>NW_027551562.1:2674313-2674675 GCF_008692635.1 Crocuta crocuta | reverse complement strand
TCACGCTGTCTCTCTCTCTCTCTCTCTCCCTCTCAGAAATAAATAAAACATTAAAAAAAAAGTGTCTTTCATTCACTCAGACCGTGTCTTTGAAAACCTCTACAAAGATCCCTTGAAGTCCTTCGGCCCGTCTCGCAGGTGAGGAAGTGCAAGGCCACCCCGCTAGAGGGCCATCCCTGACCCCCAGGCCCGCGAGGCCGCTAACTCCCCAGAGAGGAAAAAGCGGAGGGCGCGCGGGGAGGCAGATCCGCCGGGAAGCGAGCGCCCCGTGACTCTGGGTCGTCCGGCCAGTCGGTCTGGGGGGAGGGGAGCAGCGTGCGGGAGGCGGCGTGGGGACGGGGAAGGGGACACGGAGGTGCGGC
>NW_027551562.1:2618448-2674280 GCF_008692635.1 Crocuta crocuta | reverse complement strand
CAGCCTGGCCCCGTGCGGCCGCCGTAGAGTCCCCGTTGCCATGGCTCCCGAGGTCCGGGGCGGACGCGCGGAGGCGCGACCGAGAAGCGCGCGCGGAGTCCTGCGGCGCCGAGCTTCTGCCGGGGCCCGCGAACCCGAGAGGCGCCATGGGCCGGAGTAAGCGTCCCCTCCTACCTGCCGCCCTCGACCGTCCCCCTTCCGGGCATCGTCCCACGTCCCAGGGGACCCAGAGCGCCGCCGCCCCTGCCCGCGCGCGCCCCCCAGCCCTCCGCAGGCCCCGGCCGTGCCAGCCCCTCCGCCCACCCTGCGCGCGCTCAGCTTCCTTTTCTGTAAAACGCAGTGGGCGAGAAGGGCGCGGGGCTTCCTGATGGGGTGGGGACGGAAGGTCCCGGGGTAGTCACCGTGTCAGAGCGACAGCCTCCAAGCTCGCTCGATCGGCGGTGTGGCCGGCGGTGGAGGGAAGCGACGCCACAGCCCACCTCCCTCCCCTGGCGGCCTGGAGACCGGTTACTTCGCCCATGGGGGTCTCAGCCCCATCTCCAAAACGCAGGCAATAGTAGCATCGTTTTACCGACTTGGTTAAGTGTTTAAAAACACACCGGCAGAAGGTGCAAAGCGATGGGATTAACATTTATTTGCGTGCGAACCCCGTTTTCGACTTTCTTACATGACAGTTTTGTACACTTCAGCCTCATTGCTCGCTTACTGTAAAAGTTCTTAGGGAATATTTTTAAATCAAAGGACTGTGCTTGGTGATGAGGTTTCTGCCGTGGAAGAGCTGACAGCCAGGGGGTGGAGGGGGTGGGTGATTTGTGAATGTAAAAGCCCCATTCCTAAGGCAGGTATGGGTATGTCTTCTCACACCCCTTTCTAAAACAATAGACAAAAACTTAGGCAAACGTTAATAAAAACTGAAACTTGGTTTCCCACCCGGGTAATCCTTAGCTATTAACAGAAGAAAAAGGGCCACCTTTGTCTACACACAGACTGTATGACTATTTAGAGCAACTGCTTTCATAGTGGCTAAAAATGGAAACACCCCAAATATCCTTCAACATTTGTTAATGGATTAACAAGTTGGGAGCTGGATGTGGGCATGGCAAGCTGCCCCCCACGTGTCCCCACTGTGATAAACATACCTGGCAACACTTTGTTGTTTCCAGATGTTGATGGCAGCTTAAAGCCTGTGTCCCACAGGCGCCCAGTTGATTTGGTTTTTTCCCCCTTCCACCGGCATCGTGATTCAAGTACATGGCCAGCAGCCCTTTTGGAAAAAATTGGATGAATCACTGCCAACTACTCTTGGGGACTCAGCCTCTCTTTTAGACAATGTGTTGTCAAATAAAATACAGGACACCCAGTATTTTTATTTGCTAAAATCTGGCAACCCTAGTTTCCTGTCCCAAAACTCACTGAGGTCTGGAGACCGGGCAAGAGATTGTGAATTTTTATTGAGGCAATTGTCCTTAGTCTTCCCGGTCATCAATCCTTAATGTCGTTTGATTGCACAGATTGAGTAAAACCTTTGTTGTCTGACCATCTATATTGTCCTTAAGAATGTCATGCTCTGTTCATCTCCATTGCCATCCAAGGATGTAAACCCTGGCCTACATTCGAGTAGACCCTGGTGGCTCAGTCGTTAGGCATCTGACTTCAGCTCAGGTCACGATCTTGCAGTCTGTGAGTTCGAGCCCTCAGAGCCTGGAGCCTGCTTCAGATTCTGTGTCTCTCTCTCTCTCTGCCCCTCCCCCAATCACACTCTGTCTCTGTCTCTCTATCTTTCTTTCAAAAATGAGTAAATGTTTAAAAAATTTTTTTTTAAAAAGTAGTGTTTGTGTACACCGGGTATTATTTTTCCTTAAATATTTGGTAGAACTTATCAGTGAAGATTTCTGTGCTATGGTTTTCTTTATGGGAAGGTTTGAACTACATATTAAACTACTGTAGTGGATACAGAGATGTTTGATTTATCTGTGTCTTCCTGCATGAGCTTTGGTAGTTTGTGTCTTTTAAGAAATTTTCCCTTTCAGGGGCGCCTGGAGTACTCAGTCAGTTGGGCGCCCAAGTTGGCTCAGGTCATAATCTCACGACTCATGGGTTCGAGCCCCGAATGGGGCTCTGTGCTGACAGCTCAGAGCCTGGAGCCTGCTTTGGATTCTCTGTCTCCCTCTCTCTCTGACCCTCCTCTGCTCACGCTGTCTCTCTCTCTCTCTCTCTCCCACTCGCTCTCGCTCGCTCTCTCGCTCTCAAAAAAAAATTTTTTTTGCCCTTTCAATCTAAGTTCGTGAATTTATTAGCGTAGTTATTTATATTATTCTCTTACTAGCCTTTAATGCTAATACTATATAATCTATATGATGTCATGCTTTTGTTCCTAATAATGGAAATTTATGTCTTCTCTCTTTTTACTGATCAGTCTGGCTAGATGTTTACCAATTTTATTTTTTATGTATTTTTATTGACTTTCTCAATTGTTTTTGTTTCTATTTCACTGATTTCTGGTATAATCTTTGTTGTTTCCTTTCTTCTGCTTAGTTTGGGTTTAATTTATTCTTTTTCTAGCTTCTTAAGGAGGAAGCTAATGTTTGAGACCTTTTCCCTTTCCTACTATAGGCATTTAGTAGTGTTAATTTCCCCTCCCCAGCTTATGTTTTAGCCATATTCCATGCATTTTGATAACCTTTTTTAAAATCTTTATTTTTGAGAGAGAGAGAGACAGAGTGTAAGTGGGGGAGGAGCAGAGAGAGAGGGAGACACAGAATCCAAAGCAGACTCCAGGCTCTGAACTATCAGCACAGAGCCCAACACGAGGCTTGAACTCATGAACTGTGAGTTCATGACCTGAGCTGAAGTTGGACACTTAACCAACGGAGCCACCCAGGTGCCCCTCCTTTTCTTTCTTTGTTCAGTTCAAAACACTTTCTTTTTTTTTTTTTTTTACAAATAGTTTATTGTCAAATTGGTTTCCACATAACACTCAGTGCTCATTCCCACAAGTGCCCTCCTCCATGCCCATCGACCCCCCCCATCCATCAGTCCTCAGTTTGTTTCTCAGCATTCAAGAGTCTCTCATGGTTTGCCTCTCTCCCTTTCCCCCACCATTTCCCCCCTTCTTCTCCCCCATGGTCCTCAGTTAAGTTCCTCCTAATCCTCCTATACGTGCAAACGTATGATATTTGTCCTTCTCTGCCTGACTTATTTCGCTCAGCATAACACCCTCAAGGTCCATCCATGTTGCTACACATGGCCAGATTTCATTCTTTCTCATTGCCATGTAGTATTCCATCGTATAGATAAACCACATCTTCTTGATCCATTCGTCTGTTGATGGACACTTAGGCTCTTTCCATGTTTTAGCTATTGTGGAGAGTGCTGCTATGGACATTGGGGTACATGTGCTCCTATGCATCATCACTCCTGTATCCCTTGGGTAAATTCCTAGCAGTGCTATTGCTGGGTCATAGGGGAGTTCTATTGTTAGTTTCCTGAGGAACGTCCACACTGTGGTTCAAAACACTTTCTGATTTCCCTTTGGATTTCCTGATGTCCAGCATTTGGTGTGTGTTTTTGTGGGGTTTTTTTCTCCTATATTTCCTTCTTGGGTTTTCCTGTCCTTATGACTCCATCATGTCTGGAATATGAAGTCCCTGCTCCTCGTATGATTCATGTTCTCTGGCCTCTCTACCCTCTGGTTTCAGGAAGCAAACCTCTTTATGTGCTGCCAGTGTGGTGCTCTGGCTTTTTTTAAATGTCCGGTTAATCACATCCAGCCTTTCCTTACCAGCAGTGGCAGCAGCAACATGCGCTCTATACAACCCTCCTTTGAGTTAGTTTCCATTGTATTTCTCCACTGCCTGAGGCGTCATGTCACGCTTGCCAGTGTGATCTCTTCCATTAGTATCCTATTTGCTATAAGTTGAATATCCGTGTCCCCCCAAATTCATATCCTCCATGTGACGCTTTTAGGAGGTGGGCCTTTGCAAGGTGATTAGGTCGTGAGCAGGGAGCCCTCATGATTGGGATTATTGCCCTTATGAAGGAGCCCCCAGAGACCTAGCTTACGCCTTCCACCATGTGAGGTTATCATCAGTGGGGAAGCAGGCTGTCCCCAGACACTAGATCTGCCGGTGCCGTGACCTTGGACTTAGATCCTCCAGCTCTGTGAGAAATAAACGTTTCTTGTTTATAATCCACGTCCTTTATGGCATTCGTGTTATAGTATTCCAGATGGGTTGTTGGGTCGACACTGTAGTGCAAGTGTTAAACGTCGCCCAGCTACCTTGTGCCCAGCTCTATCGGCACTCCACCTACCGCCAGTAATGGTGTCCTCATTGCCATGCAGGCAGCAGACTCCGACTCCAGAGGCCCATCTTGGCCAGCGTCTGCTTTCACGTCCCACTTCTGGTATCAAGTCTTCCAGGTTAGGTTCCCCGGGTCGCAGACTTTTCCATGCAGATTAGTATGCAGGAGGTTCATTCTGGAGTCACTGGAGTGGGTTGGGATGGAAGCAAGCCTGGGTAGGGAAGGGCGTTGGGCGGTGATGCATTTTAAGAAGCCAACCTGCATCCTCGGAGCTCTAAACTGGGAATGGACTTTCTAATTTTCCCAAGCTTGGGTGAGAGGTGCTGGGCCTTTATGGCCCCTCATCGGCCAGTCATTGGATATGGGCTTTCCCGGGAAGGGCCGTGACATTGGTTGAGATGTCATTTCGGCTGAGTGACTTAGAAGAAAGTGGGCAGCTGAGGGCGGTCTGCTGGCACCACTCACAGCAGCTAGAGGAACTAATCCTTCGGTTTCAAAGGAGGGAATTGGACTGTTGGGAACCATTTCTGAACTCACCAGTTGAGAAAACTCCTTGTGAGGTTAAGGTAAGTTTGCAACGCTTTTGTCATCAGATGACGACCAATATCCACCCCCACTCCGTTATTTCTGCCTGAGCACCGACCCCCAAGGTAGCCTGTTGATTGGTTCGGGAGGGACTTGTCCCCTTATTCTGGCCCTGGTATCATGATTGCACCTTGTGAAGGAAAGTATTGTGAGAACTTCTTCTTTTATGATTATGGGAACAGACTTTGTGTCTCTGGCAGGTCCTGTTTTCCTCGAGCTATCAACAGGCTCATGACCCTTACTCATCAAAGATTGACCTTTATGTGTACAATTCTGTTTCTACCATTGCGTTAGTCTAAGAGGTTCATACAGCTCAACATGTATATCAACTAACCAAAAATGCTTCTCATGCCCTAGCTATACAAGAAATCATAGACAAAAAACTGGACACAAAGGTAAATGCACTCCAAGAGGCTATTCTATATACTGGAAATGGGCTAAACTCTTTAAAAGTATGGTTGGCTCTCTGCTGCTATAAGGAATATAACTGGACAATTAAGTCTTGCCCGGAGACAAAGAGCCTAACTTAGAGAGAAGGAACAGATAAGGGCAGAACATAAGTTGCTACATATACCTTTGCTAACTGGTGATGTATAGCAGTCCCTTCCCTAACGGCCTACATTCCACAGACCCCTTCCCTTACCCTGGCAGCTCTGATGAGGATGGATAAGAGTATCTACAAACCTATGACTTAATCTTAGCGTTATTAAAATGTGTATGTTATCCTGTTTTTCGCTAAGAACACCCTGTTATTTCCTTAGTCACTCAACCTCACTGTAATTGGGGTGGTTCTGCAAGAATACTTCTGTAAAACCTGGTTCTGTACATTTTCCAAAGCATCTTATCACAGAGAACTATCCATTGCCAAAATTACATTTTCTGATGCCATATTATTGTTTGACCTATTAATAAAGACACCAAAACTCACAGGACAGGGATGCCCACCTGGTGATCAGAAAGAATCGGGGCTCTCTCACTCTCTCTTGCTGACACCCTCCATCCTTCAAGGGCCTCTGGACCGGCTGGAGCTGGACTCCAGCGCTGGATAGCACAATGTAGCATCCATTGTAGCCTGGAGTGCCCTTCCTCATTGGTTTATCTGGCAACTGCCTACTCACATTTCAAGACTCAGCTCAGGCTTCTTCTCCATGATGCCTCTTTTGACGTCTCTCCTGTCACTTAGTAGCACTGATCACCCCTTTCTGTGTCCTCCCTGTTCTCTCTGTATAATTCTGCCCCATAGCACTTCAGCCATGTTCTTTAATAGCACTCTCTGTGTGCATAGACCCTAGTGGTATTGTTGGATTAGGTCTTGTATGACTAACGTTGTTTGTTATGGTGACCCCGAGTCAGAAAAAAAAAAAAAAAAAAAAGGCAGAGCAAATGAGTAATCCTGTTTTGAAAAGTGTCCTTTGAAAACAATAAAAGAAAAAACAAAGCTTAGATGCTACAAGGGATTATCTTCTATTTGTAACCCCTTCGTCTCTGCTAAATCTCTGCTACGTCTCCCAAGATGTTTAAAACTTCTGCAAAATCTGCTATGAACACAGATTATTGGTTTTATTCTCATCTAGTGGGAAACAGAGGGCTGTTCACAAAACAGGATATAAAGCCTGAAGGAATGAACGCTAAATGGGTGGCTTTGGGAGCTTGTAGAACTTCGCTCAATCCACTGAAAAAAAATCTCTGTAGAAACAACCACAGCATGACAACTTCCGGGATTCCAGAACCATCTCCTCCTGCCCTTTGCCCCACCCTGACCTCACCAAGTCATTTTTATTATCATTCCCTGGGAGTTCATGGAGAACCCAGTCATTGTAAGGAATTGAAAAGAATTCCGGAGAGTTTTGGTTCCGGAGAGTTTGGGTTAAACCCTCGGATTCCTTAGCAGCCTTCTGCTAGTGAGAGAACGTAGGACTCTGGTTAAAGCTGTCAGTGGTTTTACCAGGCTGTGCTATTCCAGCCGTGTCTCCGTTAGCACTCTCCGTGGGTGACACACTTCTCAGAGTCCATTTGAGTCCCGTATTTCGCTATTGGAATTTCTTCCAAAATAAGGATGTGAGGGCACCCTGTTTCTCACCCACTACCTGGGAACGTTCCTCTTCCATCGTGTGGTAGGCATCGCAATGCCGTCTCTCTTGAAACAGCCTTATGATGACATCCTAAGGCTTCCAACACATTTTCACATCCCTGGAATGGCTCCTTGTAAATGTAGTGCCGTGTTATTTGGCGTAGGACTTCCCAGAGGGGAACAGCGCTCCCGGGACTTCAAGGATGTTTGGTCTAAATCACAGTGCGTAAAACAGCAAAACGCTTTCCTGTTGGAAAGTGTGGAACGCTGTCATCTCCATCCACCATTACCTTTAAACATTTCTTCCTGGGGACGCCGGTTTCCTCGCTGATGTTTGCCATTGCAGGTGGGCAGTATTGTGTAACGGTAATTTCCTGAGTGCCATAAAACAGCGTGCCGTGCGGCTGCTTGCTTAATATAGAAGAGTTCAGAAAAGGGCCGCTGGGAGATCCTGCCGTCCTCTGTGATTCTCCATTTTCT
Organism: Crocuta crocuta; assembly: GCF_008692635.1. Classification (NCBI taxonomy): domain Eukaryota; kingdom Metazoa; phylum Chordata; class Mammalia; order Carnivora; family Hyaenidae; genus Crocuta; species Crocuta crocuta. Next base: position 2,666,842 of record NW_027551562.1, on the reverse strand, counting down.
TTTCATCTGCCCTAATTGTGTATAATCGTTGCCGTTGGGCAGGCTTCCCTGGGGTGCTGGATCAACTGCTGGTCCCCCCTCTTCTGTGTGTGCCCCTGCATGCCAACTAGTTCTTTATGCTAAGTGGGGGGGGGGGCTCCTCCACCCTCATCCCTTTTGACTAACAGTGATTTTTTTTCATCATCTTAATTGTTGTGGTTAGGAGATACATATCAACATAATTCCTCCCTAATATCTACATGCCTCTGAGAGGGAGGACTTGGCAATTGCATGGAAGTGCTCAGATTCACACATATAATAGCATAATGAAAAGAGTTTCCTAATTTCAAGAAAGGTGGAGCAAGAGAACAGAAGAAGGGTATTGGGTATCCGTAGAGGAACTTGCCAGTCTTTAGGGTCAGACAAATTATAAAAGCCTTTAAGACTAGAGCTGGAGAGGCTTGTGATTCCTTTAGTGTTTCTGAGACCCAGGAGGCCCCTGGTGGGCCGTGCAGACCCTGACGTAGCTTTTCCAGGCCAGAAACTGTGATGCTTAACAAGGTGCTTTTGGAATTCCCCTGAACGCACTCGACTTAACCATACTTACAGATGACAGCTTCCGTGGGATTCAAGTTGGGTTTATATCTTCAGTATGAGTACCCCACTAAGCCTTCTGGGGCACCTGGGGACCCAGGGAAAGACTATAATGAGGCCCATGTATCAAGTGATAATCGAACTGCCAGCCCCCCTTGAAAAGAATACTTTTATAACATCCCAGAAGGCTGCATTTAATACATTTCTCAAACTCCTTGGGATCTATGCCAGAGTGGGGGCAGGGAGGGGGGTGGTGGCTGCAGAGAGCTGGCCCCTGGCCATCCCTCCCTGCTCTTCCCATCCCTGGCCCTACCCTGGGCCCTCGAGCCCATGTATGAAGGTGGATACTCCAGCCTGCATATCCATCCCCATCTCAGAAAACAGCTGCTCTTTGGACACTTTGGGGTGTAGGGAGGCATACCTGATGGAGTGTTCTGGGATGAACCTGGACAAGTGGCCATTGTGGAGCTTGGAGGCAGGCATGGGGTCCCTTGGGCACAGAATTCTATGGCTCCTCTACCTGGGACGTGCTCTAGAGGGAAGGGCTTGGGCTCCGGATGGGCATGTCCTCCTGGCGCCTTTGACTCCAGGTCTGACGGCACCAAGGCCTCCAAAAACCCAGCCCCCTCCCCCATGGATTGGCGTAAAGTCACACATACCCTAGTGGTCATTGAGAGTATTATCCGTAGTAGTGAATAATTCCCACGGTTCGCTAAATTCGCTGAAACAGCATCGTTGTGCCGTCGCAACCCCTTCATCCCTGTTGCATCGTTGCTAAGACAGTTCTTACCGATAATTACAGAGGCAGGTAGTACATTTGACTTCACAACAGCTCTGCTGCGTCCTCAACCTGGCTGTCCCCGTCTATTCATTGTCAGTTGACTGAAGCTATCAGAGCCAAGTTGGGCGGTGGAATGTGTGGAGAGTCGCTTTAATGCCCTTTTCTCAGAGGTTGGGTTTTCAGAAAGCTGCTTTCCGTTTACGCTGGTTTCATACTAGCCGTGGCATCCGGAGACAGCAGACCGCAGCAGGCAGTAGGGACCCCAGGGACACCAGCAGGAATGCCCTGTGCGCCCCCTTGCCTGCCATTTGGGCCTGCCTCTCCCCGGGACCTGGCTGGTGGCCATCTCTGCCTGCTACTTGGGCCAAAGTGTAGAACAGCAGGGACGTTCCCCGGGCACTGTAATTTGGTCTCCGGACCCTCACATTTCCCCTGACTTCCGAAGAACTGTCTTTGCAAGCAGCCCCATCTCCCACCACCAGAAATAGCGGGGTTCAGCTTCCTGGACACAAATGATCGCGTTCAGAGCTGTTTTCACAGTTGTTTTCTACAAAAAGGCAAGTCCACCTTTAAGGATGTGGCTGGACGTAGGGCAGCCGAGGGCGCTGTGAAGCGCTCTGCCTTGGCTAGAGGGGCCTGTAGAGGTCCAAGACCTTGGGCAAGTTATTTAACCTCTCTGTGCCTCAGTTACTCATCTGCCCCTTCTACATACTCATACACTAACACATGCAAGGCATTCAGGACAGTGTCTAGCACTTGTACGCGGCAATAATTAAATCTTTATTGTCTCGTGGGTTAGACATGGACTGTTTCACTGTCCACCTCAAAAGGGGCCATTAAAATGAATTAATGATCTTTTTAATAGCACCAGAAAACATAGGGGCTCTTCACTGTCATCACGTCTTTAACTGGGGCGTGTTTCAGGAAGAGGATTCCCGCCTTGCTCTTGGCTCCAACCATGGACCAGGGCGTCGTCCCCAGTCCCTCGGTGTCCCCGTAGCAGGCCAGCCCCCATGCTGCATAGCACGCTAGTCAGAGGCGCAGGGACTCTCACCGTGAGTGGCTCCTTTCATTCCTTCTGGAAACAGACGACAGGGTACCTACTTTACGAGATGGCGATACAAACTCTCGGGCCCTCCTCTCCTCCAACTTTAGTTCAATTAATCAATGTTGAACGCACGGACCTCTCCTTACTGAATGTCGGGAGGTGTGTACATGTTTTTGGCCCCCCGGCAGCCAGACTGTCCCGCTCAGTCACAAGTTGCCCTGTCCTGGTCTCCTTAGCGGTCGCATCCAGTTTGACATGACAACACCACAGGATGTCACAGCAACATACACCTTATCAGCACTCCCTTGGTCATTACTCACCAACTCTGTCACCATCCCTACAGCAAACCGTAGGTAGACCTTGTGCAAAAAAGACAAAATCTCTCTGACTCACCATGGTGTCACCAGTCAAGGCAGCACTCTCTGTGCTTCAAAAATCACTCGGGCCTGGAGGATTGACATTTAACTGGGAAGAAAATCCAGTGCCTTTGTAATGTCATAACCCGATGATGAACATGGGGACGGAGACGTAACACGTAATAAATTTTCTTTCAGTCACAGAAGATCTAATTAGACGGAACTCCGAGCACAATGACTGTGTCATTTTTTCCCTGGAGGAACTCTCCTTGCATCAGCAAGAAATCGAAAGACTAGAACATATTGACAAATGGTGCCGGGATTTAAAAATCCTCTATCTGCAAAACAATCTCATTGGAAAAATTGGTAAGTTTTCAGGATTTCGTGCTCATGGCTTCTTTGGCGTTTTGAATGGGAAGCCCTGGGGAAGTTGCAGTGTGATTCTTAGAAGAAGACAACACGGGTGACAAAGACACAGCCAGCTCTCAGGAGCCCGGCCTGGGCCTTTCTCTGAGCTCCCATGCTGCCCTGTCCCCTGGCCCGAGGGTCCCCGGGGCCACCGTGGAGGAGTTCCGAGTGGCACGTAAAGGTGGGAGCTCCTTTAAGTTTGTTGACCTGCCCATCTGTAGCCTGGTCTTGTCCGAGTTCGAAGGAAGGGAGATGGAATCCAGGCGTTTCTCCTGGTCTCACACCGCTCCGTGGAACAGAAAGGGTCGTGTGGGACTTGAGTAAACCCTTGTCAGATCCCCCGCAGTGGCTGGTTCTGCCGTGGTGACAGAGAACGTGCATGTGCGAGGCATTGTGCTCCATGTCACGTCTCCAGAGGGCTCCATGCCACACCCCTGTTTACTGCTCCAGTTAGGAATGAAGTGACAGGTAGACGGATCAGAACATCAGCCTCGTAATGGACAAAACCTCTTGGAGAAGATGGTTTAGACTCGCAGTCAAGTGGGCTTCCGCCCGCAGGTTGAAAGCGTCCACTTGGTCACGTGCAGGCTGCAACGACAGGCCTGTGGGCCCCCTGTGTGGGCAGGAGGGGGACAGGAGCACATCCCTTCTGCTGCCAGGGGGAGCCCCGGAGCCAGGAGAGAGGGGACTGGGCATGCCCATCTCCCAGTCCATCCATCAGATGGGGGGGCCCTCTCCACGGTCCCCTGGGGAAGAATGAGTTAAGGGGCAGGGACAAGGGGGCCCTGCCATGTGGAAACAGGAGTGGCCCCACATTCCGAAGAGCAACCTGTAGTTTAGTGGCGAGAAGAGGCACTGGCCCTGATGGCTTTGATCCCTGCCTCGGCCACTTAAAAACTGTGTGAAGGGGGCGCCTGGGCGGCTCAGTCAGTTGAGCTTCCGACTGAGGCTTGGGTCAGGATCTCATGGTTCATGAGTTCGAGCCCCACATCTGCCTTGCTGCTGTCAGCACAGAGCCTGCTTCAGAGCCTCTGTCCCCCTTTCTCTCTGTCCCTCCCCCGCTCATGCTTTCTCTCTCTCTCTCAAAAATGAATATTAAAACCAAAAACCTGTGTGAAAGTAGGTAAGTCTGTTAACTTAGCTTTGCCATGTCTACACCAGGGACTGCATGCTACAAGGCATTTATTTAACACTGCCCTCACTCACTCAGATGCTGTCTGCTGCCACCGCTGTTACTGTTCTCATCCCCCCACCCCCAGGCCAGCCACGTGGAGGTGGGGCAGAGCTGGGAGACAAGGGATGGACTTAGGGTCCCTGCTCAGGAGCCCAAGCCTTGAGGGCACCCCGTAAGGTTGGTTGGACTTGCTCCGGTGATGCGCGGTCTGGGGACAGCTTTGGTGTGTGCGTGGGGAGGGGACTGCCACTGAGTGTCACGCACAGGGGCNAGTCCTGCCGAGGCTGGGAAACGCTGGTTGATGGTGTTGCCCCTGGTTTGGAGGGTCATTGAAAACTGGCCGTCAGGTTGCAAAAAAAAAAATTCTCGAATTTGCATTATTTTTTGAAGATTTATTAAAATTCTGATCTTCTTCAGATAATTATTTTCGGCATCTTTCACTCTACCAGAAATTAGAAGCCCTGGCACACTGTTCCGTTAGAAAGGCTGTTAGAGAAAACCATGAGCTTTTGTGCAGGGGGGCACTGGGGGGCCGGCCTGATTGTACGGAACTAAAAGAGTTCCCGAAATTCTGATCCCCGCAGCTGGGTCCATCACAATCACTAATTAGTGGCATCGTATTTCAGGCCTTTGCAGAGCTGTGAGAAAGCTTACGTTTTTGCTTCCAAAGTATTCTTAAATTAAACACTCTTTTCAGTCCTAATAATGGGATTTTTCTGTGCTGCTCCACCCAGAGGCATTCAGGCACGTATTTAGCAGGCAGAAGCGTTTTCGGGCCTCAGACTGGCTCTCGCACCATCGAGGTGCCCCGCCTGAAGCCCTGTTCCCCATCGGGGGGGGTCCAGATGGGCTGGGGGGGGATGCAGTGCTTAGTGGTGGTCTGAGGGTGAGCCCAGGACCTCCCGGGTCTTGTTGATTGGGGCTCCGGCCCCCTCCCAGACCTCCTGATAGTAACCTGGGGGGTGGGCTCCCCAAATCTGCATTTGTAACAGCTCCCCGAGGAGCCTGAGGCCTATAGTTCAGAGCAGAGCTGTTTGCACTGGGGTGTGGCTTTGCTCCACACAGGCCTGTAGGTCTGGTTATAACGGTGGGTGAGAACTGCTTCCAGGATGGGTTGGGCTAGAACCACGGTCTGGTCGACTCCCCGCTGCCCCAGAGCTGCTGTACTTGATTATCTGTAGAGCCTTTTTTCCCCTGAGCAATTTAACCTGTTTTTTTTTTAATTTTTATTTATTTATTTTGAGGGGGGAGGGGCAGACAGAGAGAGGGAGAGAGAGACTCCCAAGCAGGATTCTGAGCTGAGAGCACAGAGCCTGATTCAGGGCTCAGCCTCACAGACCATGAGATCACGACCTGAGCCTAAATCAGGGGTTGGATGCCTGACCCACAGAGCCCCCCAGGCTCTGTGGAAAATCTCCATGGAAAATAGGCAGAAGGAGCCTTATTGGAGCGAGGAATTTCCAAATCCACAGTCCTTAATAGGGTTTCCTACATTTGTGTCCTCTTAGGAAGGACCGTTCTTTTTGGGTGTGCAGTCACGATTTCGTGCTATACTCAGGAGTCGATCTCCTGGCTTTGCCACTTAACCTTGCACTAGCAATTAATTCTCTGCACCTTCGTATTCCGATTTGTTAAAGGGAGACAATAGTAGTTTTTACCTCACACGGTTGTTGAGGATTAAGTGATATATATGCAAAATGTTTAGAAAATTACATGGCATATAGTAAGCTCTCAGTGATGTTAGCTATGGTATGATTAGCAGTTTTTAAAAAATATTTATTTATTTTTGAGAGAGAGAGAGAGCACAAGCGAGGGAGGGGCAGAGAGACAGAGGGAGACAGAGGATCCGAAGCTCTCAGTGCAGAGCTTGACGCACGGCTCAACATGGGGCTTGAACTCATGAACCGCAAGATCATGGCCTGAGCCGAAGTCAGACGCTTAACAACTTGAGCCACCCAGGCGCCCTGGTGTTGTTAGCATTTTTAAGTGCCCCCATCCTACAGAAATTCTCTGACTGACTTACGCATACCCTTTTGCCCCTAAGAGCTTTCGTATTATTTTAAAGACAGTAATAATCCCGTATGTATCAGGGTAAGTTTGATTTCAAGTGAAGGAGACCCCAGCCTCATTGTGGCTTCCCAGTAAGGAAATCACATACCTTCCCCACCTGTCTCCAGGGTTTGGTGAGTCCTTCTCTCGGCTCCCCGGTCACAGTACGGGCTCTACCCTGCCGCCGTGAGGGCTGTGAGGGGCAATAAGGATATCACTTTCTTCCCTAATAACAGCCAACGGGAGAGGGAAAAAGGCAGTTCCCAAGCCTGGAACACAGATCTCTCCCTCTTATCCGACTGGGAGACCTTGATTTGCGTGTCTCCTGCATCACACAGTTGCCGGGAGATTGCCCGGGGCTGGTTGGCTTAAGCCTCATTCCAGAACTGTCATTAACAAGGGGCAAGCCATCGCTGTGCACTGTCCCGGCTTGGTGAGGCTGGACTCTGGAGTTTCGGCTGGCTGGGGACAGACAGGGGGAGAGCCGGGTTCTATTAGGAGCAATGGAGGAAGACATGGATGTTGCTTTTGACAACCACCAATGTCTAATGTCCAAGTCCAGACACGAAAAAGCAACACAGTTACGATAACCTCAATCATGCTTAGATTCCCTTTATCATTTTCACAGTAGCTTATGTAACAATAGCTTTTATATTGAAGGTTAATTAATTACATTATTTGTATATTTCAGAAAATGTTAGCAAACTCAAGAAACTTGAATATTTGAACTTAGCTTTAAACAACATTGAGAAAATTGAAAATTTGGAAGGTAAGAATTTTCTTCTTATATTTTGTTACGAATTAAAACAGATCTGCATTGAGATTTAAACAGTACTGCTTAAACCATAGGTACACTTTTCAAATTAATGTTTTACCTAAGTCTTATGTTTATTAACTATTGGTGACAATTCAAGCAATAATGAGATATATGAATTTAAAAATGGAAGTCCGCTTCACGCTTTCCTAATGCAGCTTCCCTCTCAGGGGTAGTGGTGTTAAAGTTAACCCTTGGTGGATCATGATTTCACGGTCATGAGATCAAGCCCCGCATCGGGCTCCACACTGAGTGTGGAAGTTGCTTTGGATTCGTGCTCTCTCTCTCTCTCTCTCTCTCTCTCTCTCTCTGTGCTCCTCCCCCACCCATTCTCTCCCTCTCTCCCTCTCAATAAATAATTAAACATTTATGAAAAAATTTACCCTTGGTTGAATAAAAGGTAGTTTTGTTTCGTTGTCAATGGTCAATGGGACCATACTACTGAGTATTGTTTTGAAAATTGATTTCTTCCATGAAATTACCATGTTCTTACATACCTAGGAAACATGGGGGCTCCCTACCAGAATGATTGTAGACTGATTTGTCTGCAGAGAATCAATTTTTCTGCAGATGGACCTTTGAGTGGCTTCCAGCATTTTGTATGATAGGCATGGCTACAATGAGGATTCTTCTACATTTCACTCTCTGTGCCTGTGTTTATAGGACAAACACACAGGAATGGAATTCCTGGGTTTAAACACACACATTTTGAAAAATATTACCAAATTATTCCCCAAAAAAGTCATATCAATTTACTTTTGTACTGATAGTTCATGTGAGTACCCATTTTTATACAAACTCACTAATGATTTTTATAAACAATCTTTTAAAATATTTGTTTATTTTTTTTAAGAGAGAGAGAGAGAGAGAGCAAGCTGGGGAGGGGCAGAGAGAGAGAGAGAGCAAGCCGGGGAGGGACAGAGAGAGAGGGAGAGAGAAATCCCAAGCAGGCTCTGTTTCCAGCTCAGAGCCCCATGTGGTTCTTGAACTGACAAACTGTGAGATCATGACCTGAGCTCAAACCAAGAGTCGGACACTTAACTTACTGAGCCACCCCAACAAGCAATCTTTTTTTTTTTTTAAAGGCATTGTTATCAAATAATTTTTTAAATTATTTGCTTCCCCCTTATTATTATTGAGTATCCATATAACCTTCAGATTTTTTTATATAGTATTTGTATTTCTTACTACTACTTTATATTTTTTGGTTATTTTTATTTTGCTTTATCTTTTTTAGGTGATGTTCTACATTCTAGATATTAATGTTTATGTATGCTATGAATATTTTCTCTTGAGTCTACTACTTTTCCCTTGTTCCATTTATAATGCTAGTATCATTCAGAAGTATTGCATTTTAATATACTCAACTTTATCAATCTTTATCTTTATAGTTTCTGAATACAAGTACATGCTACATTAAGTTCTAGTTTTAATGGTTGTGTTTTTACATTTAATATCTCTAGTGTATCTCAAATTTATCATAAAAAAGGATATTTTTTGGATAAAGGAAATGTGATATACACGAATATACGTATACACAATGGAATATTATTTAGCCATAAAAGAGAATGGAATCTTGCCATTTATGACAGCATGAATGGACTTGGAAGCCATTATGCTAAGTGAAAAAAGTCAGACAAAGACAAATACCATATGATCTCCCTTACATGTGAAATCAAAATAACAAAACAAAATAAAACAAGACACCAAGCTCCGAGATACACAGAATGGAAGATTTGGTGGTTGTCAGAGGCGGGGGTGGGCGGGGCAGGCAAAAGAGATGAAGGGAGCCAAGAGGTACAAACTTGAAAAGTATAAAATAAGTCTCCTTTTTCGTCGGGTCTCTGTCTGGTTTGGGAATCAAGGTAATGCTGGCTTCTTAGAATGAGTCCGGAAGCTTTCCTTCTGTGTCTGTTTTCTGGAACAGCCTGAGAAGAAGAGGTATGAACTCTGCTCTAAACATCTGGTAGAATCCCCCTGGGAAGCCGTCTGGCCCAGGACTCTTATTTGTTGGGAGATTTTTGATACCTGATTCAATTTGTTCCCTGGTTATGTCTGTTCAGATTTTCTATTTCTTCCCATTTGAGTTTTGGTAGTGGGTGGGTGTCTAGGATTTGTCCATTTTTTCCAGGTTGTTCAGTTTATCGGCATATAATAGTAGTCTCTTATAATTGTTTGCGCTTCTGTGGTGTTGACTGTGATCCTTCCTCTTTCATTCCTGATCTCATCTATCTGGGTCATCTCTCTTTTCGAGAAGTCTGGGTTGGGGTTTGTCAGTTTTGCTTATTCTTTCAAAGAACCGGCTCTTAGATTCATTGATCTGTTCTACAGGTTTTTTTGGATTCTATGTTTAATTCCGCTCTAATCTTTATCATTTCTCTTCTGCTGACTTTGGGCTTTCTTTGCTGCTCTGCTGCTAGTTGCTTTAAGTGTGAGGTTAGGTTCTGTATTTGGGATTTTTCTTGTTTCTTGAGATAGGCCTGGATTGCAGTGTATTTTCCTCTTAGGACTGCCTTTGCTGCATCCCAAAGGGTTTGGACTGTCATGTTTTCACTTTCATTTGCTTCCGTATATTTTTAAATTTCTTCTTTAATTGCCTGGTTGATATGTACATTCTTTAGTGGAATGTTCTTCAACCCCTGTGCAATGCATTTGGAGGCTTTCCAAACTTTTTCTTATGGTTGATTTCAAGTTTCATAGCATTGTGATCTGAAAATATGCATCATATGATCTCAATTCTTTTATATTTATTGAGGGCTGTTTTGTGACCCGTATGTGATCTAACTTGGAGAATGTTCCATGTGCACTCGAGAAGAAAGTCAGTCAGAAAGACAGATATGGTATGTTTTCACTCATATGTGGAATTTGAGGAACTTAACAGAGGACCATGGGGGAAGGGAAGGGGAAAAAATAGTTTCAAACAGAGAGGGAGGCAAACCATAAGAGACTCTTAAATACAGAGAACAAACTGAGGGTTAATGGGGGCGGGGGGGAGGGGAAAATGGGTAGTGGGCACAGAGGAGGGCACTTGTTGGGATGAGCACCGGGTGTTGTATGTAAGTGATGAATCATGGGAATCTACTTCCGAAGCCAAGAGCGCACTGTATGTGCTGTGTGTTAACTAACTGGACAATAAGTTATATTTAGAAAACTATAAAATAAATAAATCATAAGCATGTAATGCACCGTAAGGCGACTGTTATTAATTCAAATTAATAATTAATTAATTAATTATGCTGTGCTGCATATTTGGACATTTCTAAGAAAGTAGATCTTACAAGTTCTCATCACAAAGAAGAAAAATCTGTAGCTGTGTAAGGTGATGGATGCTAACTGGACTGATCATTTCACAGTACAGACAAATACCGAATCACTGTGTTGTACGCCTGAAACTAATATGCCGTATGTTGATTATACCTCAATGAAAAATAAAAGAAAATAAGACGAATGTGGAAAATTGTATTTTGTTCTCAGAATGTCTCTTAATTGAAATATTTGAACCCTTTATTTTTCAAATCGCTATGTAATTCACATGCCATAAAACTCACCTTTTTAAATTATACAATTCAGTGGTTTTTAATATAGTTACAAGGTTGTACACCCAGCATCACTATCCAGTTCCAGAACGTTCCATCACCACATATGAAACCCTGTATCCACTGGTTTCCTCATTCACCCCATGCCCTGGCCCCTGATCTACTGTTTGCCTCCTAGATGTTCCCGTTCTGAGCACTTAATGTAACCGGTTTCGCACAGTATGTGGTCCTTTGTGTCTGCAGCACGTTCACAGCATTTGTCCACATGGTGGCACGTATCAGTACTTCATTTTTGTGGCTGAGTAACGTTCCATCGTATGGGTACACAGCATTTTGTTCGCCCATTTATTAGCTGATGGATATTTGAGTCGTTTCCACATTTTGGTTATAAATAAAGTTGCTATGAACATTAACATATAAGCTTTCGCATAAACATGTTTTTTTTATTTTAAAAACAATTTTTAATTTTTATTTTTGAGAGAGAGAGGGAGAGACAGAGTATGGTCAGGGGAAGGGAGGAGAGAGAGGGAGACACAGCATCCAAAGCAGGTTCCAGGCTCTGAGCTGTCAGCACAGAGCCTGATGTGGGGCTCGAACTCATGAGCCGTGAGATCATGACCTTAGCTGAAGTCAGCCACTTAACCGACTGAGCCACCCAGGTGCCCCATAAACAAATGTTTTTCATTAATTTAGTATATACCCAGGGAATTGCTGGGTCATGTGGTAACTCTCCATTTAACTTTTTAAGGAACTGCCAAACTATTTTCTAAAGTAGTTGCACCATTTTACTTTCCCACCAGGAATTTCTGAATGCTCCAACTTCACAACATCCTTCCCAACACTGGTTATTTTCTGTTTTTATTTCTTTATTCATTTTGTAGGAGCCATCCTGATGGATATGAAGTCATATCTCATCATGGTCCTGATTTGGCATTTATCTGATGACTGATGAGGTTGGACACTTGTGAATCTTATTTGGAGAAATGTTTATTCAGAGCCTTTGCCCACTTTCTAATTAGGCTACTTGTCATTTTATTGTTGTGTTGTAAGGCCTATTTATATATTTTGGATACTAGTATCTGGTCAGATATGTGATTTGTAGATATATTTTTTCATTTTGGGGGTTTTCTTGTCAACTTTCTTGATGGTGTTCTTTGGAGCACCATCTTTTTTTTTTTTTTAATAGCTTTATTGAGGTCTGATTAGTATAAAAAACCCTGCACATATGTAGTGAACAATTTGTTGAGTTTGGATATATGCACACACCCGTGGAACCATCAGCACAATCAAGGTAGTGGACCCATCCACTCCCTCTTTTTTCTCTCCCCTCCCCTAGAACTTCTTTCAAATGGATTTGGTTGTCCTAGATTGATCCACCATGCTTTTTACCCTATATTCCTCAATTAAACCTTTGTCTTGTTGTTCTACATTCTGGGAGGTTTCTCGTTTCCCTTTGCAGGCTTCTATTTTGTGCTTTTATTTACTTTTTAATGTCTGGTAACCCTTAGCATCTGTTCATAATCACAAAGGCTTCGGCGGATCAGGTGGCCGGTGCTGGCTTCTTCTGCAGGGGTGAGGGTCTGTTTCCACACTCGGCGTCTCGCCTGGCTGGCAGGGCCAGCGCGGGCTGGGTGTGAGGGGACGGGGCATGCCGCCTGGCAGGAGCAGCCCGCCCTCCCCACCTCACTCCCATCTGCCAATAGCTAAAGTTAGGAGGACTTAACGTAGGGTATGGTAGATTTTAGCCTGTGTGCCTCCCAGTGTAGTAATGGGTATTTCGGTGACTATCAGGGTTACATGTCAACAAGGACCTAAGTATTCATCATATGTTCTTACTTTTCATCCCCAAAACCTGAGCTGTCATCACTATCAAAGGCCCTAAAGTCATCATCAGTGCTGGAGCTGGGAAGACTCCTTCCATCACGGGCATTTTTCTGCATCAGAAATGGAGCCATCAGGCGCTCTATAGCCCCATTCCACGTTCTCATGCGAACAAGTGGAATAAAAAAAAATGAGCCCTGTATGCATGTTTTGTGGTAGTCAGATGGCAGTCCATAACGGCAGAGAAATCATAAAACTCTCCCTCTCAGTGGGCCTGTCCAAGGCTTGTTTTTGTTCAAGTCTCTTAAAGGACGTGGAAGAGTATGTTTTGCACATCCGCCACTAGAGGGCAGCATCGTCACTATTGTCTTTTTGAGCTTCGGGAACTGCAGTCCAGAACTCACTGCCGCTTCCGGGACACTTCTTCCTTGGGAGGGCCACCTTCCAGCTCTAGGAGGGACGCAGTGGGTGCAGAGCGGTTTGAGGATATGCTTGGGGGGATGGGCGGTAGGGAAGGAGGAGGCATCATGTTGGCTGGCAAATATGCACTTTTTGTTTCATTTTAAAGGTTTGCGGTAAGAGAGGAGCAAGATGGATCTACAGACCCAGCCCACCTGCTTGAGTAAATCACAATATAATTTTAAGCTTAAGATGGATATCCGCTTGTTTATTTTTATGTTTTGCCAGATGGCAAGAGTTAGCTAGCATACGTCCCCGCCCTGTTTTGGATTTCCTGAGATATAATAAATTGTCTTCTTTTTCCATCCCTCTTCCTTACCTTACCCTAGAAGGAGAGGTGGGGTTTCTAATAGTGTGAGCTTTCCCCCTTGGAAAACCGACATCGTCGATTTCAATGGCCTTCTCAGCCCCATGGGCCACTGAGGTGTATCTTCCAAGAACAGGAGATGTAGGGTGGGACCCAGTTGAGGGAAGGAGTGTGCCCAACTCCAAAGAAGAGACTTGCTCGAGCCTGGCTAGTTCAGCAAGAATTGTTCCTCAGAATGGCGGATGTGGTTTAATTTCTTAGGGTTAGGCCAAGTAGAAAAACGATTATGATTTATCACTTTGAAAAACATAATGAACATTTGGAGGGTCCTTCATGGACAAAATTTTAACAAAGTCAAAAATATATACATTTTATTTAAACTTGTTGGGAGTCTGTCAGATGTCACCCTTGTCTTCTTTTTGTCCTTCCTTCCTGTTTTCGAAACAGGAAGATGATTTAGGCAATCTGCCATGTTGCATGTACATGAGGATGAGGACCTGAACTAGACTGTTGGTCCAAGGATTACAGTCGGTAAAACGTAGGCTTGGTGACTGATGAAATGGAGGGACAAGGGAACAACTTAGTTTATCACTCAAGTTAACTCTGGCTTGACTCTTGGAGACAAACTCACATCTGATACCAAAATGGTGGTGACATCAATAGGATTTAGACATCAAGGAGGCAGGAAAGCTGTCTTGAGGAGTGGAGAGTGAGAGAAAATATGGAGAATTCATTTTTGGACATATTGAATGGAGTATGTCTTACAGACATTTGGAAACAGGAGTATGACTTTCAGTTGGATGGTCAGATATAAAGTTATTAATTGGGACTCATCAGAACTTGGGGTTGGTTAAACCAAGGAGCACAACTGTTGTCATCAAGAGAACCATGAGGAGAGAAAATGCTGGGTCGAGAATGGAAATCCGGGCTGTATTACCATTGATGGACTGGAAAAGTCTGTAATGGGGGTCAAGGGGAATCAACTGCATTATAAAAGAGAACAAGGAGAGAGTCACATCACTCTTTCCCAGATAGATGAAACATTTCAAAGAGAATTCATGGTCGATGAAGAGATGCACTTGATGGGATGAGCACCAGGTGATAAATGGAATTGTTCAATCACTACATTGCACATCTGAAACTAATATGGGACTGTATGTTAACTAACTGGAATTAGAAACTTAAAGATAAAAAGAAAAAGGAAATCTTTAAAAAATTTTTAAAGGAGAGAATGCATGGTTAATCATGCCATGTCAGCAGACTATTCCAGTGACATAAGGAATTGAGGGGGTCTGTTAATTTTGTCAACATGAAGTTCCTTGGTCCCCTTGAGAGGAACAAGCCTAGTAGAATGTTAGGGATGGAAGCCCGGAACAATGGGCTGAACAATGAATGGGAATTGAAAAAGAAGAACCAGTACATGTTGATTTAGGCTGGTTTATAGTGTAACAATGGGCATTGCCCACTTCTGGTTCTGTCTATTTCTCCAGATTGACTTCTTGGTGACTTTGCACCAACTACCTTCTTTTCCTGGAATGCCCATCTTTTTCTCCTTTCTCCATATTAGACATACGCTTGAGGTGAAACACCGTGGATTTTTTTTAACCACTTTATCCTGAAGACCTGGCTCAGTAACTTGGTATTAGCAGGTACCCAGTAACTCCTGGATGAATGGATGGATGAATGGATGAATGAATGAATGAATGGAGGGTGAGGTCCTACATCCCTCTGGAAGCACTGAGCTAGAACTATCTCATTTGGAAGAGTCTGGTTTGGGATAGACTAGATAGGAGGAAAACATGGAATTCTGGACAGGGTGGAGCCAGGCGCTAGCATCAAGAAAGGATAAGGAAGAGAGAACACTAGCGTTTAGTAAAATTGGTTCTATCGTATGGCCTTCCGCGATGAGGAGAACCTTGCTGAAAGTGGACACGGTTGCAGAGCTGTGAACCAATCTGAATCAAGATTACACTGGTGAGGCTATTACAAGATATTAGGAACTAAAGTTTACCCTCAGTTATACAGCCACAGAACAATAACCTTCCAGGATATAACCAGGAAGCATATGGGAGGGGTAGAGCCTGTGGCTGTTTGAAGAAATGAGTGCAGAACAAGGTAGGGCTGGGTCTTCAGCTGGAGAGGGCTCTCTAGGTATTGAAGGTTGCAGAATCTGCCATGTCAATCCGACCAGCATGACAACAATCCGGCCACGGGGGAGACCGCCTTCGGCTGAACCCAGCCCACAAAGGCTGCTGTGTGAATGAGGTCAACTCTTCCCAAGTCCTCAGCGAGAAACTGCAGAGACTGTGCTCACAGGAGAGCAAACATCCTTCTTCTCCCGTAGGCACACTGTCCAAGATAATCCCAAGAGTGCTCATTGGGTTACTTCTCATCCTCGCTAATGTTTACTGAAGCTAAGTGGCAAGTACTATGCTAAGTACTTCACAGGAATCATATTGTCTTCACAGCATCACTGAAATGGATACTGATGCTATTATAATACTGCGGATACTCGCTAATGTTTACTGAAGCTAAGTGGCAAGTACTATGCTAAGTACTTCACAGGAATCATATTGTCTTCACAGCATCACTGAAATGGATACTGATGCTATTATAATACTGCGGATACGGTGGCTGAGGCTTGTAACTAATCCCGCTTCACACAGCAAGGATGTGACTGAGCTAGGACCTGAACTCTATCTGCCTTATTCTCCAGGCTGCATTCCTACCTACCAAGTTCCCGTGGAATTTGAGTGAAGGTTGTTGCTTCAGATTTCTGTAGCATCCGGCTGTCCCTCAAATGAAGGTGGATGGGGCAAATTTACTACGAGCCCCGCTTCAGCGACTCCCCGCTTTTCTGGGACCAAAGCCTTCTTCGCTTTTCTTGACACCTTCAGTGCAGTTCTTGGTGGCCTTGGAGCCATTCTGTCTCTTCGGTGTGACTTCGTGAAGGTTAATTCTGATGCCTGGGTTTTATGAACTGCCTTTCAGGGAACCCTCCCGCCATCACCCCTCCTGGCAAGATGCACCCTGCCTACCCGGCAGAATTCTCAGGACAGATCGCTGCTGTCCATTCTGCAGGTAGCTGTGTCCTGATGTGGGGTGCACCGCAGCAGCAGCCGGGACTTGGTTTTCTCCATACCATGTGGTGCCCAAAGGCACCCGTTAACCAGCCCAGGGCTCGCAGATGTGAGCAGGAAAAGTGATCTCCCCTGGCTGAAGGGACTAAGGGGAAATGCAGATTGAGAAACGAGTTCGAGCTAACCCTTTGAGTTGCTATTTCTGAGAACCCACTTGTTGGGTTATGCAGGGTTTTTTTTAAAATTTTTTTATGTTTATTAATTATTGAGACAGAGAGACACAGAACATGAATAGGGGAGGGGCAGAGAGAGAGGGAGACACAGAATTCGAAGCAGGCTCCAGGCTCCAAGCTCCGAGCTGTCAGCACAGAGCCCAACGCGGGGTTCGAACCCACAAACTGCGAGATCATGACCTGAGCTGAGCTTAACCAACTGAGCCACCCAGGCGCCCCAGGGGTTATGCAGTTAATCAGTGGACTTAAAATATTCCAGCCGTGGTCTCTGCTATGAGCTGTTACACACAGTTTATTACCAGTGTGAATTTTTTTTTTTGGCATTGTTTTCTCTTCACTTCTTTCAACAGGATGTGAAAGGCTGACAAAACTCGACTTGACCGTAAATTTCATTGGAGAGCTGAGCAGCGTTAAAACCCTTCAGCACAATATCCACCTGAAGGAGCTCTTTCTCATGGGTAACCCGTGTGCTGACTTTGATGGCTACAGGCAGTTCGTGGTGGCAACTCTACAACAGTTAAAGGTATGCTTATTTTATTTTATTATTTTTTTAATGTTTATTTATTTTTGAGACAGATCGTGAGTGGGGAGGGGCAGGGAGAGAGGGAGACACAGAATCTGAAACAGGCTCCTGGTATCAAGCCGTCAGCACAGAGCCTGACATGGGGCTCGAACCCACACACCGTGAGATCATGACCTGAGCCAAAGTCGGAAGCCTAACCGACTGAGCCACTCAGGCGCCACAAGGTACGCTGATTTTAATGATGCAGAAATCTCAGAGAAAGGAAAACAGGCAACTGCAGTGACGCCTGATTTATTCACAGCATTGTCGGGGAACGTGTAGTTTTAGAGAAGGGAAGATTCCAGAAAATCAAAATGAATCCTTTGACTTATGGACAACGTTAAAGTTGTTTTAATAGCTTTAATAAACTCCTGAAAAATAAATTAAATACATTTCTCCTTTCAGAACCCAGCAGAGCTTACCTGAACTGTTTCTTTTTCTTTTTTTTAAGTTTATATATTTATCTTGAGACAGAGTGCACACGAGTTGGGGAGGGGCAGAGAGAAGCGGGGAAAGAGATAGAGAATCCCAAGCAGGCTCCATACTGTCAGTGATGCAGGGCTCAAACTCATGAACTGTGAGATCCTGACCTGAGTTGAAACCAAGAGTCAGCCGCTTAACCCACTGAGCCCCGGGCGCCCCTGAACTACTAACGTATAGTCGGGGAGGGCGTTTGTCATTACTAACAGCAGACTGAAAACTTAAGAGTCTTTGAGATGACCACAACTATATACCTTTGTGTTACTGTTTCAAGCTACTGTGCTTTTATACTTATTTTCTTCTTATCCCTGCTTTCTCTTAACACATTCCCTGTCAGTGGTTCTCAAACGTCGCTGTGCTTTGGAATACTTGGGTGGTGTTTGCCGGGCCCTGCCCCGGAGTTTCTGATTTGTAGGTCTGATGTGGCTCCCAGGATTTTTCGTTTCTAACGAGCCGCCAGCACTGATGCTGCTGGCCCAGGGACCTCGTCTGAGAGCCTCTCGCCAGGTGGCTCCTATCTTATCTTGTATCTCCGTAACCCAGGATTTTTGGAACCTGGGGGAGAAAAACAGATGGTTTCTAGAGAAATCATATACCTGAGTATATTCAACTAGTAATGTTAACTTTCATGCCATTCTGAGAGGCTGTGACCGGCGTGTGGCCCCATGCTTCTGCACTGGCTTCACGACAGGCATTTTCCTCTATTCTCAGAGGCCGTTTGTGTTTAGACCGCCGTGTTCTGCATAGGCGAGACTGTGGAGTCATGGAACACATTTCTTCCAATGTGAAATTTTTTTGATTAAGAGAATGAGTGACTCAGGTAATTGAATCTAGAATGTATATTTAGAATAAAATGCTAAATTAGCTCAAGCATAACCCAAGCTGATCTTCATTATCCAATAACGTACTAACAAAATGAACTGATGAGAACCAGAATATCATCGACACAGATCCCGGAGCATAACACTCTGAGCCGTATCCCAGGGGGCGTGCAGGGGCTCGTCTGGGGCCCGTCCAGACGAGCCCCATGTTGCTCCTTGGCCTTCAGTCATGTGAGTCCTTGTGTCCAAATGTATTTTAAATTCTTTTTTCCAAATCTCAACATTGTAATTTGGATTTATGATTCTACTGATCCTGATAATTTTTAAATTTATATTTTACCCAGTCTTCGTGTGTTTTTCCCTTTACATTAGTTTCCCTTTGCTGTGATAGTGAATTACCACAAACGTGGTGGCTTAAAGCAACACAGATTTATGCTCCTGCAATACTGGAGTCAGAAGTCTAAGGTTCAGGTGTGGGCAAGGCTGCATTCTTTGTTCCTTCATTCACACACACACCCCCAGGTCGCCCCTCCAGGCAGAATTCCTTTCCCTGCATTTTGAATTTGTAGCCCCTCCCTCCATCCACAAAGCCAAAGCGTTGTTCTTTTAATCTTCCCTGACTTTGACCTTGACTCTCCTTCTCCTCTTCCTCCTCCTCCTCCTCCTCCTCCTTCTTCTTTAATATCTCTTAAAGGCCTGAGGGTTGATTATATGATTTTTAGAGAGTGAGCAGGGGAGAGGGAGAGAGCGAGAGAATCCCAAGCAGGCTCCATGCTCAGCAAGAAGCCTGACTTGGGGCTCTATCTCACAAACTGCGAGATCATGACCTGAGACCAAATCAAGAGTCAGACACTTAACCGGCTAAGCCACCCAGGTGCCCCAGACCCTAACACTTCTGCCTCCTTCTTTCCCTTATGAGGACGCTGATGGTTCTGCCGGGCCCATCCAGGTAACCCAGGACGATCTCTCCATCTTAAAATCCTTCACTTAATCACATCTACAAAGACCCTTTTTCCATGGTAGGTAACATTCACAGGATTAGGAGTCAAACATTCTTGGGGGGCCATTATACTGCCTACCACGCATTTCTAAATGCCTTACCTCTTTTTGTAGAATGGGGCTAGGTAAATAAATAGGTTATCTTTAAATTAGTAGCTTTGAAACTGCACATTTTAATTGGTGTTTTTATTTTAGTATTTCAGCTTGGAAAATCACTTTAAAAATAACAGGTATAAACAGTGACCATAACAATGGGCAATATACTGGGTGCAGTTTGTTGTCAAGGGTAGAAAATGGGCCCATTTGTATTAGAGCCCAACTCTGTCTAATACACAAGGCCCCTTTTTTGTAGAGAGCATTTGCAAGGTGACCTTGTTACACTTTGGAACTCCGTTCTGACCTGAGGCCTTCATGTTCTTTATATAGTGAGCAGGTATAAAATCAATGTATTTGAGAGCTTGTCACTAATATTTGGTTTCAACAGACAACCTACTTATTACTTTACCCATAAAGATATGCTATAGCTCTGTTAATTGTATGAAATAAGCATTGATTTAGATCAAAGCTTCTGATCTTTCCCATTAATGACTTTGATTTTAATTCCATATCACTATGATGCATTATTTGTTTTTTCTAAATTTACAATATTCCAACCAAAGTCAAATTGCGACTTTTGAATAACGGCACCATGTTGGTTGTTTTTTATTCAAGTGGTTGGATGGTAAAGAAATAGAGCGTTCAGAAAGGATTCAGGCCTTGCAGAACTTTCCAGTAATTGAACAACAAGTTAGAGAGCAGGAGGAAGCTTACTGCCTCAAACGGGCCCAAGACAAAGAAGAGGCTCAGAGGAAACTTCGAGAAGAGGAAGAAAACGAGGCCAAGGAGAGAAGCCACTCAGACTTCGAGGGACTGAGGTGCGCAGATTTCAGTGTCACTGTGTGTGCAAATTATGAGGGTTTACTTTCTACTCAACTTTCGTTAAAAGCGGCTTTTCTCTTCCCAAAGTGTTCACAGTATCATATTTCAGGTGACTGATTTGAAGATTAAATGGTGATGTGAATTTGGGGGGAAGGGTATGAACATCTCATTGTTTGTGGCAGTTCTCTGAGGCTTTCCTTCACTCCCAAATTTAATTTACATCTGAAATTACCCTCAGACAAATCTCTATAAGATGCACAGGAAAGATGAATTAACAGGTGTACTTTGATTTATAAAGCAGGGATATTTCAGAAAAGTTAAATGTAAATCGCATATTATAAATCAAATAATTTTGATTGCATCATAAAATATTCTGTTTTATGAATTATATCATGAAGACATTTTAATGTGATTAATAAGCCTCTAAATTGATCTTTTTTTTACAAGCCGGAATTTTTCACCCTCATTTAACTGAATTACAGCCATAGTTAGTTGATTTGATTCCATATAGTGAAAGCTTTTAATAGTTTGAAAACAGAATCTCTTAATCTTGAGAAAATAATAATTATAAGATATTTCAGACATGCATAAATATTTTAAACATCAATAGACACAATAATTCCACCCAGATTTAATAAATATCAACGGTTTGCTTGTTTGCTCTGGATCTTTTTAAAAAACATAAAAAGATAAAACATCACTGAGAGTCTATCCCCTTCTCCTTTCCTCTTCAGTGTGTCTGACATCCTAAAAGTTAAGCGCGTGTTTGGTATATGTGATCGCATCCATATTTTAAATATATTTGTGATGTGATTTTGCCTCCCTTGAGCAAGAATGGCTGTGTGTGTGTGTGTGTGTGTGTGTGTGTGTGTGTGTTTAGCACAAACGGTATCTTTCTACAACTTTACATTCAACGTTATGTTGTTGAGATTTTTGCTTATAAAGACAGGTGGAGCTAGGTCATTCATCCTAACTGTGTAATGACATTCCACTGGACAAACAAATCACCAATCATCCCAGAGGTGATGTTCAAAATATTTAACAGCTAGTGACTCATTGACCTTGACCAGTCGGGATGTGCCCTGGCTCTCATGACCTGCACGGCCCTCGCAGCGGGTGCCAGCTGAAGACCAGCCCAGGTTCAGACTTCCCTCATTGGGTGGCCATTTGGGGTGTTTCCCTCCTTCCATTTCTTTCGGACAGCGTTGCTCATGTCTCCTTGTGAAGGTATGGAAGTTTCTCTAAGGCATTCAGCAGTGATATTGCCACGTCACCAATTAGGAACAATTTTCAACTTTGTATTCGTTGCCCCATTGTTTCTAAAATGCATTAATGTATACTTCTGTATTAACAGTATAGGAGAGTTCCTAATCTTTGCCGATATTCGATAACATGATATTTTAAAACATGGACCAATCAAGTTGTTTGTTAAATAACATCTAATATTTTACCTAATTTGCATTCCTAGAGTTATTAGTGAGTTTCAGTATCTTAAATGTCTTCTTATATTTTTATTGGCTATTCAAATATCTTCTTTCCAGGTTCTCTGCCTATTTTAAATAAGTTGTTAAGTTTGTTTTTTTTTAATGGACTTAAAGTTCTTCCATATTCTAGATGCAGATTCCTTCATGGTTTTGTGCTTTGCAAATATCTTTTTCCAGCCTTTGACTTATCTTTAATTTTAGTAAGTGTTTCTGCTTTATAGGATTAAAAAATAGTAATATAGTAAAGTTTGTTTTTTATTTTTTGGTCTCATTTATGAAAGTTTTCTTTAATGAAATTTTTCATTACTCCCATGCCATATCTATGTGGAATTAACCTTTGACTACAGTAGGTGATAGGGTGCCAGTCATTTCCCATATGGGTAGCTGATTGTCTGCTCCATTATGAAGGTGCTGTTCTTCTGATCTCTAACACCACCCTTACCATGGACCCTTTACACACACGCTCATGTGTCCACTTCTGGGCTCCCTAGGCTAGCCCGTGGATGCACCTTCATGCGGTTTTAATATCTGTAGATTTATGGTAAATCTTGATATTTGGTAGGAGGTATTCCCATTTTTCAAATTTATCTCCGCCCATTCTTAGCTCTTTACTTTTCTGTTAGAAGTTTACAATCTGCTATTCAAATTCCCTAAAAATCCCTAGTGTAATTTTGATTGAAATTGCATTCAATTTATATGTTAATTAGGAAAAAGTTGACATCTTCATGACTTTGAGTCTTTCCTTGCTGAACTGTGGAATAGCTTTCTCTATTTATTTAGACCTTCTTCTGAGTCCTTCAATAAAGTTTTATCATTTTCTCTAAAAAGGTTTTCTTTTATTAGATTTATTTCTAAGTATCTCTTAGAACGGGATTTTTAAAATCCTCTTATAATGGGTTCTTGCCGATGGATAAAGAAGCAAATGATTTCTGTATACTGATATTGTATTAAACAATCTTGCTGACCTTTTTAAAAAGGTTCCGTAGTTACTCTGTAGATGATCCTCTTTTCTATGAAGAAAAACACATTTTTTTTGGTATAAATGGCAACTTTTTAAAAATTTCCAATCTTTATGCCTCTGCTTTGTAATTTTCTTTATGGTGCCTGCTATGGCGCCAGTGTAGGGTATGGTAGCAGTCAGAGTGGGAATCTGTATCTGGTTCTGACTTTATTTTTTTATTTTTTTTTAAATGTTTTTATTTATTTCTAGGAGAGAGAGAGAGAGACAGCATGAGCAGGGGAGGGTCAGAGAGAGAGGGAGTCACAGACTGAAACAGGCTCCAGGCTCTGAGCTGGCAGTCAGCACAGAGCCCGACGCGGGGCTCGAACCCACGAACCGCGAGATCATGACCTAAGCGAAAGTCGGACGCTTAACCGACTAAGCCACCCAGGCGCCCCTCTGACTTTAAAAAAGAATACTTCTGATTTCTCATCAGTAAGTAAGGCATTTGCTGTAAGTAAGGTTTTGGTGGTAGAGTAAATTCCCTTTGATTCCAAGCTGATGAAGAGCTCTTATCATCGCAGATGCTAGATCTTATGAAATGCTTTTTTTGGCATCTATTGAGATAATCATGTTTATCTATTAATGTATTGGATCACACTAATAGATTTTCCAATATTAAGCCATCCTTGAATTTCCAGGAGAAACTCACTTTGCCCGCGACATATTTGTAACAGATTTCTGCATTCATTTTTCTAGTATTTTATTTCTGATATTTAAAACTACGTTCGTAAGGGAGTTTATACTGTAATGTTCTTTTCTCATTGCATGTCCCCCCAGCGTTTTGCATCAAAGCTGTAATAGGCACATAAAACGTGGGGGGGGGGGGTCATCTCCTATTCTTGGTTCATACACGGTGACAAATGCGTACAACGATCTGTTGCTTGCATCGAGTAGAAGCGTACGGCTGGGTTTCTCGCCATGTTACTTCTCCACAGGCCTGGCCGGCTGGTCCATCAGCCATCTCTCCCGTGACTGCATTCAGCCTACTTACACAGAAACCCAGACATTCTGGGGGCAGGTCATCAAAATAGTGCGTCATCGACTTAGTCACAGAAGAGTAGGGAGCCACTCCCCTTTTAGCACTGCAAGAGGAAACGCCGTAAAGATGTGGGGGGTTGTGAGAAGGGGACACAAGCATCTTACCCCTTGACTAGAGGCAGCCTGCTTCCAGCCTGGAGCATTGAAACGATGAGATGTGTCCTGGAAGAGCCCAGAGCAGGAGCATCAGGAGAATGGGCATTAATGGAATCAGCTTACACCCTAAGCATGTGTCATGCAAGGATTTGTGAAGGGCGCATGGGCCAAGTACGCACGGGAGCAGCAACCACACTTGGCTGTCTTAGAAAGGATATGTCCAAGCGAGTAGCGGCGGTGAGAGACTGTGGGGTGGACTGTCAGTGGCCGAAGATGAGTTGTCACAAATGACCAGCTGGGTAGTATGTTGGTCACCCTGACAGGGAACGGTGTCCTTGGAAGCCCACTGTAATGTCTCTGAGAACCTGTAAATGTGCTCACAAGACAAAGCCAGTCACTGGGCATCGCCCTAGAAAGGGAGCCAGCTGCCGACGTATAAGAGCTTCAGTGTCAGATGAGATGTTTGCTCATTCTCCCCATCCACTGTCCCAGGCCCAAATTTCTGAAGTCAGGGGGACCTGAAGAAGCCAGTGAGGTGGGATACAGAGGGAAGGAGTAGATGAGTGAGGGCGTAGCCCCTGCCCCTCTCCCCATGCACAGCCCAGTCATGAGCTAGGTGAAGGGAGAGGGGTGTGGAGAGGGAGGGCAAGGGCTTCACTTTGGATGTAAGTGAAGTTTTATTTAAACTGTAGGCCTTTGAGGGGCTCAGTCAGTTGAGCATCAGACCTTTGATTTCAGCTCAGGTCATGATCTCGGGGTCATGGGATGGAGTTCGGGGTCAGGCTCTGCAGGCTCCCAGGCTCTGCTTGGGATTCTCTCTCTCCATCTCTTTCTCTCTCTGCCTCTCTCCCCCACTGGCTTCCTCTCTGTCTAAAATAAATTGTAGGTCTCTAATACCTGAAAATGAGTGTTAGCAGAGATGGGACATTTCTGAAAGGGCCACAGGGCTGTGGGATGTGCTCACGAGTGGGTGAGAGTTCTGAGCGCACAAATTTGAAGGAAGTGGATGATGAGCACATTGCCTGTTCGTATCCTAATGACATCAATCTGCTTCATCAACCGGCTGTGTACATTTCCATACATTTTGCCTTTGGACACTTAGGTTATTTAGCTAATATTTCTATGGTTTTTCTTAACTGCAATTATGTTTATGTTTATTTTTTTTTTTACATTTTACAAAATATAAAAGTGAACCAGTTAGTCACTTTCCAGCAAAAAACAAATTCTTTTAATTTTTTTTTTAATGTGTATTTTTGAGAGAGAGAGAGAGACAGTGTGAGCAGAAGAGGGGCAGAGAGAGGGGGAGGCACAGAAATCAAAGCAGGCTCCAGGCTCTGAGCTGTCAGCACAGAGCCCGATGCAGGGCTCAGACTCATGAACTGCGAGATCATGACCTGCACTGAAGTCAGACACTCAACCAACTGAGCCACCTAGGCACCCCAAAATCCAAATTCTTTTAACTGAAAATGGAACCAATGATTTCAGTGATGATTACTTAGACTGTGATAGAATATTTTAGATCCCCTTAACAGATAGCCTTTTGAACACCATAGAGAACTGTAGCTATATGGCAAAGTATTCATTTTCAGCAATTTGCATTATTTTGCTTATTAAACTATCTAGTTACCTTTCGTAATATGTAAAAAAATGTAAGCAAAATCTTACTCTGTGTTCTATTTATATTGTTTATACCTCATGTTCTAGTATTTTGAGTCTATCCCTTCAAAAAATATCTTATCTGAAGGTCAACTAAAGAAGCCTTTTGTGTTATCTCGTTTCAGTAACAACAAAAATCTAACATTCAGTGAGCACTTCCTGTGTGCGATGCTTGGTACTAAAGGCTTCATGTGGATTTTTCCATGTAATGACTTTTCAAAATAGAGGGTAGGTTGCAGGGAGAGGTGAGCAACGTTGTTCCCCAGTGCTTACTATGTGAATGGTGTCATTTTTGCTCTGCTAGAATAGGATCTCCAGAAAGTACTATCGTGGCCTGTCCTACCTTGGCTTGGGTGTCTGATGCTGGGCACAAAGAAGTTGCTCAATAAATATTTCTTGAATCCACATTGAGTGAATGTTGACTATGTCATATACCCGTTCAATGTCACAGAGAGACACAATTGGACTCTGATAGCCCATAAAACATGAATAAAAACAGAGAACACAGCACTGTTCCCACAGAAAGCTATGAAATCAGAAGTTATCCATAAAGGGCCATTCCATGAAAGATCCCATATAACCCACTGCAGAATTTTGGAGATAGAGCATCATTACAGAACCTGGAACTAATAATGATCTCATTTGCCTGCTGTAAGGACTTCTCTGGGAGCAGTGCAGAGGCCCAGACAGGAGGTGGGGTGATTGGGAAGGCCCAGTGGTCCTTGAGTTTGTCTGATCATCAGAACCTCTTGCAAACTATTATAAAACACAGATCCCTGGGCCCAGCCCCACTATCTGTTGAGTAGACTTTCTGGTGGCAATCTAGGCATCTGTGCCCTTCATGAGGCTCCTCAGGTCATCACATCAGCCAGGCCTGGGGGCCCTTCCATGGACCACTGCAGTATGCCCTGTGTTAGATGACGAGGTGAGGGCCTGTCCCATCTGGGTCAGCACGTTCGCCCCACATGGCTTACGCTGGCTCTCTTTCAGACACATTTTGTCACTCAAGGATAAGACGACGACATAAGACAAATGTGTGAGAGATTTAAGTGGCAGCTTTCGGGATGAAACGCAGAGATCCAGTACCAGTCTTACATGCTCTGTGTCTACTTGCTTTTTCCTAGCCCGTTTTCAGTAGAGAGCGAGGGTCACGTCCAGGCACCGGAAGGGCAAGAAGGAGGATACAGCCAAAAAAACTTCAAGGACAATGAGGATGACCTGGCATTCTGGAACAAGCCTTCTTTGTTCACTCCTGAATCTAGATTGGAAACACTTAGGCACATGGAAAAACAACGGAAAGACCAAGAAAAATTAAGGTATTCCACAGTGATGCAATGCCCTCCTAAGGACTGTGTTTCCACGATCACACGGGGTTTTACTCCTTCTCTATGTTAAATCTTTGTTAGCCATCACTTAACTGAGTTCGCTTCTAAGTTCAGCTTCCTCTTGAATTGTGTCTACTGACATCTGTGAATATCAAACTGCCTTCTTTAGGATGTCATGAATTACGGCATTTTACATAGGGTTTTGTTTGGATGTCTTTGCTTTTTTAACAACTTTCAATGAATCAAGCAGTAGGGACGTCCCGGGTTAAAGATACTAATTATCACGGCACCAAGACAAAGGTCACTTTGTGGGACAAGTAAGTTCCTTTGGGTCTCGTAGTTTGCAAAATGAGAAATCAATCTCATCAGGCATTATATGTTCCCAGTACAACTCTCCTGGACATTCGGCAGTATGCCTTCACCTCTGGAATTGCTTAGATATAACTTGACGATTTGTTAGAAGCTTGAATGCTTAAGCTCTTATTGTCAGGGAAGCTTTTTAAAAGCAGGCTCCGTGTCATTCCATTTCATGTCATTGCTCAAGTCTAGTATGTGAAATGTATCACTTACGGAAGTACTTGCAATTCACGTGCTTGGGGGTGTGATCCTTTAGCTCTGAAATACCGTCTTCTGCACGGCAGTTATAGGAGCGAAGCGCAATGTCTTTCCCTGTGGTTGTCACTGAGCAAGAAACCAAAAGAGTGAAAACGACCATTAGCCATCTCTGCTGCTTCCATACAATTTTATTCATTAGCTAGATGGGGAGGCACAAAAAGGAGAATTGAATTTTTTCCAGAATGCTTGTTTGTAAAATTTGGTGGTCTGCATACGGAGAGGCCCCCCAGTGCTTTGGGAAGAGCACTGGAATAGCATCAGACAATGTGGGCTCACAGGGTAACTCTGTCACTTCCTCTCTGCGTGATGTTGGCAAACACCTAACTTCTCCTCAACTCTTTCCTCATCTGTTAAACACGAATTCTCGTTTCTGCCTTCCCTACTCTGCTCTTAACAAAGAACATCATAGGAGCCAATCAATGTAAAAGCACTCTGCAAGCTTAAGAACTCTCTGCAATGGAAATTCTGCATGTTTTTATATAACATGTACTGTACTTCTGACATACACACACACACACACACACACACATATGCATTGTATTTATATGCATATACATACATGAAACGTATATGGAGTACAATATTTTGTATAATACATTGTATTGAGCCTGAAACCAGGAAAAAATATTCTCTCCCTGAGAGCCTAAACGAAGTACATCTGAGTTTGATACAAGACCCAGTCACTCCGTGCAGTGTATGGTAGTAGGATGTTTGCCTCTTTTGGATGCCCCTGAATGGTCCTGGTCATGGAGAATAATGCAGTGCATGCACATATTAACTTAACTGGACCATTTAAACTGCAGAAAAATGTGAATAAATTTACATTTTAAAATAAAGTTAACTATACAACATTGGTATTAAAAGAATGGAAATCCAAGGCAAAGAATTGCCTACAATTCTATCATCTAAACACGTTCCTCCATCTCGTCTTCTAGAACCTGTCCACATATGCCTTTTTAGGTTCTTATATATCTTCAGTGATGTTTAAATAGCTAGAGCTCATGGTCTTCATTCTTCATGTTATCCCATGAATCTTTCCTATCTGCACTGTTTCTTTTCCTCCATCAACACTTTCTGTCACTTTTTAGACCAGTAAGGTGAAGAGCAGACATGTTTTTTTAACAACTGCAAAATATTTCATAGCATGAATATACCATAGTTGGGCCAATGACTCTTCCTCCCCTGACCGGCTTTCATCATACTTCCAGAGTTTTGCCACTACGGATAATTCTGTGATAGACATTTATTTACATAGGTTCTCATGTACTGGTATTTTTATTTCTATAGAGTAGAATCTACTTGGCATTTTAAAAATTATAACTTTTTAGAGGTTCATTTATTTGTTTTGAGAGAGAGAGAAAGAGAGAATCCCAAGCAGGCTCTGTGCTGACAGCACAAGGGGCTCAATGTCATGAACCACAAGATCATGACCTGAGCCAAAATCAAGAGTCAGATGCTCAACTGACTGAGCCACCCAGGTGGCCCTAAAATTTATAATTTTAACTAAAGCAGAGGCTGTATCCACAAATGGAGAATTGACAGCTATGTGGGTAAATCATGCATAAAATAGACTAATTTAAATATTCATGGATATTTCACGGAAATGCAGGGGTTTTCCCCCTTTTGAATTATCTGCCAAATTGTCTTGGTCACATTTTTGCCTTAAATATATAAATAGCGGTCATACAGAAATCTGGCTTGTCAATTCCCAGCATAGAAGTAAGAGAATGGACTTCATAACAGTGAATTATTGATGTATTCAAAAATGCCTGATCAATTTTTCTTAAACTGTGTCACAAAAATATTCCTTTTACTTGATTTTTCTCTCCCCTTGTTCCCATCCACCTCCAATCTGAAGTGGAAAGAAGAAGAAAGTGAAACCGCCCAGGGTTTTGATCACTGAAGATGGAAAAGCCTTGAATGTGAATGAACCCAAGTACGTGAGGCCAAAGAGAGGCCTGAATAAGTCGCACGCGTGGGGCGATCCTTGCGATGGTTTCCGTTACAGGTTTGCTCCGTGGAGAATATATCTAACCGCTCTTCACAAGCTCGGGAACCCCAATAAGAATGTCATTTTGTGCATCTTTGAGAGTAGAACATCTATGATGTTTTCAAGTTCAGAAAGTTTCCTTTTCTTGGCGTTCAGAAAACGATCGTGACATATGGGAATCTTAGTTATATATCCGCTGCAACTTTGAGCCCTATACGCTTTTCTTCCTGAAAATTCCAAGTGCGTTACCGTTATGTTTATTAATTTGTAAAGCGCTACATGAACAGGCTGGCTAAGAGCATTGCTACCTTTCCTGGGTGTCTCTACTTTCACTCTGGGACACGTCTGCAAAGCACATGAGAGCTAAGGAAGGAAACTGAGGTAGACACTTCACCGAAGTTCATGAGAGAGGAAAAATATTCGACCCGGAAATCCTCAAGTGTAATATTATCTGCCCTGTCTGGCTATCTTAAAGTTTAAAACTAGAAAGCAGGCAAAATTTAAAAAAAAAAAAAAAAAGACATTTTATTGCCCAAATACAGCCTGAAAAGCTTTTGGACTAAATCCCGTTGGCTTCATTTCATTGTTCAAAGCCTGTTTATTTTCGTGATTTCATTTTCTACCCCAGGACCAGGATGAAGGCGCTGTCCTGATCGTTTCCAGGCATCATTCATTCCATCTGCCTGGCAATCTTACGTGCCGGGCAGTATTTCTTTCTCCCGGGTTCAATCTGAGCCTGAGAGAGGTAGAGTGACTTGTCCGAGGCCACGTCGCCAATAGATGGTGTGTCTGACTTGCTCGTGCCCACCCAGTTCCAGTGACTTCCGCGATCAAGTTTATATTTACCACCACCCCCTCACACACACACCCCTTCCTTATCCTGCAGAAATTAACGTGGCCTGAGACACGATACTAAGCATGGGGATGCAGCGGTGAATACGACAGGTGTCTGCATTCACCGAGCTCGGAAACCTAGTGGGAAGACGGTGTCTTCAGCCCACAGCAGGGGGCTTCAGGGAGGCCTCGGGGCTCTCTGGGCACCGGGTGAGACCACACTGCCCACGTTCCCTGCCGCACCCCTGCTAACTGCATTGAGGGGGATTCTGTGAAGAACTGCATACCCACCACCTCCCCCCCGACCTTCCATCTGGTGTCATCACCCTTCCTTGCCCTCCTGTGTCATCTCAACACCCCGGAAACTTACTCCCATGCGACTCTGTACACCCGCCAGTCCACCGCATTCTCTTCCCTCTCCCTGACCCCTCCTTCCCTGCCACCGTGCAGGTGCTCATCAGGAAAGCCTAGATCCTCAACCTTTTCTCTCACGCCCCCCTTTATCCTCTCTCACTAAGGGAAGCTAAGGGTTCTGCTTCCACAGCGGCCCTCCTTACATCCACCGCAAGGCAAGTGGAACCTGGTAGCTACCCTCAGACCGTTCTTCTTCCCTTTCCCTGAAACTTCCCAGCCCCCTCGGAGCCGGGGCCGTCTAGATACACCGCCTCTGTCCTTATCGCGGTCGTGTGCTGACCCCTGCTCAGCCCTCACGCTCGCCCTCCGCCCCCTCGCTGCAGAAGACACCGACAGGCGGCCCCCGCACAAGTGTCTCCCTCTCTCTGCCTCTCCGCCCATCACCGGTCACGTGGCTGTGTCCTACTTGTAGATAATCCACCAAAGCCTCGGTTTTTCCATTGCCCCCCTGCCTCACTCCCTGCTCGTTTCCCCGCTGACCTCAGCCCGGCCGCACAATCCACTTTTATTCTCAGATGTGCCATCTTCTGGATCTCTTCTGCCTCCAGAATCTTCCCTCGAGTGTCCCACTGGGCACCACCTCCTGTGCCCCTGGGAGTTCCCTGCACTCCCCCCCCCATCAGAGGCCCCGAGGAGAACAGGAATCTGTTCCGTCTGCTGCTTTTCTGCCTGCCCTCTCCCCTCCCCTCATGTCATCGCTGTCACTGTGCTGTGCTTTTATGGCTCGTCTCAGAGATTCGTCCTTGACACGTGTCTTCAAGGCTCTTGTCCTTTCCTTCCCTCATCCTCTCATGTAACCTCAGCCCCATTCGAGTCCACCGTGCCATCCGAGCCGGGCTTGTCCCCACGCGGCTGGAGGAAAACATTCAGCTCTACCGGGCTCAGTGTGAACTTCCCACCACGGGTCTCCAGTGGACTTCCGGCTGTCATGCTGTGCTTTCTCGGGTGCCCACTCCTCCCGTCTCCCGTAGGCTGCTTTCACGCCGCTTGCTCCCTTCCTACGTCTGTTCTGTGGTCCTATCGGGGACCTTGTCCCTTACTCCATAGAGAAAACAGAAGCAGCCGGAAGTTTTCCCATCCAGTTTACCAGTGTCCCTGGACCCGGGCCACATCCTCTCTTGTCTCCTGCTGCAGTGGGTGAACTTCCCCTCCAGAGTCACTCTCTCTGCTCACAGACTGGTCCCAGCCCTCTTCCTGTGGAGGACTTGCTTCTGCAGTGATCTCTTCTCTTCCAGATCACTTCTCCCCCGTCTACCAGATTGATCTCGTCAGTATACAGATGTTGTGATAGCATACATCTTTTTTTTTTTTTTTTAAGAGAGCATGAGCAGGGGAGGGCAGAGAGAGAGAGAAAGAGAGAGAGAAAAAGAGAATTCCAAGCAGGCTTCACACCAGCAGTGCTCAGCGTGACTTGGGGCTCAAACCCACGAACCCTGAGATCATGACCTGAGCTGAAACCAAGAGTCAGATGCTCAACTGACTGAGCCACCCGGGTGCCCCTATATTGTTCATCTTAAAAACCAAGCAAAAAAAAAATAAGAGAGCTCCCTTTCTCTAGTCTCCCTTGCAGCATCAGCCCAATTTCTCTGCCCCTCCTTATAGTTGCTGTTCCATGGGGATGCCTAGACTCAGCCACCAGTTCTTACTTTCACTTTCCTTCTTGAAACCATATCTGCATAGCCTGTCACATAAAACTTTTGTAGTTAACATCATTTCTATATGTTTACATCATCTCCGTGTTCCGTGGTCACATCATCTCCCTGTTCCGTGTTCACATAACCTCCATGTTCTGTGTTCATATCATCTTCATGTTCTATGTTCATGTCATCTCCGTGTCCTGTATTCACATAATCTCCGTGTTACGTAGTCACATCCATCATCTTTGTGTTCCATGGCCACATCATCTCTGTGTTCCATGGTTACATCATCTCCCTGTTCCGTGGTGACATCATCTCTGTGTTCTGCATTCATATCATCTTCATGTTCTGTGTTCATGTCATCTCCATGTTCTGTGTTCACATCATCTCTGTTATATGGTCACATCCATCATCTCTGTGTTGTTCTGTGGTCACATAATCTCTGTGTTGCGTGGTCACATTATCCCTATGTTCAGTCACATCATTTAAAATCTCAAGCCCTATGTACATGACCCAGCAAATTTGACCAAATTGATCATTATCTTCCTTCCGATAGCAATTTCTTCCCTTCCCAAAATCTTCCTTCATATTCTTTGAACTTACTACCTCCTCCTCTTCATAGGCTTTGCCAGATTCTCTTTGTGATGTACCTAGTGTTCCGGGGTCAACTCCTCAGCTTCCTTCTCATTTCCCGTTGACCCTGTGAGGCTCCCACCAAATTCCATGGTTTTAAACACCATCTTTACATTACAACCAGACCCACCCTCTTCCCTGAACTGAAGACTTGGATGTTTAATGAGATAGCTGTCCTCACCATGTGATTACAAAATAGGTATTAGAAACTTACCATGACAGGGACAGAAGTCCTAATTTCTAGCCCGACTAGCACTTTCCATCATAACATGCTTGTCCCCCGGCGGTCTCCAAGTCAGTAGCGAGCATCCACCTTGGATTCATCCTTGATTCTTCTCTCTGTCATTTCATAAGTGACCTTAGAATCTCTTCCTTCCATCCAACTGCTTCTCACTAACTCTATCCCTACCACCTTGGAACATGGTACCTACCTCTTGCCGGGAGAGTTGCCGTAGCTTGCTAAGTAGTCTTCGTCGTTCATAACTCGGTCTCTTATAGTCTATTCTGTTCAGCTGGGGGAAGAAAAAGACGGAAGAAAAAGGCACACATGCCCTCTCTTTGGGGAAATTCCTGGAGAGTGCCACACAGTGCTCTCCTTCAGGAAACAACCACGTGACTACACCCAGCTGCAGGGGAGGGAGGAAGGTGTCGTCTTTATTCTGCCCGGCCATGTTCCTAGTTAAAATCAGGGGTCCTATTACTGTGGGTAAAGGGGAAGTGGACCGTGGTGGGGATGAATAGCAATCTCTACTGTAGAAAACCTCTCTGAAATTGCCTTTCAAGTGATCTATGAAGAGAGAGTTCAAGTTGGCTGGCTGGACAGTTGGGCAGTAGGCAATCAAGGCAGAAGGGCCAGCACATAAGAAAGCTCCTAAAATGAGATCACAAATGCATGAGTCATTTGAGCAACCGAAGGAGTCCCACATGGCTGGGTCGTTGAAAGCACTGAGAGGGACATTTTAATATGCCACACACAGACATTTTGCTGATGGCCAAATCGTTCCAAACAATTTAGCATACATCCTTTAATATTGTTTTATTATATATTTTACAGAACGGTATGTCAGGTGAAATGCTCAAAATAAATCAGCCAAATAATTCTGAATGGTATGTTGACACTATGGAATTTATACCTAAGATCCAGTCATACGGTGTAGTTGAAAGACGTAGGACTTTGAAATCCTGCCTCTCCAGGCACATATGGCCTCTTTCCCAGCTGCGTCAACCTCTCTGAACCTCTCTCTGTTTCTTCATCTATATGGAGGTGATAGATCATGGGCAGTGTCTCAGCATTTTCCAGGGTGATGCAAAGGTCAACAATGAAAGAAGGAAAAAAAAAAAAAGATGGCCAGGAGAAAGAAGGAAGACAGGACTATTTAAAACTGAAGGTATAGAATGCTGGATAAGGGAGGCTGATACAACATTTTCTTCCCCATAAACAATCCCGACATTTTAGTTTTGCTTCTGACAAACTTGAATGAAATAGAAAAGAAAGCTTTAACCACCAGATGTCTCTATCTCTGCACCAATGCCACTTTTTTTGTATGTAATTTACCTTAGGATTCTCACATTTCAACAATGTAAACAAATAATTTATGCATATATTATAGGTTTCTGATGAGATTTTTAAATAACATGGACATTTTGTTGTCCACCTACCAGAATATGTTTGTCATCAGAGATTAGTATATAATTATTATCAAGTTTACTTTTGATAAGGGGATGGGTTA
The DNA here is from genome assembly GCF_008692635.1 of Crocuta crocuta. NCBI lineage: Eukaryota > Metazoa > Chordata > Mammalia > Carnivora > Hyaenidae > Crocuta > Crocuta crocuta. The sequence continues at coordinate 2,631,968 of NW_027551562.1, read as the reverse complement.
CCTATACAGTATTGCTAAAGATGTCTTTTTTTTTTCTTCCCCCAAATGGATTGTTCCTTAGACTTGACTTCTCCTTGAAAGATGATGAAAAACATAACGAGATCATCCTGGACCTTGCTGTCTATAGGTAAAGACATTTTATTATGGGTTTACTTAATGACTTCTCTGGTTTCATTCTCAGTGCCATCTCTTTCATCCTGACGTATTTTGTAATGGAATTTGGTTTGCCAAATGAAGAAGTTTTGCTTTGTTTTCTTTAAGATTGAGAACTTACTGTAATTTTACAAAGCCTGAAAATGAAAACAAAGGCAGAAGTAAATAAACCCAAAATCCTAGGGCTATGAACTTTGGACTATCTGTTTCTAAGGCAGAATTTAGTCATTTACTTTTAATTTTTTAAATTTTATTTGTGAAAGGGAGCTCATGAGCTGGTGGGCAGTGGGGGGAAGACAGAGGAGTGAGAATCCCAGGCAGGCCCTATGCCCAACCCATGACTTTGGGATCACAATTTGAACTGAAACCAAGAATCAAAACCTCAACCGACTGAGCCACCCTGGTGCCCCTAAGGCAGAGTTCACATAATTGTCAGAGCTTTGCTGTTTTCTTTTCTTTTCTTTTCTTTTTTTAATATTTATTTATTTTTGAGAGACAAGGAGACAGAGCATGAGCAGAGGAAGGGCAAAGAGAGGAGACACGGAATCTGAATCAGGCTCCAGGCTCTGAGCTGTCAGCCCAGAGCCTGACATGGGGCTCGAACTCACAGACTAAGAGATCATGACCTGAGCTGAAGTCGGATGCTCAACTGACTGAGCCACCCACGCACCCCAAGCTTTGCTGTTTTCTAACACTATTACCACTGGCCCCTTGGCTTTCACTACTGCCACTGCACTTTTATATTCCTCCTTGTTTTTTCCAAGAACTCTAATGTGATAGTAGGCACCAGGCAGTGGGTGATGGCCCCCACTTTCCAGTCCCATCTTAGAGACCTAGGGGTGCACCCTGCAGCTTCTTTATCTCCAGCAGACACTTTTTCCCCTGGCTGCGTCCCAGCCTCATTTCTTTAGAATTTTAGGTTTCGGCTGACTGTTCCTCAGGCCTCTGACTTCAGGGTCCACGTACAGGGTCTTTCCGCTTCTCCAACCCTTTCAGATGCACTGGTGACTCAGGACTTCGCACCGTGCTTCCCTCTGCCCACACCACATCACCCTGGATGTCCACATGGCTGGCTGCCTTACTTCCTGTGGGCCTCCGGTCAGATGTCACTTTATATAGAGGCCTCTCTGCCCCACCATCTGCAGTGCCTACCCCTGCCCCGGCACTTCCTCCCTCCTCTCTCTGCTTTCTCCCTGACAAACTATACATTTACTTGCATTTTCAAAAATGTGTGGTCAAGACAGGAAGTTTGTTCGGGCCTCCTTATGTCTGCAGCACCTATAGCAGTGCCTAGCGCGTCCGAGTGCAGGAATGAATGAATGCCTGAGTGAATGAATGAATGAATGGGCACTGGTAATGGGAGCCAGTGAACATTCACATACATGAATTAGAATAAAGTCCTTTCCTTTTTAAGGCCTGTCTTTTGTGCTCTATCTTATCTGATCTTCCAGTAACCCAGTGAAGGAAGAGGGATTGTTCTCCTCAGATTTCTCCAAAAGGGAGTTAATTTCCAGAGATTGAGTCTTGTCACAGTAACTACAGTAACCAGAGGGGCCGGAACATGTACTCACAGGCCGACGTTCCGCTTTGTTTAATTGTGTGAAAGAACACATAACTTAAAAGTCGCCATTTCAGCCATTTCGAGTGTCCGGTGCAGTGGCCCGTGGTAACTCCACGATGCTGTGCAGCCTTGCCACCGCTGAGCTCCAGGACACCCTCGTCCCCGCAGAACAGAAGCCCGTAGCCATTACGTAGTCATTCCTCATTTCCCCGCGTCCTGGCCACCGCGAGTCTGCCGTCCGTCTCTATAGATTTGCCAATTCTCGATCCTTCGTATAAACAAGATCACTTGTGGTCTTGTGTCCTTTCACATAGCATCACGTCTTCGGGGCTCATCTGTGTTGCAGCGGGTATTAGAATTCCCTTCCTCTTTGTGGCCGAGTAATATTCCGATGCACGCATGCACCGCATTTCTGTTCATCCGTTCGCGGGTTGATGCCATGTGGGCTGTTTCCACCTTCGGCTCTCGTGAGGAAGGGCTAGTCCTTTGTGTGTTCCTTCCTCCTCATGACAAGATGCCCCATTACGCCTCCTCTTTATTCTCCCGCCCACATGCCACCAGCCCACCTTCCTTTAAAGCGCGTCCAGCTCTTGTCCAGGTGATTTCGTGTCCTCTGTCCCTGCCGCAACCCAAGCTCCCTTTCTGCTGTGTTTCATTAAACGCTCGGTTTCACCCCCTTAGTTCTGTCCCATTTTTGGCCATATTCCTGGAGTGTAATGAATGTGCACCCCTTTCCCTTTTAGCTCTCTTGGCTTCTTCATGTTCAATCCTTGAAGGAAGACTTTCCTCAGGTCCCGATCATGCACTTTTCCAAGGAATGGTGCTATTTCTCCCGTCTGGGGAGCAAAATCCTTCCCTTCCCATGATTCTGTCTGAACGAATGACACTAACACTCCTTTTAATCTTTAGTGGCACATGGATGTATCTATGAAAGTTCTTTCCTTCCTTCCTTCCTTCCTTCCTTCCTTCCTTCCTTCCTTCCTTCCTTCCTTCCTATATTCTTTCTGTCTTTAGCCAGCAAATATCTATAGAATACCTACTATGTACCAGGCACGGGAGGCCGTAACTGGCACATTCTAAATACAGTCTCTGCTGTCCTAGAGCTTACGACCCAATGGGGGAGACAGAAGGCAGGCATCTGATAAGTAATTGCAAGGGGGGAAAGGTAGTGCATGGGAAGAGCCAGAGTTCGGGGTGCACCCAGTGGCACATGCAGTCCGGTGGTCCGTGGTGTAGGGGACGCCCAGGGAAGGTGCTGACCTGAGCGCCGATGGATGCAGGATGAGAAGCGGTGACTGCAGAGAACCAGCAGAAGGCGGTTTTAGGCAGAAATGAACAGCACATGCGAAGACCTCGTAGGTAGGGTCAAATGAAGACTTTAGGAGGCCCCACGCGTGAACAGGAAGATGTGATGTTAGTGCAGTAGCCATTCGATGAGATTTTGGGAGACCTTGTCTTCCTTTTTATTACTACAAGAATTTTTATTAAGTAAAAGGCAGTGATGCATTGTGAACGCCAACTCTGGGCTAGGCACCGTGCGTGTGTCTTCACAGCAATCTTAGGGGATGTGCGGTTCACATCCTTATTTTACAGATGAGGAAACAGGCTGAGAGCCGTTAAGGAATGTGGTCCAAGGTCACAGAGCAAGAGGGGGTGGAGTCAGTTCATCACCATCTGTGTGACGGAGGTCTGACTGCGTTTGCTAGTGTTCACACTCAATATTTTTTTAACTTATTACTTATCTTTGAGAGAGAGAGAGAGAGTGAGCAGTGGAGGGGCAGAGAGGGAGGGAGACAGAGGATCTGCGCTTACCGCAGCACACCCGGTATGGGGCTTGAACTCACAAACCATGAGCTCCTGACCTGAGCTGAAGTCAGCCGCCCAACTGACTGAGCCACCCAGGCGCCCCAACACAATCAATATTGTTAAATGTACAATTATACAGATGATTCTTTGTCTAAATAAGTGAGATGAAGCCTAAATCTTTGATTTGTTCATAACGCCAAGGAGAACAAATACAGGCCGATCCCTGGGGTCCCTGCCATAGATGGAAGGCTTTGCTTAATCAGCAAGAGGTACCTTCCAGAGAGAAGCAAAGCTGGGGACATGGCACTGTAGCAGCTGTCGAACAGCTGTGGGGACAGAGAGGGACTGAGGCAGTGGGAGCCGGGGCAGCAGGCCCCACACGTACTAGACTCAGCCTTCCTGCCTTTCATGTCAGTCTTAGGGGCTTAAAATAAAATATTCATGAAAGAACATGGCAAGCTGGGTTTTTTTGCAAACCTCTGGTGTTTGAGGCCGCAGATATTTTTAGGCGAGGGGCAATCAATGCCAAGTGTACTTGTGGCTCTAAAAATGAAATTGCTGATATATTGAATTTCCTTTGGTTTAGGGATTAATGGAAGACAAACTTCTCAAGACCTGTTCAGCAAGGAAATTGTAAACCTCTCTTTCATTTCACACAGTTCTTTAAATGTTAGTTTTTACTTGTACTTGTTTGAGCTTAATGTTTGTGAAAATTCTAAGATTGGATGTGTTTGATTTCAAAGGTATATGGACACCTCTTTGATTGATGTGGATGTGCAGCCAACATATGTGCGGGTCATGGTCAAAGGGAAGGTAAGTAAACATGGTAGACTTAGTCTCAAAAGCTGAGCCTCAAACTCAGCGAGGTTGCCTCAGAAATTGTTAAGAGTAATATGAAAACAGGAAACAAGATGCCTGACCAGAGAGCTATTTTTTAGACACATGATTAAAAATTTTTTAAATAATTTTTCTTAATGTTTATTTTTGAGAGAGAGACCAAGTGTGAGCAGGGGAGGGGCAGAGAGAGAGAGAGAGACACAGAATCTGAAGCAGGATCCAGGCTCTAAGCCATCAGCAAAGAACCCTATGTGGGGCTGGAACTTACCAATGGTGAGATCATGACCTGAGTGGAAGTCGGATGCTTAACCGACTGAGCCCCCCAGGCGCCCCTAGACATATGATTTTATACAGTGGGAATGGTTGTTGACCAACCACAGTGTAGGTCGATAAAATTAGTATTTTTAACTTCTGTCTATTGTGTTAGTACTGTTTCAAAGCGGATTCGATGGTTAGATATGTGGTAGCCTATGCTTGAAATCATATTTAAATTATACACCCACTTTAAATTGTCAATGATTTCATTCACAGCGATTGTAATTTTATGATTTTTGAAATAGTATTTTTTGCTGATTACGAGCATTCATAGGAATCATATGAAGGCTTTAAAATGGAAATATGTTGATGGTTTATGACAAGAAGTTTTATTGATAAATCCTTTATTAGGAGTCTAGTTAACATAAAAGGACCAACGACTATCTTGCTATTTATGATCGATGACTGTTCTTTAGACCGTTCATTAAAACAGGTAAATCAGTTTATGCATTTCAAGTGTAGCCCAGACTTTGATTTTTGGTTTTACTAAGCCTCAGCACGTTTTTTGAAATGGAATAGTTAAAAAAATTTTAATTTAATTTAGGAAGAAAAAAATAGAATAGAACGGTGACTCTTGAATTTATAATGAAAATGCCTCTTGACGTAACCCTCTCATGGGCATGCGCTCACACTCCACGACACTTCCTGTTTGTTTTCAGCCATTTCAGCTTGTCCTTCCTGCTGAAGTCAGGCCTGACAGCAGCTCGGCTAAGCGATCTCAGACCACAGGGCATCTGGTGATCTGCATGCCCAAGGTAGGCCGTGTCGCTTGGATCAATTTCCAGCCTGGATGTGTTGGCTCCTGAAGGAAATGGACCTGTCAAGGCTAATGATGGCTGCCTTTGGTGGAGGGAACCAGAAAATCTACTCACCCCAGCTCAGGCAGGAGAACCAGGGCCTGCGAGATCAGAGACAAGGCTGGGGCAGTTGGGACCTGGGGGTGGAGGGGGGTCACCCTGTCACCACGCCTCCAGTTGCTCTCACCTCTGCAGCCAGAGTGGCGGTGGGGTTTGGGGTGTGTGAGTCCCCACGAGCAGGTCTATTACAGGGCCCTCAGTACTTTTCACCATAAAGAAGTATAGGGAGGGCTCAGGCAGGGGAGGTCAAGGTCAAGGTCTCTCCCATATGTTAGCTTTATCCTCCGACTGGCTTCCTTCCTGAGAGGAGCACTTGCCGCCTCGGGGACCGCACGCTCTCCTGTCCTTCCCTTGCACGAAGAAGGACAGACAGAGAATCAGGGAAAGACACAGAGAGAGGAGCTCCCCCATCACCTCCGAAAAAAAGTCCCTCTGACCCATCAGGCCAGTGTAGGTGCAGAACCCATCAAGTCTCAATTGACTTAGCCTAGGGCAATGTGACCCATCTCTGGCCAAGGGATAGTAGTGCTTTGTTTGGTTTCTATTATTTCATTTTGATTACTATTATCTCATCCCATGACCTGGGGTGGGGTCAGCTTTTCCCCTAGTCACTGAGGTTTCAAAAGGGCAGAGTAGACTGAGCCCATCAAATGCGGTTCTGGCCTTGAGGAAAAACAGGAGAACAGGGATGGAGTGTCTGCCCCAGAGAATAAACCTGATCAGCCAGTCAGGTTTCTATAATAATTTGTTAATCCTTCATTTTCCCACAGCCAGATTTGTAACAGATTGATTATGGGTGATCAATCATGTATTTTTACTGAGTCGGTAAAAAAGCAAATACAGTTTGCTGTCAGGCAATAAGGTAACAAACACAGCTGTAGGAATCACATTGTCCTTGGTAACTACAACAATGTAGGAAGTGCTTATATGCTAATTAGCACAGCCTATCGGGAACTCTCTGAGAACCCAATTACCTCAGTCCTTTGATACACACATTTGTATGAAGCTGTGATCAGCAATCTCCTTTTTTTTTTTTTGGAAACTTCCATTCGAACTTAAACACCAAAGATTAAGTGATAACCATTACTTCCTAGAAGAAAAATCAAGACCTATGATTTACGCACCTTCTGCAGGGTACCAGGCAATTGATCAGAGGGCCTCCTCTGTCCCTGCTCATGAATCCTTCAAATACATGTATTTCCATTCTCCCTTTTGTTTTTACATCTGTCTGAATTTTTCATGTTAAATACACATGAGAAGTAGAAAAGGCTGCTTATTAAAAAGTATTCTAGAAGAGCGTGCTTGAAGATGAGATAATTTACAGAGAAGGACTCAGAATGGTTCTATTTTCTTCTCACTAATAAGCTATGAATAACATTTGTCCTTTGAGGTATCTGTTTTTACGGTTTTAGATGATTGTGTGATTGCGTTAAACTAACATTGATGCGTGTTATCTCTGTCATTATTTCTTTTAAATTATTAATTAGTGAATTAATTCCTCTTAGCATTCCTTTATATATCTCTATAATTATTACTTTGAAAAGGTAGGTAATCTGTTTCCATTCCCACCAATGGTGTAAGAGGGTTCCCCTTTCTCCGCATACTCGCCAATACCTGTTATTTCCTGTGTTGATTTTAGCCATTCTGACAGGTGTGAGGTGATATTTCACTGTGGTTTTGATTTACATTTCCCTGATGATCAGTGATGTTGAGCATCTTTTCATGTGTCTGTTGGCCATCTGGATGTTTTCTTTAGAAAAATATCTGTTAGGTCTTCCACCCATTTTTTAATTGGATTGTTTGCTTTGGGAATATTAAGTTTTATAAGTTTTTTGAGTTTATTTATTTATTTATTTTGAGAGAGAGAGAGCAAGTGAGGGTGTTGCAGAGGGTGCAGAGAGTGAAAGAGAGAGAATCCCAAGCAGGCTCTGCACCACCAGCGCAGAGCCCGATGCAGGGTTCAAACCCATAAACTGCGAGATCATGACTTGAGCTGAAATCAAGAGTCTGACGCTCAACTGACTGAGCCACCTAGGCACCCCAGTTTTATAAGTTTTTTATATTTTTTGGATACCAAGCCTTTATCAGGTATGTCATGTGTAAATATATTCTTCCCACTCAGTAGGTTGTGTTTTAGTTTTGATGATTATTTCCTTCATTGTGCAAAAGCTTTTCATTCTGATGAAATCCCGTAGTTTATTTTTGCTTTGGTTTCCCTTACCTCAGGAGACATAACTAGTAAGAGGTTGCTACGGCTCATGTCAAAGAGGTTGCTGCCTGTGTGCTCCTCTAAAATTTTAATTCTTGAATCTGTGCACCTGAAACTAAAAGATAGTCCATGAAAACAACCTCTGGAGAATAATTTCTTGCCCCAAATTAGTTGGTTTTCATTCATGAATGAGATATTTGCAAGGGCTCTAAAGTTCAAAGAACAAAATCTTTTTTTTTCTAATTAAAAAAAATTTTTTAATGTTTTTTATTTATTTTTGAGAGAGAGAGATAGACAGCGTGAGCAGGGGAGGGTCAGAGAGAGAGAGGGAGACACAGAGTCCAAAGACAGACTCCAGGCTCTGAGCTGTCAGTACAGAGCCTGATGCGGGGCTCAAACCCATGAACCATGAGATCGTGACCTAAGCTGACGTTGGATGCTTAACCGACTGAGCCACCCAGGTGCCCCAAACAAAGTCTTTTTCTTAAACATCATCACAAGTTAAAAAAACAGAACCCTGACTTTACTTGTGCTTACTATTAAAAGTATGTATTACTGAAAATTGACATCTTCATAATTCCTGGTGATAGAAACTTTTGAAGTACCAAACTCCTGAGCTGTTTATACATCCAGGCCTCTAACTCACTGAGCAATTGACTGAGTCCGGCTGCATCATAATTACCAAGGCAGCAAATTGGAATTGTAAAGCGTCTTGTCAAAGTCAGGTGGACACTTAACACACAATTTTGATTCATTCGCAAAATAGTGTTGTCATCACTTAACATATTGATAACCTAGTACTTCCAGAAATCTCTAACGTGGCCCTTTAGTAGTTTTTAGTATCGGGATACTCTAAATTAATGAAAAGAGGATCAGATCTGATATTTGGTTCCGTTTTATGATAATATTTGTAAAGAATACTGCGATGAGCTGACCTTCTTGATTGCGTCTGGGCCGTGATGATTGTGTTGTGTGTATTGCTGGAAGCTCAAGGATGTCTACAATTTCCAAGGACATGCAAGTCGTAACTGAATCCACAAAATGCTATAATATTTCTTATTAGACACTCCCTTCAACATTTTGGCATAGACATCAAATTAATAATTTTCTCTTTCCTTACTCCTAAATGGGGCTGCATCTTCATGGACTATGTGCTTTTAGGCGCATTTCATCAAGACTGCTCCCTGTCGCAGGGGTCATGGCTAAACTTTCTGTCGCTGACATGCCGGTGGGCCCTCCCAGCTCAGGTCCACATTCCAGGAGGTTTTCCCCTCACACTGTCGACAGCGCCAGATGCTTCCCACCATCCACCACTGAGTCTGTGTGTCCTGTGGACAGATGTAATTAACACACAAATGTCACAATCCTTAGTGTGCTGCTAGGCTTCCTCTGTCCTCCCGTACCATTGATAACTTCACCTGTGGGCACTGCGGCTCCCGGATGCCGTCGCCTACTGTTCCCCCTCCTCCGTGACTTCAAGGGTCAGTGTCTTGGCTAGCAGTGATGAGTGCAGCAGTGGGTGAAGACGTGCTCTCGCTCTCTCAGGTAGCATCGGCCAATACAAGATCCGCTGCCCAGATGACACAGGAGTAGGAAACGGTCTGTTTCATGAGGTTTTTCTCAGTCCTGTTCCACCGGTTAGTGGTATTTTTTTCTGAGTTTCTGGCACTGTTTTATTCACTAGCCTTAGCTTTGGGGAACAGAAGAGAGAATCTCAGTTCCATTGTGTGTAGGCTTCTATTACATTAGATATATTCAGTCAAGGAATGTGGCCCCTGGGTGCCTTCTATCAAACCCAGTCTTTTTTGGAAGAGTTGGTAACTCCTTTTTCAAAACTGCAGCCAGAATGATCATTTTATAATATATGTAAGTCAGACCACGTCACATTTCCCATTTCATTCAGAGTTAAAGGCAAACTGCCCGGACAGCTTTCCCCTGTCATCATCCCTCTGACATCATCTTCTACCACTTTATCTTCCCATCATTCCGGCCACATTGGCTTCACTATTATTTTACAAACAGGACACGCAGGCTCTACCCCAGGACCCTTGCACTTAGTGTCCCGTCTGTCGGAATGCTCTTCCCCCAGATACCCTCATGGTTTGCTCTCTCAACTTGTCCATGTTTCTATTCAGGTGTCCTCTTATCCATGGGTCTTTCTGATCCTCATATCTAGAAAGCATCGCTCCTCTAGCCTAGCATTCACTATCCCTCCTGCTGCCATATATTCTTCACAGACTGTATCACTACCTAACAGCCTATATATTTGTTTATTTCTTTGTCTATCCCCCTCAACAAGAAGTTAAGCTCTATGAGCACAGGGAGTTTTGTCTGTTCTCATCAGTACTCTGTCATTGGCACCTAGAACGGAGCCTGGCAAAGAGAAGGTGTTAAGTTTTTGTTCAATGAGTGAATACCTTAAATGCATCTTTAAAATACATTTAGTGGGGCACCTGGGTGGCTCAGTCAGTTAAGTGTCCGACGTCAGCTCAGGTCATGATCTCCTGGTTCTTGGGTTCGAGCCCTGCGTCGGGCTCTGTGCTGACAGCTCAGAGCCTGGAGCCTGCTTCCGCTTCTGTGTCTCCCTCTCTCTCTCTCTCTCTCTGCCACCTGCCCCCAAAATAAATAAACATTACAATTTAAAAAAGAATTAAAAATACATTTGATATTGGAATTTGAATCTCCTCCCTAATTATTCTTTCACCCAACCATTTCCTTATTATTTTTCCATACAGGTTAACTTTACAATAGTTTTATCTAATTTTGCCTCCAAAAATACTGATGGGAGTTTTGTTGTCATTACAATTGAGAAGCAGGGGAAATGATTAAGGAAGGGGCTCTGGAGCCCAAGAACCCAGGTTAAACCCTGGTAATTCTCCTCAGCAGTTGTATGGCCTTTGGCAAATGATTAATCCTTCTGTCCCTCAGATTCCCCATCCATAAAATAATATTAATAATAACCCATATCACAAAAGGCTATTGTGAGGACCATATAAATTAATATATGTCGCTTTGTGTATGTTAGAAGAATGTGGGAAATCATCCACACTGCATTTCTGTTTACCATGAATTCGTGTTATTTGTTGTTCCTAGTGATTAATATTGTCCCATTCATTAATAGCATTCCTTCCTCTATTAATCAACATGTTTTATGAATGATATTGCATTGCATTTATGGACTGTTATGGGAATGGATTAATGCATTTACATAATCAAAACTGTATTTTCAATAATGTATGTTTTTCCACTTATTATTCTTATTCTATGTCCCTTAGAAGCTTTTTGTCTTTTGCTTTTTATTTGGTTTTTGGTTTTTTTTTGTTTTTTTTTGTAGTTTTCACTCCAAAGCTACTACAGATTTACTGAGGTTTATTTTTAGGTCCCATACATATGATATTAATTCTATATTATGTGGAATTATTTCCCAACACATTACATTGCCTAAGTTTATGCTTGGCCTTCAGTATGTTTTCTTAAATGGGTGGTCAGACTAAGTTATATGTACATAAACAAACCATAATTAGCCTGGGAATATTTGGCATCTGATCTCATTACAGTCCAGCCTAACAAGATTTAACAGGAATTTTGTATTCACTGAGAAGCTTGCTTCAAGTCATTAAATTAAACTCCCATCTAGATTCTCAATTGACAAGTTACAGGAACTCTTCAAGCATACGCTTCGTGATTTCCTTTGGGTGTTCTTTCCGAATAATTAACTGAGATTAAGGAAGTTGCCATCTCAACTGAACAGCAAATTATATTTACAGCTTCAGTTGGTGAACATCTTGCTGGAGTCTGCTGTATGGAGCGCTGGAGGTGAAGGTCACATATTGAGGTGAACATTACAGACCATGATCCCAAAAAATAGTCTCAGACTCTCTTCTCTTTATGCGTTGGACACGTATTTCTCAGCACTTTGTCTCTACTCAGATATACATGTGATATACCCAGCCTAAACTCATTTTTATTCTCTGATTATTAATTTCCAGTGGATCTGAAGTGAAGGCTGCCTGCTCACCTTGCTAGGTTTTCGTGTGCCATTCATACTTCTCCTTTTTCTGAACATTATTTCTTGGCCTCAGCTCCTTTCTCAAACTTCTGAGAAAAACAGAAGCCAAAAAAGGCCATTTCCACATACACCAGCCATCACATGTTCCCTTGCTTAGCCTCCTCAGCCGTCCTGATTCAGTGAACCATCTGGCATCGATCTGTCCAAACTCACCACGTATGTGTCGGATCCCATTGCCACTGGCTCTTGGAAGACCGTTTTTCTCTCTGACAATTTTCTCTTCTCCCTAGAGAGGAGAATTGAATTTCTGCTTTCTGCATCATATATTAGAAAACAGGCTAAAACATCTTTAAAACAAACCAGTACGCGATAAAACCATCCGCTTCTAGGTAGCACCCTCATCTGCTTTACAGCAGAACTCATGGAACAGACATCCATATTTGTTCTTCAATTCTTTCCTCATAATGCCTAGAACCAATCCCAACTAGGCATTCGCACACACACACACACCCCACCTCCCCTCCGTGGAAACATCTCTTTGAGGTCTCCAGTCACCTCCATGTTGCTAAACCCAGCGGTCAGCCCTCATCTTCTAATTTGCCCTTTCAGAAGCGTTTTACACCATGATCGGTCCCTCCATTGGTAAGCACTTGTTTGCTTGGCATTAAGTATACACCGCTTTCACCCACTTCTCTTCCTACGACACTCTTGCCCATTGGGTGTCCTCTGCCACTGACCGCTGCTTCGCTGGCTCCTTCCCGTACCCTGGCCTCGGAAAGCTGGCGTGGCGGTCATTCCGTTCTGGGACCCCTTTCTTCCCTATGTGTTCTCATTTCCTATGGTAGTCTCACCTCATCTCATGACTCTGAGTGAGATCTAGAGCTGCATCATCTGCTGTTGCCAGCAAGGTCATTAGGGGCAGTAATGACGCGGAACAAAATTTAGGAAGATGGACTATGTATTTTAAATACCTTAATAATATTGACACCCAATATGATAGTGAGCAGTTATTGTCCGCTGATGCAGAAGGGATGGCTTTCAGTGGCCACACAGGAGTGAGAAGAAAAAAGTGCAAGTCCATGGGTGGGGACTCTAGTAAGCCACGTCCACTTCAGGAGGGGACTCTGATGGACTGTAACCTAAGAGTAAGGTGGATAAGAAGCCAGCCAACCCTCAGAAGGTCTAGCAGCCTGTCTCAATGGCTATCAGCCCTAACTGGGCCTTGAACTTGAGTAAGGGTAGTTTCAGATGAGTACCATTGCCTATATATATATTTTTTTTTAACTATATATACACACACATATATATATGTCGATATAGATATAGATAGATGTGTATTTTTTAAATAACTACCGAGCACACACTCAGAGATAAATTAGGCACACGGAGACATGACTGGGACCCCGTAGAAATGCTGCCAGTGTTTTGGAATCTGGTTATGCCAGGTTGCTGCTCTTCCCCCTGGCGGGGAACCTTGAGAGAGCCACATTTATTGTAGATATTAAATTGTGAGACACAGATTGTAAAGCACTGTTTTAATTTGAGGTCTCCCCGAAGAGGAGCCTAATGTAGGGATGCGAGTGCGGCAGTTTACTTGAGTGGTAAGGGACTGCTGGTCAGGAAGTAGGGAAGGGAAGATAGCCAGCAGAGAGTGCTCTATTAAGCCAGCTACCCCAGGGGGGAAAGCTCGAGGAGATATTGCAAACACCTCAGCATAGCTTCACCTAAGAGGGGGAAGAAACTGGAATAGCAATAAAGCAACACAGCAAACCC
>NW_027551562.1:2616141-2618215 GCF_008692635.1 Crocuta crocuta | reverse complement strand
TACTGCTCGCAAGAAAAACCATGAATATTTTTTTCATGTCGATGGAGGCTATCTCCCACTGAGACTATCTCTAGCAAGACTGTAAAAGGATATTTTCTTTGCTTTTGAAGCATCATTATCCTCCTTGATGTTTGTCCTAACTTAATAAAATACCGTTTTCAATTTTAGGCTGTTGTGTGGAGATGATCACCCATGGGGAACTGTCAGATGAGATTGCATTAACAAGTATAAAAGAATTTTGGAGGAGCCGTTTGATAGTTAGATTTATTCTCCTTTTGTTTCAAAGCCATGTAGCTGTCTTATGCAACTGTCATATTGATTTTACATATAAATGTCAGTAATTGCACCTTCTAAAATTTTCCTCAGACTACTTGGGTGTCTTTCAGATCACAGCCAGTATTCCTATCTCTCTTATTTTTCTGATCATTTTTTCTAAGATTTAAATTTTTTTTTCCTACCAGGTATGTACTTGTTTGAAATGGAATATACTTCTAAAATGTTTAATTTATACAGGTATTTTTATCTATTCAAAGATTTTTAAATAATATTCTTATGGTAATTTATGTATTTTCTAATATTGTGGGTTAATGGCCTTTCTTTAAATAGAAAAAACATCTTGTTTTCTTTAAAGAGATCTTTTTCAATAGACTCAGTGAATTATATGCTTCTCTTAGCAAAGTCAAAGCACAGTGAAGAAAGGATGAAGTTATTAAAAAAAAAAAAAACAATGAATTTGGATGTATGTAAACTTACTCTAATGCCAGAGGCAAATTAAAGACTGTATGGTTTCTGAAGTTTTATATTAATAACCTTCTCTTCCAGGACTCTGAACCTCACATTTTTAAATGTTCAACTCCAGAATTATGGATAACTAATAAATATAAACACCAGAAACATGTAACAAGGTGGAGAACTTATAAGTGACCCAACTCCTCTGTAGTTGATGTAGGATTTGTAGAAAACAGCAGCCTATTTCAGGCATGGGACTGGGCCCTGTGGCTGAGTCCTGTTCACTCAGTAACTGATTCAACTACCCTGCTGTCCAGATCAGGTAAATGGCTTATATCAGTGCAGGTTGGTGTCTAATGGACCTGATGCAGTTTAGAAGCTTTATGAGACATTTTTAGAAATCACTTATGAGGCATGGGGGAAGACACTGCGTGCATGTACTTAAGCAGAATGGTGGTAGAGAAAAAGACATGCTACACCCATTAATAAGTTATATGAAAGTTATTTGTATCAGATGAGAGAAGTATTTAGCATGCGTGGAAGTAAGGTGCTAGAACTCAGAAACTTTCTGCCAAATTATGAAAAACTTTAGACAACCAATGAATTATTAATTAATCAATTAAAATAGTCAATTCATCAAAGATTTATTAAGCACTTAGTGAGAATAAAGCACTATGTGAATTATTGTGCAAGAGGAAAAAAAAGATGTGGGTCTCTTAGGGTTTTCTTCCTGTCTCCTCCTCCCTGTTGAATCCCCTGACCGTGACCTCCTGCAGACCCAGATCTGCCCTCACCCCATGTCCTAAGTCTCAGCTTCAAAAAGGCGCAGATTCTTCTTAAGTAGTTTCTCTTCCCTTCTGCTTAAACTTGGAATTATGTTACTGGCTCAGAGATGAGTGTCATAGTCATAACGGTGGGATAAGGCTCCCCAAATGCCTTTTCCTCTGATTAGACGCAGCACCAGCAGGGCCCGGAGTGCATGAAACTGCAGCTCTCATAGAATCCGTGCCTCTTCCCCATTTGTAGACATAAGAGATAAGAATAGGCATCTCTGAGGGTCTTTTCTATTAGTCATCTATTCACCCATCTATCCATCCATCCACCCACCTACCCACCCTCCATCCATCCATCCATCCACCTACCCATCGAGCCATCTACTCACTCATTCATCCATCCATCCACCCATCCACCCACCCATCCATCTATCCATCCACCCATCCACCCATCCACCCGTCCACCCGTCCACCTGTCCATCCATCAATCCATCCTTCCATCCACCAGTCCATCCATCCAGCCACCCATCCACCCATCCATCCACCCACCCATCCACCCATCCACCCATCCC
>NW_027551562.1:2604619-2615644 GCF_008692635.1 Crocuta crocuta | reverse complement strand
TCTATCCTTCCATCCATCCACCCACCCATCCACCCATCCACCCATCCACCCATCCATCTATCCATCCACCCGTCCACCCATCCATCCATCCACCCATCCACCTGTCCATCCATCCATCCATCCACCTACCCATCCATCCATCCATCCATCCACCCAACTATCCACCCAGCCATTCCATATATTTTAATAATCATCTACTGTGTGCTCTGGTAGGTTCTTGGAAATGCAAGTAAGATTTGTGCTACATTAGGTTCCCCAGGGATATTTTTTTTGCAGAATTAGGATTGAATCTCTTACACCTCCTGCCATTTCTCTTGAACTGAAAAACTAAGGAGGGCTTCTCACTCCACAGTCACCAGCACCACTGCACCATTAACGCTCTGCTGCTGAGCCACTCTCATCCTCCTTAACTACTTCAGTCATCTTCTAGGAAGAGTTGTTATTCTGCATAAAGTTTCAAGATGAGTCAAAAAGTTATTTCCTTGGAATAAGCAGTGAAGAGAGTTGTATGATTTTTAAAACTTAGATGAAAACGTGAAAATAGCAAAATTGGCAGCGGGGAGAACAAACATATGAACACTTTCATAACCACCAAATAGATACCATTAACTTTTTTTTTTTTTGAGTACAGTTAGTTTCAGGTGTGCAACTTAGTGATTGGACAAGTTTATACCTTGTGCTCTGTTCACCACAGGTGTGGCTACCATCTCTCCTGTTAGTTACATCACTGTTACAGTATCCTTGACCGTATTTGCTGTGCTAGGCCTTTCCCCCAAATTGGAAGCTTGTACCTCCTGCTCCTCTTCACCAATGTTTCCCATCCCCCCACCCTGCTTCCCTCTGGCAACCATAAGTTTGTTCTCTGGATTCCTATGTCTGTTTCTGCTTTTTGTTTGTTTATTCATTTGTGGGCTTTTTTTTTTTTTAAGATTCCACTTATGAGTAGAGTCATATGGTATTAGTCTTTCTCAGTCTGACTTATTTCACTTAGAATTATACCCTCCAGGCCTATCCATGTTATCTCAAACAGCCCGATCTCATCTTTTTATGGCTATGTAATATTCTATTGTGTATATTCACCATATTTCCTTAACTGTGCATCTTACTGATGGGCACTTGTGTTGTTTCCATGTCTTGGCTATTGTAAATAATGCTGCAGTGAACATAGGTGTGCATATATCTTTGCAAGTTAGTGTTTTCATTTTCCCTGGGTAAATAAATACCTAAGAGTGAAATTATTGGATCAAATGGCATTTCTATTTTTAAGTTTTTGAGGAACCTCCGTACTGTTTTCCATAGTGACGGTATCAATTTGCATTCCCACCAACAACGCATGAGGGCTCTTTTTTCTCCATATACTCACTGGCACTTGTTTCTTATCTTCTTGACTTTAGCCATACAGACAGGTGTGAGGTGATATCTCATTGTGGTTGTGATTTGTATTTCCCTGATGATCAGTGATGTTGAGCATCTTTTCATGTCTATATAGAAATGTCTATTCAGGTTCTGTGCCCATTTGTTTTTTTCAGAGAGAAAGAGAGAGAATCTTAAGCAGGCTCCACACCCAGTGCGGAACCTGACATG
The DNA here is from genome assembly GCF_008692635.1 of Crocuta crocuta. NCBI lineage: Eukaryota > Metazoa > Chordata > Mammalia > Carnivora > Hyaenidae > Crocuta > Crocuta crocuta. The sequence goes on along the minus strand of NW_027551562.1, from coordinate 2,614,060 downwards.
GAGTTCTATCTCATGACTGTGAGATCATGACCTGTGCAGAAATCAAGAGTAGGATGCTTAACCGACTGAGCCACCCAGGCACCCACCTTTGCCCATTTTTTAATCACACTGTTAGGTTTTTTGGTGTAGAGTTGTATGAGCTCTTCATATTTTGGGGGTATTAACCCCTTACTGGGTATATCATTTGTAAATGTCATCTCCCATGCCATAGGTTGTGTTTTAGTTTTGTTGATGGTTCCCTTCACTGTGCAAAAGCTTTTTATTTTGATGTAGTCCCACGATTATTTTTGCTTTTGTTTCCCTTGCCTTTGGAGACCTATCTAGAAAAGTGTTGTTACGACCAATGACAGAGAAGTTACTGCCTGTGTTTTGTTCTAGGATGTTTATGTTTTCAGGTCTCACATCTAGGTCTTAACAGCGCACTGTGTTCATGTTGAAATTTAATCTAAATATTCTCAGGGAAAACTAGTGGAATTAAATTAAAATGTGTGAATTACAAAGCATTACAGAAAAATAAATGTAAACAAAAGTCAATACAGTTAGGGGTAGAAAAACGTCAGGAAGGAAACATAAAATCAGAAAATTTGTAAGACAGTAACAGATGTAGAATCCATTATGCTATCCAGCTCACAAGAACACGCCTGAAACTAAAAGACCTGGGAGATATATAAACAAAAGAATGGACAAAACTATATGAAGTGAATGCAAGCAAAATTCAGAGTACTTATGGCAAAATGAGTATCAGACACGAGAGAATTTAAAGCAAAGAAGTATAAAATGACATCAGAGTTAATCTGTAGTAATAAAAGTATTATATAGGATGAAGATCCAACTAACTGCCTTATATTCATTAGATTGTACATCATTTAAGTGTGTAAAGCACAAAGTCTTCTAAACATAAGGGCAAATAAGCAATCAGCTTCACTAGAAGTTTTATGACCCATTTCTGTCTTTGATAAATATGATCACCTAAGAGTAAGACCAGTTATTATTTGAATAATGTAATTAAGATAATTTTAAAAGTTCATAATTAGACAAAACCCTAAAACAATTCATTTTCATGTCCATAAGAAAAAAATCACAGAAGTTGTATTTAATTACTAGTCTCTAGAAATAATATTAAGTATAATACAGAGTAAACCACTAGATACAATTGGGAAATTCAAAATGCTGTCCTCAAGTGCTATTCAACTTCAAAGGAAATAAAAAATAGAATTATTAATTGGAAAATAAAAACTGTAAATACTAGCAAACTGTATAGGCTTTAGAATCAAAGACACTTTATAAATTTTTAAAAATATTTTTGAGAGAGAGACAGAGACAGAGCATGAGCAGGGGAGGGGCAAAGAGAGAGAGGGAGACATAGAATTGAAGCAGGCTCCAGGCTCTGAGCTGTCAGCACAGAGCCTGACATGGGGCTTTAACTCAAGAACCAGGAGATCATGACCTGAGCCGAAGTCAGATGCTTATCTGACTGAGCCACCCAGGCGCCCCTAGAATCAAAGACACTTTATATGAACCTGCCAAATGACAAGCCATCTGAATGCGTAAATCAGCCTGATTAATTTCAAATGGCCAAATGAACCCAAAATTACTTTCTGCAGACCTGCTCCTCCCATGGTCTTCCCTGTCTGAGAAAATGGCGCCATCATATACTCAATGGTCCAAGTCAAAGATGAGGAGGCATCCTTGACTTACCTCTTACCCCTGCACCTCGCCAGCACTACTACCCAAACATATCCTGGCTTCAGTCACTTACTTCTGTCGCTCCTCCTCAGCCGTGTCCAAGTCAGTGTCCTATCCCAGCTGGACCACGTCCTATGGGCCTCTCCCTGTTTCCCTGCCTCTGTTCTTTCTACCTTTTTGATCCTTTCCCCATACAAAAGCCACAGTGACCTTTTTAAAAACATAAATCAGATCATTTTATTCTGATGCTTAAAAGCCACCAATGGCTTTCCATAGCACATCCCATAATGTGCCTGGTGCAAATGAATACCGTTCAGAAAAGCCTCGAAGCCGTGGGATCTGTAAGACTGTTTGCAAGACCTCCCTGATCCAAAGAATCACCCCGAGAGAGCTTGTTAGAAAACTAGATTCCCAGGCCACCATCCTGAGGATTCTAATTAGATGTTGTGAAAGCGTGTGTTTTAACAAGTACCCTGAGGTGTGAGAAACATGGAGTAAATCAGTTAAGGGTCTAATGAAAAATCAGGAGACACTTAAGTACTGAAAATGCATACAGGAAATTTATACAGGACTGTACCTTACCGGAGTCATTCAGGGAATGCATTGCACAGGTAATAGCAGATCTGAGATGCCAAAGAAGGGAGAGTAAGACCACCCGGAAACCCTAACATCAGGTGGGTACCTCCACTCCCGGGACAGAGGAGGGAGGTGGTGTTGGTGGGAACCATGCACCAGGGTCACCCAGAAGAAACTAGAACTGCGGAGGCCTCCTGGGCAGCCCCAGAGGAGATTCTACCACTGCTGGAGTGAAGCCACTCACGCAGACGGGGATTGTGGGAGAGGCACCTGCAGCCTCTCTCTGGGTTCTCCAACCACCCCCCCTCCATTGCTTCCCATTGGCCGTGCCCAGGTGGGAGCCATGTGACTCGGAACTCTCCAGAGTAGAGCAGAAATGGATATCCTTGCAAACAGGCTCGCTACCTGTATTGTGAGTGTGGAGACCACATCACACCCTCATTAAAATACCGCAGAGACCTGGCCTGAAGAGCGCAAAAGTCAATTATTAATGTTAAATTCTTTTAAGGGAAAATCTCCATTTAACTCTCATATTCTCCCACTCTGGGGCAAATTGTAAATAATGGATTGCACTTCACGCAAATGATGCCTTCTAAGAGGATGTGTGCGTGCTGGGGGGAATCCTGAATGCAGAGTCTAAAACCCACTTCACGTGGGATGGTGGGAAGCCAGAGAAATGTATGCACATCTCTAGTAGACAGGCCAGCGGAAACCCGGAAGAATCGATTCGCTAGCCAATAATTCACATGTGAAGCATCCGTACAGTAAATTTGATGACCAGTACACAGATTTAGACAGTTTCCTGACAAGATTGCATGTTATTAGCATTTTCAGAGTGACGTTTGGGGTGAGGAGGAAGCACTTTAACTGTAATAGCAAAAAAAAAAAAGTATATTTGTACCTAGTGACGAAAGAAACAGTTTCTTTCAAAAGCCATCACGTACTGGACTTAATATTTTTGTTAACAGCACACACTTGGGCTGATGAAAATACGAGTACATTGAGAACACTGCTCCTTTCAGCTGAGTTGAGAAAAAAAATAAAAAGAGTGAAGTCTCCCATCGCCTCCTGTGCAAAGTCCAAGTCCAAGCATCTTAAAATAAAGTCTCTCAAGGCTGCCTGTTGCTTCAGCCTTGTTTCCATCTATTATCTGCCCAATATTCTGTGCTGGTTTATGTGGTCATTTACCTTCCTGTCTTTGGTCAGGCTTTCTTTCTCTCCCTGGAATGTTCTTTTATTTATTTATTTATTTATTTATGTATGTATTGATTTTAATAGTTTATTGTCAAGTTGATTTCCACGTAACCCCCAGTGCTCATCCCCACAAGTGCCCTCCTCCATGCCCATCACCCCCTTCCCCTCCCCCAACCCCATCTGCCCTCAGTTTTTCTCAGCATTCCAGAGTGTCTCATGGTGGGGGAGAAGAAAGAGAGGGGGAATAGTGGGGGAGAGGGAGGGAGGCAATCCCTGGAATGTTCTTATGTAGGGAATGTACCACATAGTCTCCAGCTTCTGGCAAATTCCTCCTTATTCTTTAAGATTCATATCAAATCTCCAGTAAGCCTTCGCCATGACACCGGTATGCATTTCTCCCTCCCTTGGGCTTCCGTATGAGTGCATGCGCATACCTATCAACTAAACTTCCTTCAATGCATTTTCATTACTTATGTGTCTTTATCTCTCATGAGGTGATCAAGGATAATGTTTCAGCCTATCCTTCCACATCTACCACTTGCTCCCATGTTTGACACATAATAGGTCCTCAGTAAATATTTCTTGAGAAGATTTACTAGAGGTAATATAGTTGGAACTGTGATACCAAGCAAAAATCCAAGAGAAAGAGAAATTTAATTTTGATTTTCTTGAATACTGTAATTTAAGAAGCCAGGGTAATTTCACAAGAAAAAAAATTAAGTGATTGATTGTTCTATATTTTGTTCCGCAACGAGTATCTCTGGTTAGATTCCGTTTTCTTTGTCCATTTTCTTTGTTTTTTTAATTTACACCATAGCAAGTCTTCATCTGGAGTGGAATGTTGGTTTTCTCACTCTTTTTCAGCTTCATAGAAATAACAATTAAATTGGACCATGTGAAATCACTGTTTTGTGGGTCAAAAATGGTCAAATATCAGTAATTCCTATGGTTCAACTTAAAGATAAGGATCGAGACCTGGGTCTCTCTCCCTTGCATCTGGTTACTAGAGTTGACACAGCACATGTAGTCTTGGTTCATTGTCTTAGTAATTTCTGTAGTCGGTAAAGCAACCACGGACATTTTGTTAAAGTAGAGGTACATGGAAAGAGCCCATCAATTAATGATTGGATAAAGAAGATGTGGCTTATATATACACTGGAATACTACTTGGCAATTAGAAAGAATGAAACCCTGCCATTTGCAAATAACATGGAACAGAGAGTATTATGCTGAGTGAAATAAGTCAGTCAGAGAAAGACAGAGATCATATGTTTTCACTCCTATGTGGAACTTGAGAAACTTAACACAAGACCATAGGGAAGGGAAGGAGAAAAAACAGTTCCAAACAGAGAGGGAGGCAAACCATAAACATTCTTAAATACAGAGAACAAACTGAGGGTTGATGGGGGCACGGCAGGGGAGAGGGGAAAATGGGTGATGGGCATTGAGGAGGGCACTTGTTGGGATGAGCACTGGGTGTTGTATGTAAGTGATGAATCACGGGAATCTACCTCCAAAAGACCACGCTGTAAACATTGTATGTTAGCTAACTTGACAATAAATTATATTTAAAAAAGGAAGAAGATGTGTTATAGATATACAATGGAATACTACTCAGTGATCAGAGAGAATGAAACTTACCATTTGGAATGATGTGGGTGCAACTAGAGTGTATTATGCTAAGCAAAATAAATCAATAAGAGACAAATACCATATGATTTCACCCATATCTGGAATTTAGGAAACAGATGGACTTAGGGGGGAAAAGAGAGGCAAACATAAAACAGACTCTTAACAATAGAGGACAAACTGAAGGCTGATGGAGGGAGGTGGCAGAGGGACCGGCTAGATGTGTGACGGGCATTAAGAAGGGCACTGGTTGGGATGAGCACTGGGTATTGTATGGAAGTGATGAATCACTGAATTCTACTCCTGAAACTAACATTACATTCTATGCTAACTAACTGGAATTTAATTTAAAGTGTGAAATTAAAAAACCAATAAACTGCAGTAAAAAAATAAAATAGGATATGAAGGCAATCTGGCTGTGACATCTGTCCCCCCCATTGATCACCAGGGTGGATTCGGCTGGTCTAGCTGGCGAGGCGGGTGTCCCCGTCCACCCTCACTGCTCCACATGTGTCCCTCCCAGAGCTTCGCTCAGTCCAAGAGGTGACCTTCCCTGATAGTGGAGGACCATTCTTTAGTCAAGGGTATACGAGTGGCAGCAATTCCCAGATAGGGACTCCAAACAAGCTCTCAAAGCACAATTGTAGGAGAACGTAGGGTAAGTCAAGCTTCCAAACTCCAGACACAACCAAAGAGCTGCATGTGGCAGTCTGCTTTTCTTTAAATATATATATATATATAATAAAATAAAAAATAAAACAAAACAAAATAAAATGGAATCAAATCAAATCAAATGGAATGGAATAAAATAAAATAATAAAATAACATGGAATGGAATAAAATAAAATAAAATGGAATGGAATAGAATGGAATAGAATAAAATAAAATGGAATGGAATGGAATAAAATAAAATGGAATAAAATAAAATAAAATGGAATGGAATAAAATAAATAAAACAAAAATAATGGAATAAAATATAAGTTAAATTAAATTAAAATAAAATAATAAAATAAAATAAGTGGGGGTGGAGTGCCTCCGTGCCGGCTGCCGCCTCAGGACGTCATGAGTCTCCATCCCAGGGAACTATGTCAGCAAAGACTAGAACGTCATCTGGCAAAAATGCTGTAGAAGCAACTTTTGCCTTCTGTAGAGGAGAATTGGTTCCTACCTCCATGTTCACTCCCAATTTCCACTGCATGACATTGCACGACTCTCTGAGAATTAAAGTAATATCACATCATGAAAATGTTAATTTGTACCTTTGTGCCTGCCCCACAATTGAATTTTCAGAAAGCTGATTACATTTCTTTCTATGGATTCAGGAAACCATTAGTCCCCCCTGATCTAATTTATTGAACATAGTTTGGGCCTTACAGCTTTCCATCAGTCATCCCTAAACACACTTAGCACAAATGAATAAGATGGTTAACGTTAATGAACATCACTTCCTAGAGGAAGAACGATGCTGGTGCCGTAGGTGTGGTAGGAAAACAGCGTCACTACTGCCGGGGAAAATCAGAGCTCATTGGGAGTGTTTTACTTGCTGTGAATATAAATATTGGTGTTAAGATCAATTTTGGCGTTGATACGAATGTTGGTATAAATATTTTTCTTGCTGATTCCTTAGTTCCTTCTTTTATTTTTTATTTTTATTTATTTTTAATTTTTTTATGTTTAATTTNTGACCTGAGCTGAAGTTGGACGCTCAACCAACTGAGCCACCCAGGCACCCCTGTTTAATTTACTTCTGAGAGAGAGAGAGAGACAGCATGAGCAGGGGAGGGTCAGAGAGAGAAGGAGATATAGAACCTGAAGCAGGCTCCAGGCTCTGAGCTGTCAGCACAGAGCCCGACGCCGGCCTCAAACCCGCAAACTAGGAGATCATGACCTGAGCCGAAGTCAGACACTTAACCGACTGAGCCACCCAGGCGCCCCTCCTTCTAACTTTTAAACTTAAAAGAATCTTTGGAGCTAGATAAGCTGAAAATATCTCTTAAAACTAAGAAACACATTTAGATTCTGGTGCACAGCAAATTCCCTGCGAAGAAAAGTTCCAAATTTGTGATGCTATTTGCATTTCCATAAACACAGAGCATCTTTGTCTGAGGTTATTATGTGACAAATAACAGTGTTAGAAGCGGGGTGTTTTAAGACTCTAATTATGCATATGCTTCCCTTCTTGTTGGTGCGTTTATAACGTGAAGCGACACAGAATTTGTACTTTTGGTTCAAGAGCTTTGTTCTTAAAAGTGACATTTTCATGATTTTTCACTAACATTGGCCTCATTTAATGTAATTAAAGTATTCAAAAAAGTTTTTAAAATGCAAAGATGCCATTGCTCCCCAGGGACAGTTTGTGAGGGAAGGCCCTGCAGACAGCCACGCCTGTGAGGGGCAGGGAAGGAGCCGGGAGCAGGAAAGGAGAAAGTGAGCTGCGGTGCAGGCCTGACAAAGACCTCAGCCACCGCCCAGCCCAGCGAGCTCTGCAACCCACAAGGTCCTTCAGACTTGTCCTGAGCCAGGCTTGGGGAGCAGCCTGAGACCCTACAGTGATCAGAGACAGCAGGCACAGGCTCCAGGTCCTCATGCTTCTGTAAGACTACCAGGTCCCAGGCACGTCAAGGAAGCAGCAGAGAGTTCCAGAACCCAAAAGGCCACATAGTCACGGACCATCGATGAATTAGGAGTAACCGGTGTGGATGGACGTCCTTCACCCCCACGAAGAATCGGGAAGCCCACACATGCATTCAGGGCTCACTGTAATCATGTTCCCCTCCCTCTGGCTTGGGCAGTTAAAATTACTTCAATTTAAATAAAAGTAAATCTTCAGGAGCTCAGGTGTGCGAACCACATCTCAAATGTTCAGGAAAGCCATGCTGGACAGCACAGGACACTTCCATCGTTGCGAAAAATTCTAGCAGACTGTATGCTCTGCACAACTGCGCAGCCACGCCTCCCAGAGACTCTGTCTCCCTCAGACGCTGCAGGAGGAAGGTGCCAGTTCTCATCACCCTAACATCTACCGCCTCTCTCTGCCCCCCTTAACTGGAGGTGTCTGTTTAGCCCCCGAGCAGAATTCTCTCTTTTCCTTCATGTTTGACATTAATATGGCTTAACAAGCCAGAACTGAACTCAAGAGTCACTAAAAAGTGATTCCATCTCATTAAGGATAGGCCAGGAAGGAGGGGGAAATGTTTGAATTGATCCCACTAGTTCAGTTAAAGAAAAGGATGAAAACCACTCAAGTTTTCATATTAAAAGAGTGTTACCATTCATACCTTACCAACACTAACATCTGAAAAGATGGCATCAATCATTAGCCAGCAAGAAATGAATGGAAAACAAAATAGTGACATTAGTATATTTTAAAACATAGCAAATAAAACATTTTAGAATTAACCTCCTCCAAAAATCAAAAAACAAAACAAAACAAACAAACAAACAAAAAAAACCCAGCCCTATGTTTAATGATTATAGAATCTGCTTCATTTGGGCAAACCTTCCCATGAGTCACCTCCTTTAATTATTCAGTGAACATTGCTCGGGTAGCTTGAGTTGCTGATTCCCCCACAGTATTCTTCTACAAGTTTTTGTTCTGCCGACTACCCCTCATTCATCTGTGGTCCTTGATTATGTGGCCTTTTCAGTTCTGGAACTCTCTCTTTCAAGATGTTTCTGAACGAGCTCTTTCAGACTTGAAATTGAGTGTCCTTAGTACATGCAGTGTCCATTCCTCCCAGAGTCTCAGCAAAAGTCTGGCCATTGCACACACCACGTGTGGTATTTTTCCTGGTCAGGTGTCCAGCACACATGTTGAAAGTGTGTCATTTCAGCAGATCCTTCCTTTCCGCGTTGCACATGGACCCTCCCATGAGGTCTATGGGAAGGGAACGGCAAGCCTCCTCTGTGCCTGTTCCTCTGTGTAGGGGAGCTGAACTAAATCACACACACAAACACAGATTGAACTGTTGTCAAATATGATAGATAAATATACTCTGCACCATCTAAAACACTGGTTCTTGGGCCGCCACGGTGCCTCAGTCAATTGAGCATCTGACTTCAGCTCAGGATTCACGAGATGGACCCTCACATTGGGCTCTGCACTGACAGCGTGGAGCCTGCTTGGGATTCTCTCTCTCCCTCTTTCTACCCCACCCCACCCCCCAAAAAATAGACTTTTTTTTAAAAAAAAAAGAAGTGGAAGAATTACAGAAGTTTTCATACCCAAAGGGGCCTTTGAGCTCATATCTAATCCCTTCATTTTATGAAGGAAGGACCGGGGGTACAGTGTGCCAGGAAGGGAGAGACTTGAGCCTGCAGCTTGGCCTGCTTTCCACTGCAGCACATGCCAGGTGG
>NW_027551562.1:2452356-2604428 GCF_008692635.1 Crocuta crocuta | reverse complement strand
GTCTCAACCACATCTAAATCCCCACCCCCCCAAGCAGCATCTGGCAGGTTGCTGGCTCTCAAAAAAAATGTGTTACATGAATTAATTCACGACATCCCCCCACTGCTTGGCCTTTGACACATGAAGGATAGCTGTGGCTTTGCAAGACAGATGTAGTGTGTGATGTCCCTTTCTCGTACCACGTGCAGGGCTTACAGCTACACTCCTTCATGGCCTATGTGGAAAGACTTCAAATGTTGTATATTTTTGACGCTATGTCAGAGAAGAACGTACCGCTTAGTGCATGTTATATTTCTATTTTAGGTAGACGAAGTCATCGCAGGCTGGCGACAAACCTCAGGGTCTGGGACGAGTCCCTCGGACAGCAGCAGAGAGCGCACAAACCAAAGGTACCACCTCCCCAGCTGGCGGAAGCTTCGTTACAGTTCTCTTCATTGTCATTTGGTGGCTAGAATGCACCCTCCCCAAAAGACACAATTAGTTAACATTTACAGATGATTCACGCTGTGAATGTTAATGTCTATTCCTAAAACTTAGACTCTTGATTTATAGGCTCCTGGTCCCTAAAAAACAAATCTGTGGGCATGCAGGCCCCAATTTCTTGTGGCAATAATCGTGAGGATGATGAGATCAACGCCAATGACCGCTAACATCCACTGAGCACTTACTTCGTATCAGGCTCTCTCGTGTGTCCTTCACCCATATTAACACCCTTAATCCTCACCACTTTTATCTTTGGTTTACAGCTGGGCAAAATGAGGGAGAGAAGTTTAGAAAGTCTGAAGGTCTAGGTGCACCTGGCTGGCTCAGTCAGTTAAGCATCCGACTTCCGCTCTGGTCATGATCTCGTGATTCATGGGTTCGAGCCCCACATCAGGCTCTGTGCTGACAGCTCAGAGCCTGGAGCCTGGTTGGGATTCTCTCTCTCTCTCTGTCCCTCCCCCTCTCATGCTCTCTCCCTCTCTCAAAAATAAGTAAACAGTAAAACAAAATTGGAATGTCTGAAGGTCAAGTAGCCTTGACATGTTGGGACAGCCCTGCTGAGCCTCGGTCATAATGCTGCTCACGCTGCCCCTTTATGGTCCATATGTCACTTCATAGACTGTAAAGCTCTCAGGGTTCCCAGGGCCAGGAGTCCCCACCATGGGCCCTCCTGTCCACGCTCTGCTCCCAGATCATCTGCGAGCCTCCACGGCAGCTTCTTCCACGCCAGGACCCTCCCGCTCTGCATGCCCCCCCAGTGGCAGGAAGCCTGTCCTCGGTTCCTAGCTGGAGACCCTCACCGGGTCTCCTGAATGCCCTCAGAACGAAGCCCGGCCCCCGTGACCAGTAGCATCGCCTTAAAGCATTTGGGCCAAAGCTCTCCTTACTTCACTTCTTCCTTCGAATGCACACCCCGGGGCCTTTCGACTCTCCTTCCACTCCTCATGACTTCCAGACTCTTCCCATCCAGATGGCAAAATCTATTTTGAACCAAGGCAAGCTATCTTTGTGATACAAATGTATATGCTGAAATTGTCATTACAAAAATACCTGAGCAAGAGCTATATTTATGTCTTGCATCATGGAAGCAGTCAGGCATTCATACATTCCAACTCAACTGTGGAAGTGGTGTGGACTTTGGAACGGGAGCTTTGCTCGAACAACAGGTATGGGAGTTGAATTCCTTCGGAAAGCTGGGGTGCTGGTTTGAACCTTGGAGACCAACTCTACTATTTCCCAGATCAGTGTCATTTATGGAGACTCCAGGGTATTATGCTGTTATGAATATTCCTGGTCATAATTAGCCCCCAGGAGCAGCAACACATGGAAGGAATGTGAATCCAGTTTGCGAGGAATCGCAGGGATGGGCAGCCAGTATGGAAGCTAGTGTTCAGACCCCAGGTAAAATCACCATGACAGTGATTACACTTGACAACTAGAGATGTGTCAGCACAATTCTTTATAGTAGTACTTCTGGCAGTCTGTTTGCAAAGCCTCTCTTGTTCATTCTTTTTTTTTTTTTTTTTTAATTTTTAATGTTTTTATTTTTGAGAGGAAGAGGGAGAGAGAACGAGTGGGGGAGGGTCAGAGAGAGAGGAAGACACAGAATCCAAAGCAGGCTCCAGGCTCTGAGCTGTCAACACAGAGCCCGACACGGGGCTCGAGCTCACAAACCATGAGATCATAACGTGAGTCAAAGTCGGATGCTTAACTGGCTGAGCCACCCAGGCGCCCCTCTTGTTCATTCTTATTACTGAGAAGTAATCACCTTGCAGGAGCACTTAACGTGTCTGTGTGAAGGTTGTTCAAGGTGATCCTTAGTCATTGACAAACTTGACCGTCCACACCACCTCAGGCTCTGGCTGGGGGATCCCATTAACTAAGAAGGCTGCACATGGGAGTGAGGTCAGGCAGGCTCTCAGTTTGAGGGACAGGAAGATGGCAGACGCAGTGGGAGGGCCATCTAGCCTTTCGTGGCCAGAGCGGCCCTTTTCTCGTGCTATGGAGGCAGAGTGACTGGGAAGATCTGTGGAGTGAGGTTCGTTCCCCTGGGGCTGGAGGAAATCATGTTTGGCGGGGAAGGTCACCGATTCTGTGAACTCTTGTGATCCCATGACACTATGATCAAGGAGGGACATATACCTCACTCAGGCTGGGTTTACTGAGTGATGAGTACTTACTCTCTGCTACGTGATACTCTCCATCACCTACCTTTCATCTTCAAAATAACTACAAGAGAAATTCTGGTATTCCTAATGCACTGAGGCTCAAAGAAATTAATTTGCCCAAGGTCACGAAGTAGAGCCAGAATTATAAATTTCGGTCCATTCTTTGGCTTGCCTTCCTACTCTCTTCATGATGTCTTTTTTTTTAAAATAGACTTTCTTCTTTAGAGCAGTCTTAGGGTCACAGAAAAACTGAATGAAAAGCACAGAAGTTTTCCAAACGTCCGCTGCCCCACTCATGCACAGTCTCCCCCATTATCCACACCCCCCACGAAGGTGGCACATTTATTACAACTGGTAAACCTACATTGACATACATCGTTATCACCCAAAGTTCATAGTTGATGTTAGGGTTCAAAGTCGGTGTTGTGCATTCTGTGGATTTGGACAAATGCATAAAGACATGTGTCCACTGTCACAGTGTCCTACAGAGTAGTTTCAGTGTCCTCAAAATACCTGGGCTTCACCCATTCATCCCTCTCTCCCCACCCCCACTCTTGGCAGGTACCGATCTTGCTGCTGTCACTGTCGTTTCGCCTTTTCCAAAATGCCATAGGGCTGGGATCATACAGCCTGTAGCCTTTCCAGACTGGCTTCTTTCACATAATAATACGCGTGGAAGGTTCCTCCATGTCTTTTGTGACTTGAGGGCGCATTTCTTTTTAGTGCCGAGTAACACTCTATTATATTATCCGGCCAGGCCACAGTCTCTATCTCCCACCTCCTGAAGGACATCTCGGCTGCTTCCAGATTGTGGCAATTATGAATCAAGCTGCTATAAACACTGTGTGAGGGGTTCTGGGTGGACATACGTTCCCAGCAACCTTGGGTAGATACCAAGGAGGGCAGTTGCCGGACGGCATGGTTAAGGGTATGTTTTGTTATGGAAGAAACTGCCAGCCGTCCTCCAAAGTGGTGGCTCCGCTTTATGTCCCCACCAGTGATGGAGGGGGGTTCCTGATGCTCCCCGTGCTCACCACCATTTGGTGGGACCTGTGTCCTGGACTTCGGCTGTTCGAATACGCAGGGTATTGTATCTCATTGTCTTATTTGCGTCTCCCTGACAACAAATGGTCCGGCGCATTTTTTCATTTGTGAATTTGCCGTCTGCACACCTTTCCCGGTGAGGTGTCTGTGAAGACCATTGGCCCATCTTTGAATCACACTGTTTTTTCAAGGTTGCATTCGAGGAGGGTTTTTTGGTATATTTTGGATAACAGTTGTTCATCAGATGGTTTTTGGTTTTGTTTTTTTTTTTTTGCAAATGTTTTCTCCCAGTTTGTGGCTTGTCTTGGCATTCTCCCAAAATTGTCTTTCAACGGAGCAGAAGTTTGTAATTTTAATGAAATCCAGCTTGCCAGTTACTTCTCTCGTGGCTCGTGCCGTGGCCGCTGTATGTAAGATGGCATCACCCGTCCCCAGGGTTCAGTTGGCTCTTTTCCTGTGTTCACTTCTAGGAGTTTTGCACTTTCGCCTTTTGTGTTCGGGTCAGTATTCCATTTTGAGTTACTGCTTGTGAAGGCTGCAAGGTTTATGTCTAAATTCATTTTAAATATCCACATACTGTATTGATGTTCTTAGGTGTGTGATTTGATATTATCATGACTGTGTTTTTGTTGCTAGGGTATAGATTTGCAATAGATTTTTTTTCTGTACATGGAACATCGGGGCACCTGGGTGGCTCAGTCGGTTAAGCATCCGACTTCAGCTCAGGTCATGATCTCACAGTTCGTGGGTTCGAGCCCCATGTCAGGCTCTGTGCTGACTGCTCAGAGCCTGGAGCCTGTTTCAGATTCTGTGTCTGCCTCTCTTCCCTCCCCCACTCATGCTCTGTCTCTCTCTGTCTCAAAAATAAAAAAACTATAAAAAATTTTAAAAATACATAGAACATCAAATTCACCATCTCGAGTAATAGAAAGTGTACAACTCAGTGGCACTGAGTATGTTCACAGGATTTGTGTCACCACCACTATGAAAGTCACTTCTGTATTTGATTTTTGTACCCAGCAGACTTGCCGATCTCCCTTATTATTTTATTCATTTGTTAGTTGTTTTGGATTTTCGTTCTCCCTACAGAGAGTGAGGAATTTCCTTCTTCCTAATGCTGTACGTTTTGTTTCTTTTTCCTGCCTTCGTGCAGAGGGAAAGGCACCGGGAAGGTGCGGAAGGGAAGTGACGGCAGCTGTATCTGTCTTCTCGCCGATCCCAGAGGAGAAGTTCAACATTAACCCATCAAGTCTGAAACATTTTCTTCGTTTCATATCCATGCTTTCGTATTCAAACCTTAGGTTTCTCATTTCTCTCCAGTTCTGTTTGCTTCTGCTGGTTCTCACACAAAGGGCCCTTTTTCCTTGAGGGCTGGTTCATTTTTACTATGAGCTGCTCCGTTGCCTTAGAGGATAGTTTGGGGGCTTCTCAGAGGGTGAAAAGTCCTCCACTGGGGGGCGCTGGCCTGGGCTCTGGGGCAGCTGGTACCCGAGGACAGTGCCAGTTTAGAACCGCTTCACTCTGATTTCAAGATCGCTGGTTGTTATGTTGTTGTTGTTGTTGTTGTTTAATTTGGAATCTGTTTTATTTTTTCTTTCATAGTTTATTATCAAGCTGGATTCCATAGAACACCCAGTGCTCATCCCCACAAGTGCCCTCCTCCGTGCCCGTCACCCCCTTCCCCTCCCCTGACACCCATCAGCCCTCAGTTTGTTCTCAGCATTCCAGAGTCTCTCTTGGTTTGCCTCCCTCCCTCTCCTCCACTATTTCCCCCCTTCTTCTCCCCCACAATCCTCCGTTAAGTTCCTCCTAATCCTCCTATACGTGCAAACATATGGTAGCTGTCCTTCTCTGCCTGACTTATTTCGCTCAGCATAACACCCTCAAGTTCAATCCACGTTGCTACACGTGGCCAGATTTCATTGTTTCTCATTGCCATGGAGTATTCCATCGTACAGATAAACCACATCTTCTTGACCCATTCGTCTCTTGATGGACACTTAGGCTCTTTCCATGATCTGGCTATTGTTGAGAGTGCTGCTATGTTCATAGCAAGATCGCGGCTTTTTAACCATGGCCACTGTAAACCCACGGCAGCCCCGGGCTGTGGTGACAGCTCAGCCCTTCTCTGTCCTACGTCCCTCCCAGGGCCCGGGGAGGCAGGCACAGTGCGCTAACTGTTCATTCACTCTTCATTCTGGGAGAGCCCCCGGGCATGCTCAGCACCTTGACCTCCGTTCCCAGACTCCACAAGGCCAGCCACACTGGAGCACCACTTTAGGGGCTCAGCAAATGCCCTCAGGTCAAAGGTGGCTGCAGGGACCCACTTCCTCTCCGGTTCCTCCTCTTGCTGAATCCTGTCCTCATGGTTCCTTAGTATCTTATCACATCTTTCCAGATCTCCGTAGGGTTTTCAGTGGGGGTGGGAATCCTAGCCCACCGTATTACCAGAAGAAAGTTCTTTCCTTATGTTCTTTAGTAGAAGAACTCAATCTTTGATGCGTTATGCCTGAATTTAGACATTTTTTTGTTTTGCTGTCTTCCCCAGTGATGAAAATATACATCTTGCCCACCAGTCCTTCTGACTGGACTGGAGACGTTCTGGCTCTGATAGGCAGGTGGTGGGTAAAACTGGCAATGGCACCTGCCGTCGGTCACATCAGGTGCCTGACATTAAGGGAGGAAACGGCAGGGGAGAAAAGGCCCTCTCGTCTTTATGTTGGGATTCGTGTGATCATCAGGGGCTCCCGGCCTTATAGGCTCACTGTTTATTACCCGGGGACTCATGACTAATTCAAGTCCTGCGTGCACATTATTCCTCACAACATCTGAAGGGGGGGAGCTGCGGAGAACTGCATCTGGCTGAGCTCACTCTTTATTACGAAGATCCAGAAGTTATGGCCTGGGAGATCTATGCCTGGGAGGGAGATGGGCTGTTTTCCTCAAAGTCAACATAATTATAATAGATGAATTTAGATATTTACTTAATTAAGCCGTAGCTATGATAGCCTTTTAAACAAGAGCACAGTAATTAAAAGGTAGAGCCATGTTTAATAATGACTGTAATGTCGGTCTTTGAAAAAGTATAATTTCTTACAGAGTTTATGGTGTAGTATCTGGGTCTTCAGAAAATGTATACTTTATACTCTTTGTATACATTACACTTTCCTTTGGTGGGTCCCTGTGTATTGGTCAGAATTCTGAGAAGAATTAGAAACCTCTTCAAGGGTTAAGCAGCTGATAGAAATGACGAGGGATGGGCCGTAAGAACAGAGGGTTCAGACTTTCCAGAGAAAGTTGAGCCCCTTCCTCCCAGTACCTTGTGTCTGCTGCCTAAGTGTGGTTTGAGGACATTAGTGTGGGGCTCCCAGACGAGACCGACTGTGATTTTCTTTAGGTCAGAGATAGTGCCTTATTTAATTTCATGATTGCACCACAGTATAGTATTTTTTTTTCATTATTTAACAAGTATTCGCAAATGCTATATGCCAAAGATAGAAGATGAAGAAAACAATATAATTGCTTCAAGAATGCCGGTCTAATAGGGAGAACAGATCAGTAATGAGACGATTACACGATAATGTGATAAGTGTTCTATTCGAGCTCTCTGCGGTGCTGTTAGATGTCACCAGGAAACGTCCTATTTGCACAGACCGTGCGATTTCTGGTGTCTAGAATCTGTGAGGCACTTTATGTATTCTGTTGAATGACCAGCTGGGTGACCAGGCCAGTGATTCCAAAATAATTTGACTGATTATCAGAATCACTGGGGGGTAGGTGGGGGAGTACTGGGCCCCATCCCTAGGCCTACAGATCAAAACTGACAGGGAGGCACCCCAGTGACCTATATTATCTAGAATTTTCTAACGACGGCAACTTGGGAATCTTTCTTGCTCTGTTTCCACGTAGCTATTGCCGAAAACACTGGGTGCCCACAGCGGGGGTGGGATCTTGTGGGGAAAACTGGTGGGCTGAGATGTCTAGGCACCTGAACTTCTATAAACGCACCCGCAAAAGCACATAGGCTGGATTGTCTGAATCACTAAGAGGCTCATTAGCCACATTCAGGAGTAAGACCTGCCTACAGTGGTTTTCCCATTGACCCTGGCGGTGGGATTTGCCTGCTGTAGTCTATAAAGATTCTCAGGTGCAGGGCACCTGGCTGGCTCGGTCAGTAGAGCACGCAACGTTTGATCTCAGGTTGTGAGTTTGAGCCCCACTTTGGGTGAAGAGATTACTTAAGAATCTCACCAAAAAAAAAAAAATAATAATAATAAATAAATAAAGATTCTCAGGTGAGCAGAATCTCCCAGCCAACCTCCCCTCCAGCTTCCTGTGGATCAGCCCTTTACTTCTCCATGGTCAGACTCTTGCTTCTACAAGGTTCTGAGCTACTTGAAACCCAGGACAGCATCTTACTATTGTCTTCATGCTCTAAGGATATCACTCGCCAATGTTTGCTGAATGAATGAACTCAATTGAGTTGAGTCTATTTGAAATTAAATTTAAAATGACATCTCTCAATTTCCTCTTGCCTTTTTTTTTTTTTTTTTCTGTTATAGAAGCAAGCGAATTGAGAAATTAGAAGTAGATCCTGGCAAGCATTCCTTCCCGGACGTGGCTCACATAGTTCAGGAGAAAACACCCACGCCCCAAAGAGTTCGATCTGAACCCAAAATTATAGCAAGTGGGGAAGATCCAGACTTTGAAGATAACCCTGAAGTGCCTCCGTTGATCTGAAACATCACGTTGCGTTGACGGACCCACCAGACCCCGTTTCCCTTGGTGCAGAGTGTGTGGTGTGCCATGTTTGGGGTAAACACAGAGTTACCTGTCAGCTTTACTACACCAGTGTTCTACTTTACACAGTAATATTCTTACACCAGTTTAAAGTTCAAATGTATACCTTACAAGGCTGCAACTCATTTGTCTATAGTAAAATGTTGGCTCGTGCAAACGTGCGGTAAATCACAGAACTATTACATTAAGACGCTGATTTTTAATCACAGAGCTGCCAGCTAATGCAGAGAGATGAAGCCGGAGATAAAAGCACTGATTATTAAATTGGTACTTCAGCAAATTGGTCAAGCTCAGAAGTTAAAACTGTAATTTCAGATCAAATCGGAATGCTCTAATGGGATTTTCGCAGTGTTTCAGTTTTCTTCTCGTGGTTCCTGGTGGAGATGTCTGGGGACGATGGGCAGGAGAGGCAGCAGGAGTGGGAAGGGAAAGCCCTTCAGGCCGTAGGTACAGGATTGACATCTGGAAAACGAGAAGGAAGCAGGTGGAAGTACAATGGGCTAAATGGAGCCGGGGAGACAGCGCAGCTCGGAGAAAACAGGCCCTCTAGCTCAGGACTGTCCACAGAAGACAAGTCCATTGGGTCAAGATGGTGGAGCCCAGCTACCCTCCGCCACACCCAGGCCTTGGCTGGGAGCTACCTGCCCAGAGATGGCGGCCACAAGGGGAGACTCGGGGTGCTCTAGACACCTTGCGCGGGTTCTCTCTTGGGGAGAGCTGAGCGCTCTGTCGGTCACAAGAAGGTTACAGCAGCTCCACCAGCCTTGAGGAGGCTGCCATGAGGGCTCATGGGAAAGAGGAAGGTGCTGGAGGAAAGGAGACCCTCCTCACCTAGGGGAAAAAAGTTTAGCAAAGCTATTGCCCGGGGTGGCATGGAAACAAATTTAAGTGTACCCAATGCCTTAATAGGTTTAGGGAAAGAGATGTCCAAGTATCCACTAGTGCCTATAGCTGCAAGTCAAAGGACGCAATAATTCATCCATGTTCAAGCAGCATTTAGAGACAATATAAAGGAACTAAATGGGCTAGGTTCACAAAAACTTTTTCCTCCCGGTCTCCCCCAGCCGAAATACAAACAGCCTCCCCCTGACTGTGGACCACGTTGCTGTTGGGGGTCTTTGAGGAATTATCATCAGTTCAGAGTTAGGGTCCCATAATTCCAGAAAACTCTGTTTCTCAATGCACAGTCATCTGGGGTAAGTGCAAGGCCCCTTTGCAGCAGGCCAGGTGGGAGACTTATGGTATAAAATTTGGGCAGTGTGGCCAGGATCTCCAATGAGATCCAACCATGAGGCAGTGAGCCTGTGGAGGAGTGTCCTAAAAACAGGGAACGGCAAGTGCAAAGGCCCTGAGGTGGCACTTGGTCTCAGGAACAGCCAGCAAGCCCATGTGACTGGAGCAGGCTGAACAAGGCAGAGTATCAGAGAAGGGGTGAGAGAGCTAATGGAGCACTGGCCCCAACGATGCTTGGTCTCGAAAGACAAGCCTACAGCTGGGAAATTTGCATCACTCACCAAAGAGTGTCTTCGGATTTCAGAGTGTTGTGTTTTGGGGTTTTTTGCCAAATGCTTTCCTACACTCATTTCTTTTTCGATCTTCAGAGAAATCCTCTCAGCTGAGCATTTGCTCATCCTTCATTCAGTAGGAATGTGCCTACTGTGGACCCAGTGCCTGGAGGATAATGGTGAACAGAAGGAAACAGGTCTTGGGTTTCACTGAGCTTATTTTTCTTGTGATGCAGACAAATGTGAGTCAATTACGCGAGCAGACAAAGCTAACTCTTCCGAACTTGGCCTTTTAGGACCGAGGCCCCTAACCACCATGCAGCTGCCCTAACATGGCTCAGCAGGATGTTAGCATGGGATTGCCTCTAAGCCCCTCCGGACTGCGTTTCCCAGACGAAACCCTTTTTCCTCCCCAAGTGAACGAGACTATTCCAAGTCACTATTTTCTAAGAAAATAGACACACACCGACTTCATGAATCTTAAAACTGCTCACCCCCTTGGGAAATATGAGAAGAGGTGTGAGGGCAGAGGGGCTTCATGGCGGATGACGTCTGTGGGGCCCATGAGCTATAGGACCGTGGGGCAGGGCCCGTGCCGTGTCCTCACCTGGATCCTGCTTCCGAAGGACTTTGGGGGTGGACACAGATAAGCGCGTGTCTTTGGGGAGAGCTGTTGCCTTTCCGTGAGCTCCACTTCCAATTCGGGGTTCCTCCTCTGTCGCCCAAGCTTAGTGAGACGGCCTTCAACGGGTTGCACCGGGGAGCTCTGAAGACTGACTCCTGAAGTTGGGGACACACAGGCCTGAGAGATCTGAAACTCACGATGGGCCGGAGTCTCGTCCCGCCGGGGAATCACCCCTGGGAGCGGAGGAAAGCTGAGCCAGAGAAGCGGGGGACAGGGCCCTCTCCCCAGGCCGGCCGGGGGCGGCACGCACGAGCCTTTGCTAAGGACCAGGTGTGGGTGGTCGTGGGCGCTGCCCCGACGGGTGGGGGGCTCAGGGAGGAGGCTGGAGGCATGAAGCTGCATGTGGGGCTGAGGAAGGCAGCTCGGAGGACTGGCCAGGACCCGGGACGTAGGGGAGGGGCAAACAGGGAGCCTCTGTCGTGTCCATGAAAAGGCCTCAAGAGGGAGAAACGTCCTCGCCACCCGTCCCCTGGGCTGGCAGAGCAGGAAGTCTGGCCAAGCCGTGCGAGGACCATCTTCCCTGCACCAGTGCAGCTCCTGGGAGCTCCAGGCCTTGCACGTGAATGGGTGAAGAGAGGGAATGGCCAGCGGGCCCCAGAGAGAGAGCTGAGGACAGTAGATGACTGCCAGGAACGGGGACCTTCTTCCAGGGATGCAGCCCAAGGGACGGGCTGACCTTACTTTCCTCCTTCCCTCCAGTCTCTTGCTAGAGTGTCCCACCGGCCAAACACAGCCAGAGGCCCGGAGCAAGGGAGCCTGTCAGTGCAGCCCTCAGAGGTCCCGTTCCCAGGGTCCACCGTGTGGCAAAGGGGGACAGTGAACTCAGCTGACAGCTCCCCTCACCTCTCTGCCCTCACCCACCCGCCCTCCGGGACCCAGGGATGGAGACGGAGATCCAGGGGAGTTAATGCCAGGTAGGTGACTATCCCAGGGGACAGTCTCCTTACTGAGTAGAGACTGAGCGCCAAAGGGTCATCTGTTCCCCCGGAGCAGGAGGAAACATCCTAGGACCTGCCTAGGTGCTCACCCTGGCGGAGGAGGCCGCCCCCAGGAGGAAAGGGGGCGGCAGATTGGGAGGCATCAATGCGTTGTTTTGATCGCTGCTGCAAGGTGAGCGTTCAGCCCTCAGGTCCTGCGAGTAACGGCCCGCGGTCCCAGGATCTGGTGCTGCAGGGGCTCTCTGTGCCCATTTCTTTTTTTTCTTTTTTAATGTTTCTTTATTTTTGAAAGAGCGACAGAGACAGAGTGTGAGCAGGGGAGGGGCAGAGAGAGAGGGAGACACAGAATCAGAAACAGGCTCCAGGCTCTGAGCTGTCAGCACAGAGCCCGACGCAGGGCTCGAACTCACGAACTGTGAGATCCTGACCTGAGCCAAAGTTGGACGCTTAACTGATGAGCCACCCAGGGGTCCCTGCCTGTGCCCATTTCTTCCCTCGGGAAGGCTGTGCACCCGGTCAGCTCCTGCAGGGGCAGGAGAGGAGAGAGAAAACCCCGCCCCGCCCCACCCAGGGGAATGCCAGCTTCTGTCCCGAGGCCCAGATGCTCTCCAGTCCACGAGCTCTTCCTCCTGCTTCTGCTCTTAGGTGTCACTGAGCAGCGAGAACTGTCCCTTCTCCAGCATCGTGTCCCACTGTCCCCTGCACGGCTGCCCCCCCCCTGCCTCCCGCTCCCCACAGCAGGTCCCCTCACATGCGAGTGGCCTGTGGATGGCAGGAGGTCGCGCTGACCATGGCCGTCACGGGGGAGGGGGGCGGGGTGCTGGGTGCTGCTCCCGCCGCAGGGTCTGGGTGGCAGCGACCCCCTTCCCCGGGCCCGGGGCGGCTGCCCTCCGCCCGACAGCTGGGGCTGCGCCACGTGCGTGTGTCTGTCACCATTTTGCAGTCTGTCACAACTTGCCTGACACATTTGGATGGAAAGTGCTCGCCCGTCTCCAGTTGACGCCTGTCAGGCCAACGTGTCTGGCACTCCTGGAGCAGACCTTCGCCAAACGTAGCTGTTCTTTTCCAAGTTCACTGCCTAACTTTAACTCCTCTCATTTGGTCTGGCGTTTTCCTTGTGATAGAGATCAGCTTCCGTTGACCCTTCAGTTGGTGAGCGCTTACTAAGCACCTACTAGGTGCAAGGAGCCTTACCAGGTGCAGGGAGGGTTCTCCTCTGAGAGCCCCCCCCTTCCTGTTCTCTGTNCCCGGGACGCTTGGGGCCAGTCCCGTGGCTTCCCTGCCTGCTTCAGGCTGACGCCCCTGGAATCCCCCATCCAGCCCCTGACACTTTCCTAAAGTCCACCTGACTCCTCCAGGTCCAGTGCTCGCTCGTCCACCATCACCCGGTCGTCATCGCCTCGTACCTTTTCCTGCCGCGTCCCCTGTCCTGCCTCCCACCCTCTGACTCTTCTACGTACTTGCTTCGAATTCACCCAGCCTGGAAAACACCCCCACTGTGTCCCCTGTTCATTACGCAAGTGGTAACTAACTCCCATCAACTCTCCTCAAAAGGAGCCCCTCCTGTCTTCTCCAAGCCCATCTCCACAGCTCACATTCAGTCTCCCGCCATCTGCTTGTCAATGTCACCCCCACCTCACCCCTCCTCGACTTAAACACCTGCTTTGACGGTTGCCTGGAGGACAAGATCTGGGCCCCCGTCCCGCCATGTGGCCATGTCTCCCACCACCTCCCCGCCAGGCTCCAACCTCCCCGCTACGCCAAGGTCATCACCATTCCAGGGCTTATGTGTGCACTGGCCGCTGTCACTGAGCCTGGTGATGGGCTGAATCTGAGGGCACAGGTGAGCCCTCTCAGGGGGGCACGCAAGTCGGGTGATGTTGCCAAGGTCCAGGGACAACGTAGAGGCCCCAGGAAGGCAGGACCCAACACACAGGTGCCCGTTCCTTGACCCGAGCATCAATTGTTGAGATAATTATAAACAAACTTGTCTCTTTTCAGAGACAAATCAAGAGCAGCTTGATGGGCCATCATCTTGCATCAGCTGCTCTGGGAAAGTGCACCTGCCCACCATCTGATGAAGGGAGAAATCACTGACCAGAGTGACCCAGGGGCTCCCCGACGGCACTCAGGGTTGCAGAGAACCGAGTTACTGGCTCTGCTCACCTCCACCACCAAAGGGAAAAGTTAGGATGCCCCGTCTGGTTACGTGTGCCGCATAACACACATTCCACACTTGGTGACAAAGAACAACTGTTTTATTACACCTGCCGTTTCTATAGGTCGGAGATACGGATGGTGGAGACAGCTTGTCTTTTCTCTCTTATCCTTGAGATAACTTGAAATCTGGAGGCTGGAATCACCTGGAGTTGTCCTCACTCACACACTTGACAGTTGATGTTGGCTTTTGACCAGGACTCCAGCTGGGCTGATGGCCAGAATGCCGACACGTGTCTGTGAGGCCGGGTCTAGCCTCCCCCAGAGGCCGATGGAGAGGCTCCACGAGCAAGCATCCCCAAAGGGCAAGGAAGACATGCATGGCCTTTTTACGACCTAGGCTTGGAAGTGACACTGCTTACCTCTGCCGCACCCTGGTGACCCAGCTTCAAGGGAAAGAGGACTCAGTCTCTACATCTTGCTGGAGGAGCAGCTGGCTTCCAGAAGAGCCTGTGGGACAATGCTCTTGTCTGCATTGTTAGGAGAATGCAGGCTACCACAGCACCTTTCCTCCTCTGTGAGACCCAAGTTTAGGCAACATTCCCTGCACCCAGAGAACACAGGAAGTGGGTCCTCTCCTGTTGTATGAATAAAAGATATGGTCAATGATGGGGGAGGGGATGCATATTTAATTTTACCTCAGGACCATCTGCTGCTTCTCCTTTCTTTGACGGGTTCTATAAATAAAAATACTTACAAATCAATGCACGGCCAAATAAAGATCCCTGGATGCCATCTAGAAGGGTTGTTCAGAGTTATGAATTAGATCTCATTTAATGTTCCTCAGGTCATGCAGATAAAGGTAGAAAAGGGGGTGTTGTGTTTTTTTTTTTTTAAATATCCTTTGGCCATATTTCTCTGAGGGCAGCAGTGAACTGTAACACTGTACTGAGCTATTCACGACTGACTGTTTTTCTGGCCTTACCTTTGCACGCTCTCTGACGTAGCCTGGGCTTCCCGAGAGCTCCGGACTTTGGCTCGTCTTAGTACGAGCTCCCCGTCAAGCATCATAGGTCAAAATCTGAAGGACGAAGCTAAAGCAAAGCTCAGAAGAAAATTTAGAGCTTTTGCTAAAAAAAAACAAAAACAAAAAAAAAAAAACCCAATGCTTTAAAATAGGTAAATTTATAACTCCCCTGTGGGTGTAAATTAAAAAATACCAAAGACTGTATTTGACTCAGTAATGCATGAGCCATTACGATGTTACAACTGGCCCAGAGGAGAACTTGCAACTGGCCCAGAGGTCACTAGCAACGAGGCTGGAGGGATCGGTCATGAATTCACAGCCAGACACATCTCTGTCTGTCCCTAGGGCGGCGACCAGTCTCAGTCCACCAGTCACAGTCCGCAGGGTTCCCTGCTTTTAACAACTGGCACCTTGCAAGTCAGAGGATGGAACGCGGAAGAAACAGGAAGTTGTGCAGGCAGACCACTCCGTAGTCTGTATGTACCCTCTCCAGAGCATTCCTCCATTTCTCTGGACACTTCAAGTACCTTTATCAAAAAATATCAAAGACTGAAACAAACTTGGGATTTAACTCAGGAAGCTAGAAAACACGCTACAAATGTATCCAACAATGAAGAGAAATTAATTGTGAGAGTAAGGCACGGATCCACGAATTCGTGAATAACAACGAAAGCAAAAACAGAGAAAACTGTTCATTTGGAAAGACTAGTAAGATAAACTTCGGTAAGACTGGTCAGGAGAAACAGGAAAATGATGCACATTAACAAAATAGAGAACAGAAGAGGGAAAGTGGGGGAAATCAGTGACCTATATGGTAGAGATTTAAATTTTTCAATGAAATACAAAAGAAACTATACGCTGATACATTTGAAATTGCAGAAACGCTAAAAATATTTTAATGACAAAAATCCATTAAAAAATAGAAAACTTGGGGCGCCTGGGTGGCTCAGTTGGTTAAGTGCCCAACTCCGGCTCAGGTCATGATCTCAGTTCATGGGTTCGAGCCCCGCGTCGGGCTCTGTGCTAACATCCCGGAGCCTGGAGCCTGCTTCCGATTCTGTGTTTCCCTGTCTCTCTCTGCTCCTCCCCTACTCATACTCTGTCTCTCTCTCTCAAAACTAAATATTAAAAAAATTTAAAAATAGAAAAGTTAATCAGTAACCATTAAAATCTTGAAAATTTGCTGTTTCATTTAAGTTGGTCCCACTGCAAACAAAAGATGAAAAAATTGCTTATTAATATGCCACCTGGAATGGTCTTCATACTAAACCAGATAAAGACAGTTTATGAAAAAATATGGAGCCATTTCTTTTGTGAACAACGATATGAAACTCTTACTATCATATCAACTAATTCAATACCACTGTATTAAAACTTACACATCATTAGCAAGTCATCTTTACTTCAGGAATGCGGAGATGGCTTAACCATCATGAAATTTATCAATTTAATGCACATTAATAGGTGTAAAAGATATGGGCTATCTCGTCATCTCAATAGACGCAGCAAGGTTTTGCTGCAGTTTAATAGATATTTATGAGTTTTAAAGGGGAATTAAAAAATAAAGGGGAAAACTCTTAGAACAATGGGTATTAAGAAAAATAATTGATTTAACCTGATAAGATTTTTTCCCACCAAAAATCTAAAGCAGGCATGATACTTCATGGAACTCACTTATGTGTATGAGCTTCCTTGAGCTCAGGACGAGAAAAGGGTGTTTCCTACCTCTGTTCTGGGTCAGTATGCTACTGCATGTTCTGATAGGAAAACAAAACAAAACAGCAACCAAGTAAGGAATGAGAGTTTTGGGGATGACCTTACTTTCAGATAATGTGATTATTTTCATAGGAAGCCTAAGAGAAAAAGAGACCTTGTTAGAACAACCGAGTTCAGTAGATTTTCCCAGTTGTAAGATCAATAATGCAACTTTAATAGTGTCCCTCTCCATCAGAGATAGTGAATTAAAAGTAGGGTAGGATCTGGGGCGCCTGGGTGGCTTAGTCGGTTAAGCGTCCGACTTTCGCTTAGGTCATGATCTCGCGGTTCGTGGGTTCGAACCCCGCGTTGGGCTCTGTGCTGACTGCCAGCTCAGAGCTTGGAGCCTATTTCGGAGTCTGTGTCTCCCTCTCTCTCTGACCCTCCCCTGCTCATGCTGTCTCTCTCTCTCTCCTAGAAATAAATAAAAATATTAAAAAAAAAAAAAGTAGGGTAGGATCCAGGCTGTTATTCACAAACAAAAGTTTGCCATCTGGAAGCAAAAGCTATCAAGGACCTAGGAATTATCCTAAACATGCAAAAATATTGAGAAAAAATAGCTTCTATTTAATGGACATAAAAGAAGTCCTTACTCAAGTGGTATATACATCATTGTGCATGGATGGGGCAATGAAACAGGAAAAATGTGTCAGATCTTCAATGGTTAATTTGATTCACTTCCAATAAAAACAAGAGCAGAACTTGCGGGTCAGCAAATGCCTAAGACAAATTGTAAAATAAAAACCAAAATGGGGTGCCTGGGTGGCTCAGTCGGTTAAACGTCTGACTTTGGCTCAGGTCATGATCTTACGGTTCATGGGTTTGAGCCCCGCATCGGGCTCTCTGGTGCCAGCACTGAGCCTGCTTCAGATCCTCTGTCCCCCCCTCACTCTGCCCCTTACCTGCTTGTTCTCTCTTTCCCTTTCTCTCAAAATAAATAAATAAACTTAAAAGAAAAACCAAAATGAATTGCAGGCTCACCTTGGTATATACCAAGATGGTCCCTAAGTCCATAACCATAAATGCTATAAACCATAAACATATAAACCATATATGTTTATTTATAAACATATAAATAAAAGTATTGTGATTTTGACAAAGGAATAGAAACAAAGTAAAGAAATGAAAAATAGATCCTGGGAACATGGTGTATAATAGAACTGGTCTCACAAATAAATGGATGAAAAATGGGATTATTTAGTAAATAGTGTTGGGAAGGAAAAAATAGGATTCTCTACTTCTAAATCCCAAATGGAATGAAGATGTAAGTATGAAAGATCAAGCTATAAAAGTGACAGAAAAAAATATACATGAATATATCTTGGATCTCAGGATAGGGGAAGAATGTCTTTAACAAGACCACTTATATCCAAAGTTGTCTAAAAGTCTAAACCCTTAAGAAGTTAGTGTCTGAAACACATGAGAAACTTAGATCAGGAAAAAAGGGCTAGGAAACTGACAGAAGGCAAAATCTAAACACTAACAAGTACGCGTGACCAGCAATCAGAAAAGACCAATTAAACAAAGAGATAGAAAAACGTGCCATTATTAAGTGTCTGAAAGATTTGGAGAAAAGGGACCCCCGGGCTCCTCAGGAAACCTGTCTGCAGCTCTTGGTGCAGGGAGGGCGACAGCCAAGTCATGGAACAATTGACGCCCCGTGGGTGACAAACCAGGAGCAGGTGCCTGGCCAGTCCCATCGGAGGTCATTCCTACAGTGTGGGCCCCAGCAAGACTCACATCTTCGCCCCCGGGGAAGTGTTGTTTATTGCAGCACAGAGTTGGAGGAACCCCACGTTCTGGGGAATGGATGCATATGATGATATCTATGCTTCAAATGCCATTCTTGTCAGGAGCCAGGGGCTGTGAGCTAGATGTCTGTGCAGAAATAGAGATCTTGAAAAATAGCAATAAGTGAAAAAAGTAAGAAATAGCTTGCAACCACATAGTATAATCTTTGTAATTTTTTTTAGACTACACACTTGATGAGACACAATTTTTTTTTTTAGAGAGAGAGGGTACAAGTGAACGAGGAGCAGAGAGAAGAGAGAGAGAGAATCCCCCAAGGAGAAGAGAGAGAGAGGGAGGGAGAAGTGGGGGTCACCTGAAGCAAGGCTCAGGCTCACCCAATGCGAGGCTCGAGCTCATGAATCGTGAGCTGATGACCTGGGTTGAAAGTCCAATGCTTAACCAACTGAGCCACCCAGGCTCCCTGAAACCAATTTTTAAAAGGACCCGTATGTACCAAAATAAATTCAAGGAAGATAGTTTGAAAGGCAAATTTAGTTTGAAAACTAAATAGACGGAATTTGATATCATGGAAGAATAAAATGGACGTGGGGATGTGGGATTACGGAGAAAACAATTAAGATACATGCATATATACATACACACACATACATACATGAAGCAAACCACATAGAGGCTTTGTGTGAATTAATGATGATGTGTAACAAGCTGAAGAACATGATCCACTGTCTTCAGAAAGCTTAGATCTTAAGGGGAGAAGCGAAGGTAAATCAATAAATCAATACTCATTCCTCATTTCTATACTGCTTTTAGGTCATTGAGAAATAACTCAGCCAACCGGAAACAGAGGAATCTAGATTGGTGGCCACTTAAATCTTTTCCCACTAAATATGAGGAATCCTTAGCATTAGCAAGCTCTCTTCCAAACCCTTGGGGCCACCAGTGATCTATACAAGCTCTCTCTGTGAAGACCTTATGTTCTAGCATGAGGAAGTGGTAGAGTATCTATGATGAACTGTCCCCATTCAGAACTGCGTTCGAGGCCTGACCTTATGGATGGTGAGGGCAGTAAGAAGCAAGAGCTTTGATGTCCCTCACTAACAACAAGCCTGTCACGATTAATGTAAGACCTGCTTTTTTCTTTTTAATGTTTATTTTTGAGAGAGAGAGAGAGAGACAGAGCACGAGTGGGGGAGGGGCAGAGAGAGGGAGGGAGACACAGAATCCTAAGACAGGCTCCAGGCTCTGAGCTGCCAGCACAGAGCCCGACACAGGGCTCGAACTCACGAACCATGAGATCATGACCTGAGCCGAAGTCGGACGCTCAACCGATGAGCCACCCGGGCGCCCCAAGACCTGCTTTTTTCACTTAACGTCTCTCAGTGCCTGATTCATACGATGAACAGGAAGGAAATTGAGGGAGAAAGGGAGACAAAGAGGGAGGCAGTCTATCCTATCCTGATTTATAAGAAAATACGCAAAATGCTCTATTTGTGTATTAATAAGATCACAACCTTACCTCCACTGACGCCTAAAGAATCCCAAACCCTCTCCTTGTATAGCACACTTGCAGTGACTTTTTAATTTTGCATTGCAATGTCAATTTAAATCAACCCCTTATTCTTTTTTTTTTTTTTTCCTATTAATTAGCCAGGTTGCTAAGCTGGCACAGTGAAGTGGTGTTAAAGTGTCCCCAAATTAATAGTGCCTCATCAGCACTGAGGCAGGGCATGAAATTACCTTCTGAAGTGTTACCTGAATGCAGTTAGCACCCCTCTGCTGCTGACTTCAGACAGGAATGAGAACTCAGCAGAAACATCAGCAAGGCTGCATCAGCCGTCAGCAGAATCCTAGGTCAGAGACGTGAAGTCGTCCTTGCCCACCGGTGTCCTTCTGATCACCCTGCTCCCACAGGCATGCCATCCCCAGCACGCGGGGCACGGGGCTTCCGGAGCTGGTTGGTCCTGAACGGAGTCATTCTGTCCCCGGCTCACCCCTTAAATAGAGTACATTATGTCTCCAAAGCAACCAGATCTGTTGCAAGTTGTGTCAATGGACAGGTCAGGGCGACTCCCTGGCGCCATGGAAACGCTACCCCTGCCTGCAGTGCTGGGTCTCGCCTGCTGGGAAGCCCACACTGGATGGGACAGACGCTGGGGGCATGTCAGGACAAAGGGGAGTCCTTGTAGCTCCAAGTGGAACTTTCTTCAGGTAGGTCTTTAGGCAGCTGAGCCTGGATTGTGAATTTCCTCCCCAGCATAGACTCCTGTGATTCCTAAAGTGGCCTTAGAAGTTCTATAAGGTTTAGGGGCACCTGGGTGGCTCAGTCGGTTGAGCGTCCGACTTTGGCTCAGGTCATGATCTCACAGTTCATGGGTTCGAGCCCCAAGTCGGGCTCTGTGCTGACAGCTTGGAGCCTGGAGCTGCTTCGGATTCTATGTCTCCCTCACTCTCTGTCCCTCCCCGGCTCGCTCTCTCTCTCTCTCTCTCAAAAATAAATTAAAAACATTTTAAAAAAATCTATAAGGTTTAGAAATCCTATTTGAGATCAAAATGTACTCATTCAGCTGTTCATAAAATAAAACAAACTCAGGCCAGATCCATGTGTCCAATGACTTGAAACGATGGCCCCTGGGGTAGTGAGGGGCCACATAATCCACAGGAAGGCGGTAGCTGAGGGAGGCACGATGGCACACTAGAAACCCCTGCAGACATGGGTCCCTGTGCAGATGGGGCAGATCCTTGCTGAGACACTTACCCCTGTATGATCTTGGAAATACTACCCACCCCTTTAGAGCCTCTGTTTCCTCTGTTCCTTTTCCTCTTGGTACATAATAGTGCTCATCTCAGAGATGGTGTGAGGATTAAATGCATAGAAAGCTACTGGGACATAGTAAGCACCCTAGTTATCAAAATAATGATGGTAGTGGTGGTGATGGTGATGGTGATGGTGGTGATGGTGGTGATGATGATGGTGGTGATGATGCTGATGGTGATGATGAGAACAAGGATGCATCAGGAGGGCAGCCATTGCAGCACATGAACACTTCCGGCATCCGCCTACATCTAAAAGGAGAAATGAAACTTCTTAGAAGGTGAGCGAGCAGTGCTCCCTTGGTCTGCCTTCTGCACTATTCTGTCCCTCCTCACAATTCGGTAGGAGCTCCAGCGAGGAGGGAGGAGAGACGGTGCTTGCAGGCAAGGGCAGAAGAGCTGCCATTGTGTTTTCATTAGATCTGACGAAGGCCATTCCATGAGTTAAGTAAGCAAGTAAAAGTCATTTTAGCCAGTCCTTATTTTTAGAGAAGTTATTTTGTAAAATATAATTTTAAATGTGTTGTTTCATCAGCAATGACTTAATTCATATTAAACCAGAAAATTAGGCTCAACCGCACATCCGTCTCCTGACATATTTGGTTAAGTGAGGCTAATTTAATATTACAAAAATGAGAATGATAATAACTAACATTTATTAAGTATCTACTCTGTGCCCTTCATTTTATTCAAGCAAATATTGATTGAACGCTTGCTGTGTTCCAGGCTAAGGACACAGCAATAAAAAAATGGCAAAAATCTCCATCCTTATGGAATTTACATTCAACTGAAGGGAAACAGAAAACAAACAAACAAATAAACAAGCCAGCCATATGGTATAAGAGATAGGGAGCACAATAAATAAGAGAGAGGCCTAGAGGGCACCACGGGAACTGCCATTTTAAATAATGTGGTCATGAGGGTGGCATTTGGGCAAAGAATTAACTGACTTGTCAGACTCAGAATGGACTTCTTCCTCATGGGGGTTCCAAGTAGATTTAGCAGTAACTGCAAAGGCCCTGGGGTAGGAATGATCGCAGTTCCTTGGAGGAGTGACCAGGGCAACTACGTGGCTGGAAACCTTAAGGGGGACACACAGTTAGGGAGCTAATGGGACCAGATTGTACAGCACCTTAGAGGAGTCTGCCAGCTCTTCTCTTTCAGCCTGAGACTGAAGTGGGTGGAGAGGAGGCTGAAGGGTGGGAGCAACGTGTAAGACTTTCCCAAAGGCCCACCCTGGCTACTCTGCAGGGGCAATGGGAAAAGCCATTAACCTGTTAGAAGTGGTGGTGACCACCCAGAGGGAGACAATGCGGGCTTCGGTTTGGGGGAGGGTTAGGAGAAGTAACTGCATCTTGTGCATATTTTCAAGAGAGACACATCAGGATTTGCAGATGGAGTGTGTGTGTTTTTGAGAGAGAGAGAGAGAGAGAGAGAGAGAGGAGTCAAGGGTGACTTTGAAATGTTTGAGAAATGGGAAGGATGAGTCGACTGAAACAGAGGTCTGGAAGAATTCGGAGAGGATCATGGTCGGGCAGGGGTGATGTGGCCTTGGCCTTGGGCGTACTGAGCTGCAAATACCTTTTGGATACCTGAGGAGGGTTGTGTGGGCAGGTGGGGTCTGGAATTCAGGGGACAGGACAGGGTGCGAGGTGGGATTCCTTGGCTGCGGCAACACTTAGAGGCATTATTCACCTCGCTGTGCAATGAAGGAAACTCGGTTACAGAGGTCAACGATAACGTTCGTCCAGCTAATGGGTCAGGATTTGAACCCAGTTCGGAAAACACCCCTTAGTGCTAAGCGCCTTCCTGTTCTGTTGGACGTTTCAGATGTAAAGAGAAAACCCTTGTGTGTCTCTCATTTTTTTTTTCAAAAAAAAAAAAGTCTCTGTAGCTCAGATCCAGAGCCAACTGGCCTCCCACTCACTTGAAAAAAAAAAAAAAACACTGTAAAATACCATTTTCAGAGAGCCTTTCATTGGCTTTTTAAACACAGTCATGCTTCACAGTCCACCCAACAGAGAATTGCTTTTGGCAGGAACACCAAGGGATGATGTCAGTCTCTGAGGACAGGGAAAACCCATGTGCCTCCGATTCCTCTTTATAACAGGGGCTTCTCCTGCCTGGAGCCGAGTCAGCTGGTACAACCTTTTTTGAAAAGGACGTTTTCAAGACGTGGCAAGAATATTAAATGTGTGTGCGCCCTATGCCCTTGCAGTTCTAACTCTGATCATCTAATCTTAGGAAATAATCAGAATCACGGAAAAATATCTTATACTGGAAGATGTTCATCACAGCCGTACTAACAGTGCTAGAATTTTTTAAGGCATCCAATACCCAATGGCGAAATGGTTAAGTACGTTACAGGTGTCAAAAACTATTTTTAGAGAGAATTTGAAAAGTCGTAGTAAAGGGCTCTATTAAAATGTTAGTCTTAGGAAGCAGGACGGAATATTGTATTTTGGTGTCGTCCTGATCTATATTCAGTGATTTTTGAAATCAATTGGCAACTAATGGAATACAGAGAAAATGTTATATATGTAAAAGGATGCTGTTAGGGCTTGGATGGGACCTCATCTTCTTTTCTAGAATGAAAACTAAGGACACAAGTGAGCACAGAAGATCTCACATTCTCGGTGGCCACTTCATCGTGGCTTATAGTGAGGGGCCACTTCACCACGATAGCTCCTTGCCCGCCGCCTCTGATCCCCATCTCCACCTGCTGACATAAATGGAATCTTGAGGAGACAGGAGAAGCTACCTGCCCAGCAAATCCAGGAACGGGACATTGAAGTTACTTTCCACCCTGCCCTGAAGTTACTCCATCCCTGCCCATCGGCTGGAGAATGGAGGGTGTGTAGAAGGTTCCCAGTCTCCAAGCCAAGGGAAAGAGGGGCCAAGAGAATAGCTCATAAAAAGTGGTGAAATCCAGCAAGAAGTAGAGACTGCTTCCTCAGTTAAATTTCTGCTTGGCCAACACACTGTGGTCGATCCCTTCCTCAGCAATAAAAGAGCACCTGGTGGGGACATGTCAAACAGAGGAGAGCCCATTTTGAATCCAAGTTTCTTGAGACAGACAGGAACAGTTCCAGAAATGCATGCTGGCCTGGGAGCTATTCTCGGCGATCAGGGGAAGAGGGATGGGTCTTCCTCCCTGTGGGCGGAGGATGAGAATCTGTGGCCATCTGGACTACCATCTAACTTCCGGTCATAAATTATTTCTCCACATGCAAAATGCACTTATCCCTCCCAAGTTCCCCCAAATCCTGTATCATTATAGTCTCAGCCGTAAGTTCGGAATCCCATCATCTACACTGGGTGTGGGTGCTGATGGGGCTCACTGGGTGTGCTTCGTGCTTCCTTGAACATGGCTCTCCTCAAGTGCAAGACCCAAAAGGCGAAGAGGCAAGTTCACGTCCCCGCACCCCCAGCCTGCAGTGCATAACCAGCACCAGATAACTTCACCGCACACGTAGTGTAAAAAGGGCTTTGAGGAGATGTCAACTAAGTGGTCTGGTGACTTTTCACAGTCTGCCTGGCTGTTCTGAAGGCCTTTCTGTCCCCAGCACTGGGAAGCCTCCAGAATCTCCATTTAACTCACTCCTCCTCTGTAGTTATTTTCTGCTGGGCGGTGTCGAGTCTCCCTCTGCATGCACCCATTCGTATTCAGCCAGACTTCAGTGAACCCTGTGCATATTTCTGGAGCTCCTCATCTGTATAGCTCCATCCTTCACTGAGTACCCCGTTCTAAAAACCCCGCCCATGGTAGGAGCTCCAGACTACAGAAACCTCTGCATTCTTTTTGGATTTCATCTCCCTCTGCAATATTCTAGAAAGTTCCCCAAGGCAGAAAACTGAAGCAAAGTTCCCCCAGCAATCAAACTGGAGCCCAGGAAACTGGGCTCATCGCACCTACTTCCTGTCTCTCAGGAATCATAGTCACACAATGTTCCTTATCTGCTTTGCCCAGTTCTTCATAAACAATGTATGTCGCTCGATAAAGACGCCAGACACAACAGGAGACAAGCTGATATGAATGGAAAACAAAATAGGCAATTGAAACAGACCATAGGCGATATAAATAATGGAGTTATAAAGATGCATAACCTAGAAGATAAAAAGTAGGATTGAGAAGTTTGGCAACAAATAAATCAGAAACAATCAAATAATGAAAACCTTAGAACTGAAAAAATATAGTAACTAAAATTAAACAGTATGGAGTTCTTGAACAGGAGATGAAACCAAGCCCAGAAGAGAACTTGGAAATTGAAAGATATCAAGAATCAAATGAGAAGTGAGAAGAGACTGGTAAATACAGAAGAGAGGGTCATGGGGCCCCATAAGGACAGAAGGTCTAGAATGAGGCAGCAGCAATATTTAAAGGGATAATGATTGGGAAGTTTACAAATCTGACCAAGGATAGCAAGCTAGAGATTTCAGAATCTCTACAAATCCCAAGTGGGATAAATAAAAAGAAAAAATTACAGCTAAGCGCATCAGAGAAAAACCAAAGGGAAAACACCCTCTTAGAAACAACCAGAGCAAAGAACAATGGGAACAGTGAGGAGGAGTTTACTCTGCAGGGGGAAGGCAGGGAGTCAGGGAAGAGTCTGGTTCCACCTAAGAGGCACGATGTAAGCTGGGCCTTAAAAGATGGCCATGGCTTTGGATGAAGGGTCTTTAAGGTGGAGGAATGATCAACAAAGACGCAGAGAATTGGAGGGTTAGGACACGTGCTTCTGTAGAAACGCAGTGACTTGGATCCTGGAAAGGTAGGTTGGGGACGGACTGGGAATGACCCGGAATGCCTCCACAGGAACGCGAACTTCCTTCTGAAGATAGTGGGGCACCATCGACAATTTTAAATGGGGGCCTTGACTAAAGACGCAAGAGGCAGCGGGGCGTCTGGGTGGCTCAGTCGGTTAAGCATCTGACTCTTGGTTTTGGCTCAGGTCATGATCTCATGGTTTTGTGACTTCAAGCCCCACATTGGGGTCTATGCTGATAGCGCAGAGCCTGCTTGGGGTTCTCTCTCTCCCTCTCTCTCTGTCTCTCCTCAACTCATACTGTCTCTATCTCTCTCAAAATAATTAAATAAACTTGAAAAAAAAAAAAAAGAAGCAAGAGGCAAGTATTGGGGGAAAGGACCTGGGTCCTTGCCCAACATTTATAGAGACAATATGAAAAGAGCCCTCGTCCCAGACCTCAAACACAGTACAGAGCCTCCTGGGGAGGGAGGCACGGGGATGATCATTTGCTCAGTGCTTCCTTTGTGCCATTAATAATAAAGATACATTATAAATATACACATTTACAAAGGCCCCAGGGTGTTGGCTTTCATTATGATGTCCTTGGGAGGCCATTCATTTACTTCACCTTTTTTGTCATGGCAAGCTCTTTTCCTGTCTTTGTACTCTTCACACGCTTCTCAAAACAGCCCACTCCTACTTTGGGCCTGGCTAACAATGAGTCATCGTTTAGGGTCTTCATCTCTCCTCCCTCCATTATTCTGAAAATATTTCCGTCATAGCAATTATTTCAGTACCGGGAATGCACTCACACCAGGCACTCTGCACTAGCCCATGGGCATCTCCAAGGCTGTACCCACCTTACCCATCTTGTGTGGTCAGCACCCAGCAAAGAATGCAGGCTGTCAGAGTAGCCATGACCTTGAATCTTGCTGGTCTTATTATGGTATTGAGTAAAAGCGAGTGTGGTCGGTTGCACCCTGGCTCCTAAAACTTTGACCCAGAAATGACATATCAGTTTTGTTTTGTTTAATATTCATTTATTTTAGAGAGAGACAGAGTGTGAGCAGGAGAGGAGCAGAGAGAGAAGGAGACACAGAATCCAAAGCAGGCTCCAGGTCTGAGCTGTCAGCATAGAGCCAGACACAGGGCTCGAACCCACGAACTGTGAGATCATGACCTGAGCTGATGTCAGACGCTTAACCGGCTGAGCCACCCAGGCGCCCCTCAGTTTTGCTGTCTTGGCCAAAGCAAGTCAGGTGGCTTCACTACACTTTATAGGGGTGGGGAGAACGGAGAATTTCAGTGAATCAATGACTTTAACAAGCCTTCAACAACTAATGGGATAACATCATAAGTTTTAGGATTGATGATGTACACGTGAAGTACCTAGAAAGTGGAAATACTGCACAGATATTACTTCTAGGTTATCACAGAAGTATAATGTTGTGGATGTTTGGATAAGGGGAGTATTAAATCCAACATGAGAGACTGGAGGAAGACTTCATGGCGACAATGGCGATCAAAAGATAATTAGAATTTGGGCGTGTGGATGGAGTAGAGCGGGCATTCCAGATGGAGGGAACAGCCAAGGTCTGGAGATGGGACAGTAAAGGGCACATTGGACGAATGGTGTTATCTACTGTCACTTGAGAAGGCGTCCGCAGCAAGTATCATTTCTACGGGGATGAGCTGCCCATGGCCAGCTGGAAAAGAAAATGCCAGCTGCCATTTTCAGAAGCAAAGGTGCCTGTCTGCAAGAACCCAGATGCCATGGATACACAGAAAGCAGCCCGACCCCATGACCACAGTCACCGTAGCAATCAGATGAGCTCATCATCCTCCCGAGAGCTCATTATACAGCTTGGCATGTGAGATGTCTGCCGCTCATACCCACCCAGACAGAGCTACAGGGATGAGATCATCATCATCTTTTTTAAAAAACTCACCATTTAAACAGCCGAAATGCTTGGCCTCATGCTGTCAGGAAAGCTGTCACCATGGAAAAGAAAAAGAGAAAGTCCCCAAAATTAGTGTTGAATCTCTTCCAAGAACTGTCAATATTTTTGGAAGCCCCCAGAGAACAAATGTTTTCCCGAGCCTGGCAAGAGTGGCAGTGTGGAAAAGACATCGACTCCAGGCTGATTGATGGTGGCCGGTCGGTGCCTGTTCGCTGGGCGACATTTGAGACAGGCAGTCGGCAGCGTGGAAGTAGATGACAATACCCCATCTATTGGCTGATGAGAACAGAGGCAAAAATCTTTCCGAACCCTCAGACCAGGACACGGATCCCGGGCCTCTGTTTCTGTTTGCAACCTGGGTTTTGCTGGTTTTACACGGACCTGCGACATTCAGAATGTGTCTCCCCCAACTCGTTTGTTTGGGTGTCCCCACGGACATACTGGTCTTATCGGTCATTGTTATCAATCAGAGCTCCGGTGCTCTCAAATTACAGTAACTCAAGATGGGCTTCTTCAGAGGCCTAGTTACTCATAAAAGTAGGGGACAGCCATGGAGGAATCACCAGCGCTGGTCAACCACGGGGTTGTTACCATTCCACTTGGTCATGAGCCGCCCTAGGTGAGGCGTGATCTTGGGCGTGATCAGTCAAACCCCAAGGGAGCAAACTAGAGGAGGGTCCCTGCTGCCCACATCCCTGTAACGGGCAGCAAGCTCTTCCCGGGGAAAGCACCCGGGCAGTGTGTCTGCGTAGATGCTCTGGCCCTCCCGATGCCCTGTTTGCATATGCTTTTCCACGTACGCTCCGGGGTTCCGTCCTCCGAGGTTCAGGAGGGCTTCTCTTCCTAAGGGGAATCTTAGAACAGAGGAAAGTCGGTGGGACCAAGAAGTCATCTTCAGCTGCCGGATCGTGGTCATTCCTCCTTGCTTTCTTCTGCTGGGACCAGCCAAGCATGGCCATCATCCCCTGTCCATCTATTTTGCCCCTAAGGATGCCCGATTGTACTCACCATCTCCATAGCCCTCTGTGCATCAAGCCCTCTTGCTCGATACCCGTAATAGTTGCAGCCCCCGGGCTTCCGATGGTTAAGTGCTGCCTGCTGGCCCCTACTGTTTTGGGGGTCCCATCATCCCCCTTGCTATCTGCAAGTCCATCTCTCTCTTAGCTTCCCCTGTGTTGGCGCTGGTCCACAGAGGAGCTCCCCAACCTTTCGTGATGCAAGTGCCCTCCCCACAGAGCGGTCTCTGTTTGCATCAATGGTCTGTGCTCTGAGCCCTCCTGTGAATCATCCGGTGGGCCTTCCACAATGTAGGAGTGGTGACTCTGTTTCGGCGTGTCCCCTTCTGGAGCTTTCCCCACCCGCTGTGGCAGTTCTAGCCTCTCAGCTGCGCTCAGTGTAAGGCGCTGCTTCCTCTGTGCTTCCAGAACCAACCTGAGTCCTGTGGCAGGATGTTAAATTCCGTTAAGCTCAGAAGAGTGCACCTGAGTCAATAAACGCTATCCAATTTCACATCCTGCCCCCCTTGATCAAGGACCCTTTAGGACTCATCCCATGCACACTCACTCCCTGGCTTCTGGCGGGAAGTACTGGCTGAGTCTACACCGTGTCTTCTCATCATTAGGGAGCCATTTACACCTCCTTCTGCGCCCCTCGTCTTATTTTCTCGTATTTAGCGCATTACAAATACCGTTCACTAATATCGCAGCTAATGAAATACACGATGCTGTGGATGAGGCAGTATTTTCTGTACTCCCAAAGATTTCTCTTTCTTGAGAAGCAAAGAAGGCCCAAGGGATCCTGGTCTGCAATCATGATCACAGGATGGTGATTCAGCAGTGAACCCAGAGGACAGAGCAAGGGGTGGGGACCAAACTAGGAGAAGCCGAGGCAAGACTGGCTTCGTGGAGGAGGTGGCCAGTTGTGTCTCCTGGTTTTACTGGTTTTACACTGACCCGCTCAATACAACAGAACTTCAAAATATGCCTCTCCCAAATCCTTCCTTGGGGCATCTCCATGGCTGCACTTGTCTTCTCGGTCACTGTATCCGTGACCTCGTAGATGGGTACTGGAAACGGCTCCGGAAGTGGCAAGGAGGAGGATGACAGGGACCCGCTCGGGACCTGGAAGAAGGGTCAAGATGGCGGCAGCAGCTCGAGGCCGCCCTGTATGCTAACTACCCCCGGCCTTTCCCCTGCCCATTCTGTCGGAGCACAACACAGCGCCAGCAGAGAGAGGGTCATTTCTGTCAAAGAAGACCACGTGCCATTGGATGACTCAACGTGGAAGCAATTTCTCCCCTTTCCCGAATTCTCATATCCTTTTTCTATATCTCCCTGGATCACTTTCAGTATTAGATTGTTGATATCTGCATGAAGCTTTCAATATCTCTCCTTTCCTAAATCGTGAGCTTTTGAAAGCAGAGTCTACTATTCACGTCTGCCATACCCCAGGGTCCAGCACAGGGCCTGGTGTCCATTAAGCGCCCCATAAGCATTTGTTCAGTGAATGAATGAAGTAGGGTACATGCAAGATTGAGAGGTCAGTGATTCTCCCTTATTTGAGAAGCCTTACATTAAATATACTTTATTGAATATACATATTAAGTCAACATAAATGTACGGAAGGGATCAAGAAGACACAATATTAAATAGGAGAGAGAACTATCTATGTAAAAGGGTTTCTTAAGGTGCTTTGGAAAGGAAGCCTAGACAATGAAGACATTCCGCCCACCCCCGTTATTTCTCATTTATTCATCAACTATCCCAAATTTCTATTTAATGTGTCTACGAAAATTATCAGTTGATTGACATAATAAGGCAACATCTCAGACCTCATGCCACAAAACCAGCTAGCTAGCACCTTTTCACACTTAACAGCTAATTTCAGAGGTGAGACTAAGTCCCCAGGTCTGTGAATATTTGAGATTTTAAAATTATCCCAGATCGTCAGGCAACACCCACCGCGTAGTTCGCACAGACATGGGCGCAGGTGTAGATCTTGTATCAATGTCTCATGTCTTAGTCTTCCAAGCCCCAGTGAGATATGAATGTCAATCCCTGCTTTAAACCCAAGGTTTTTAAAGAAGAGATGAAACTCTTGGCTCCAGGCCACGTGGTCATTAACTCTTAGAGTCAGTGTCAGAGCCTGGTCTGTCTGCTTCAGAACACAGCTCTGGGATGGGGGAGTGGGTAGGAAACCCCACAGACACGCCCCCATAGGGCAATTCATTCTCTGCGACAACAAATCTCTTGGATGTCTTGTGTGCCGGGCACTGTTCTCGGCACTGGATACACTGGGGGAGTGAGGGAGAGAGAAATATTATCTGCCCTCTGGGGACTTCAAGTGTAGCAGGGTGGAGGGCACGAGGCGGGACAGATTATGAAGATAAGTAAGTAAAATTACGATAGAAATGGAACATCAAAGCGGGGAACAGTAATGGGAAGTAACGGGGTAGATCACATAGAGATGGGGTGCCCGGGGATAATGTGTGGAAGGAGGTGGTTATCTGACAAAAAAGCATCCCAGGTAGAGAGAAGGGCAAGTGCAAAGATCCTGAGGCAGGAATGTGCCAAGCGCGTGCGTGTGAAGCTTAGCAGGAGTGCAGGTGGGGCTCAATCCAGGGGAGAATGGGGGAGATGGAAGTCAGATCAGAAAGGCAGAGGGGAGTGGGCAGGGCCAGGGTGCATAGGGCCACAGAGGTCATCATACAGACATGGCTTCTGTCCTGGGTAAAACAGACCAACGGAAGGTCAGAGGCAAGAAGAGACAAGTGCTGACTTGCACTTTAACAGGCACACAATCGGGGCTCGGGGGATGGGAGCGGATTCATTTGTTTTCTGTCCTCACTGGGACCTCTGCTCCCAGCTCCCAGGATCTACCTGTCAGCATCCTTAGAACTCAGACCCTGCTTAGCCAGGTACGCTCCCTGCTCCAGGACGACGGGGAGAGGCGAGGGTGTTTTGAGGTTTCCGGGCCATCGCGGATCCCCAGTCAGCATCAGCTTCACCGGCCATAGCTTCGTTCCCTGAGACGTGCCCCGTGCTGCCCGCCGCGGCCCAGACCAGGGCCAGAGGAGCCGGGGACTGAGCTGTGACCTCGCCACTGCCTGGCTGTGGGAACTCGGGAACTTCCTTCGCCTCCCCGTACCCCGATTCCTCGCGTCAAGTAGGGGATGACAGGACCTGCCCTGTGTGGCTGTGGCAAAGG
Organism: Crocuta crocuta; assembly: GCF_008692635.1. Classification (NCBI taxonomy): domain Eukaryota; kingdom Metazoa; phylum Chordata; class Mammalia; order Carnivora; family Hyaenidae; genus Crocuta; species Crocuta crocuta. The sequence goes on along the minus strand of NW_027551562.1, from coordinate 2,572,388 downwards.
GGGTCAGAGCTGGAAAAGAGCTTTGGAGAGAACTGGGTTCCAGCACTTCCCGGTCAGCTGTTCCTGGGCCAGCCGTGCCGGCTGCACCGGATGTGGCCCCTCGTGTCAATGAGGCAGGTGGCCGGAGGGTGGGGGGCGAAGCCATGCGCCCGGATCGCCTGGCCTCCTCTGCCCCCGCCTACCCCGTGGGGCTTAGGACACTGCGTCTTGATCTCTGCCCCTGCGTCCGTCCCGCCCAGAGCAGCCGAGACCTGGACGGCGCGGGACAGGCACGCCCAGCGCCTTGAGTCGGACAGACTCCCTGAGGGCTCCTTCAGTCCCCAGATTTCCTGCAGGACCCGGCTGGGGGCCCGGCCTGAAATGGCACCCCCCCCCCCCACAGGGCTCGTTTCCGGATCCCTCTTCTGCCTCCCCTGCCCCTTTACCAGGCGGTCCTGGAAACACGTCCTCGAAACTCATCTGCACGCGAATCCCCGAGTCAGTGTCTGCTTCCGGGACAGCGCGGCTAAGCTGCTGCGGGAGCAGGAAACGCACTGACCAATGAAGGCTCCGGTCANGGGGGCAGCAGGAGCCCAGGACGCCCCGCGTCGGCGGCTTGTGCGATCAGGTGCAGGGGGGTGTGGAAGCGAGGAGCAGGAGGTGGGGGGAAGGTGAGTCCGGGCAAGGGCACGTTAGGCGTGCGGGGCACCCACGTGGAACCTCGCCAGTGACACGGAGCAGGGAGGCTCCAGGCACGGAGGCACGTGTGAAGACTGGGCGCTAAGTCTGCCATCGGGGCTACGAAGCTGTCACCGCAGCAAGTGTGACAACCCGAGGGGAAGGGATCGCACGGGCGCGCACAGGAAGACAGAAATCGGGCACAAAGCAAACAAAGCTCGGAGTCCCGCAGAATGAGGCCCTTCCCTGAGGCTGCGATCGGATGCCCTCCACTCGCCCGCCAAGCCCCTTCTCTCTCCCTGGTCGGACTGACGTCCTCTTCAAAGTTAACGCTGGGGGCACCTGGGTGGTGTCTCAGCTGGTGAAGCGTCAGACTTTAGATTTCAGCTCAAGTCACTATCTCATGGTTCATGAGTTCAAGCCCAGGCTCTGCGCTGACGGCATGGAGCCTGCTTGGGGTTCTCTCTCGGCCCCTACCCCACTCATGGGACACACTCTCCCTCTCTCTCTCTCTAAGTAAATAAATAAATAAACTTAAAAAAAATAAAAAAGGTAAAGTTAACACTGTTTGAAATGGTTGCACCTGCCCAGTTCATAAGCGTTCCTTGTGGTCTCTTCTTCTCTCTGAGCCCATTTCCCGCTCTGTCATTCCCTGAGAGTGGCCGCCTGATCGGCCGCCCCGAGGAGCAGTGCACTCACCAGGGCCCGGCACAGGCCCACCATGATAGCTCAGGCCTGAATTTTCATTTTTATTTTTTTAATGTTTCTTTATTTTTTAAAGAAAGAGAGACAGAGCACAAGCAGGGAGGAGCAGAGTGCAGAATCGGAAGCAGGCTCCAGGCTCTGAGCTGTCGGCACAGAGCCTGACCCGGGGCTCGAACCCACCAACCGTGAGCTCATGACCTGAGCCAAAATCAAGAGTCGGACGCTTAACTGGTCGAGCCATCCAGGCACCCCTCAGGTCTGAATTTGTAACTTGATTAAGCAGTCCCCCCCAAATGACATTGCTGATGAACTACGGGCTTGTAAAGTTTGGGGGGGGGGGCTGGTGGAAGTGGAGGAGTTCAGGAGGTCGCTTACCCGTGGGAAAGGCACCTAGAGACTGAGGTAAACTGGGGGAGGGGTATGAAGAGGTGCAGAAGAGACAGGGGCCCAGAAAGGGAAAGCCACGCATCACTTCTTTCACACATTGGCTTTCTACAAGGCCAGAAGGTTCTCCTACGTTCTGGATACACAGAAATGTGCGTGGGACAGTCTTTTGGGACCCGTGGACAATCATGAGGGTGTTTTGAATTCGCTCTTTCTCCCTCACTTTCCCCAATGTGTGTTGAAGCAAACAGCACCCTGACCTTGACGTTGAAATCATTGAGGGATGCACAGCGACTTGGCTTTTTGTTTTCCTATGCCCTGCGCTTACACGGTACCTGGCAAATAGGATGTTTGGGTCAGTCAATATGTGCATAGTGACTGACTGACTGAATGAATGAATGAATGGACAAGGACTTTCATTATCCCCAAGAAGATGGCAATCCATTGAACAGGAAAGAGAGCATCCTTGGAGACAAGACAAAGGGAAACCTGGGCACCGACTTGGGTGCCATCAGTCTGTAGTTTAGGTGGGAACGGCACTGAGGTGAACCACTTGTCGGCCAGGCCCCCCGACGTTCTGTTACCAATTAGATCTGCATTTCCTATTTCTTTTGTGGTGCGTTCCGCATTCGAGACAACACCAGCAACAGGAGCATTTGTTAATATTATATTAGGACCCCAGCGTGTGGGAGCTGGGGAGCGCTGGCTTCCTCGCAGCTGTTGCAAGTGACCTCAGAAAGCACTTTCATCAAAGGGAAGGACTTCAAAATTCAAGGGAGTTTGAAGAACTTTTAGTCCATTCTCCATTTTATTTTCTTAAGATTTTTTTATTTATTTCTAGGAGAGAAAGAGAGACAGCGTGAGCAGGGGAGGGTTAGAGAGAGAGGGAGACACAGAATCTGAAACAGGCTCCAGGCTCTGAGCTGGCAGTCAGCACAGAGCCCGACGCGGGGCTCGAACCCATGAACCGCGAGATCATGACCTAAGCGAAAGTCGGATGCTTAACCGACTAAGCCACCCAGGCGCCCCAGTCCATTCTCCATTTTAAAGATGAGGAAGCTGAGGCCCTGAGAGGGGAGGAGGTTTGGTCAAGGCCTGCGTAACACCTGCGTGATACAATAGTGTGCAGAGGCCATGACCACCTACCCTGGCCGGAGGCTAGTGTTCGCTCCCCTTCCTACGCAGTCCATTAAGTCTCATACTCTGGGCGGTGACAGCCACCCCCACAGCCCCAGGGCCAGGTACCAGATTGCCAGGCACAGCCCGATGCCCCAGAGCCCACTGAAATTATTCGAACTAGCCAATCTGGAGCCCGCTTGCCCTGCCTTCGCATGGCTCTGCCCAAGGAGGCCACCATACTAGTGCCTGACCATGGGTCCCTCCTCTCGTTCTGCCCCGCGGCTGACCCCACCACGTCGAGGGTGACGCCATGTGGCATCAGGTGATCTCCCAAGGGAGCCGTGAGTCTCCTCTTTGCAGTGCCTCTCCTTTGAACTGCACCTGACCTTGCCGAGCCTCACCCAAGGAAATATGCTTAAAGCAGCCCCCGCGGAAATCTGAGGCCAAGACTGAGGCTCGATGCAGAACTGAGCCAGAGCACAGGTCACCCGGTTCAATCCAGAGACCCTTCCAACCACCCCTGGATGCGGGTTGTCACTTCTCCCTTAAATGTGCCGCTAACATTTTGCTTCTCGAAGTTTACCTTTCGTTCTGCGGAGGCTGTGCGACCTCCTAGGTTAAGAGCCGACCACATTCTCTAGCACAAACCCCGCGGAAGTGAAAATCCACTCACTAAAGCAAAGCTTTAGCCCTTCCAGCAAGCGCTGTGGAATTTAACCAAGTCCTACTTTGCGGCTGATGTAACTTCTGCCTCTGTTTCTTCCGGCTCAGTGGGGTTGAAAAATGCCGAGGGCCTTGCTCCATAAGGGATTTTCTTCCTTCCGGCAGACTTAGGCGTGATGCGTGTCTCACTTTAGCAGAAGTCTAAAGTTCAGGACCGCATAAAAGTGACATTTGGGTGACCTGACCAAATGGATTTTTTTTGAAGTCTTAAATTAATGTCAGTTACAACTATGTAGACAATTGAATTACTAAGTATAGTTTCTTTTTTTTTAATGGGAATGCCCCTTAGATATTTTTTTTAACAATCCATTATTCTAGGTAACACAGTAAATCACACACAAAGAAATCATATTGTTGCTAATAGCTTGTTTACTTTTCCTCTCTCTTTTGTAGAATAATGTCAGTTAAAGGTGAATGCTTACTTCGCATCTGAAGGCTGGTCTGGAAGGGAGGTAAATGTCATCTGACCTGATTTCTCCCATCTGATATTTGAATGCACTGGAACTGTGCTTCTCAAATCTTTCGAGAATAAAAGGTCCCTTGTAGAGTCCAAAAATGTCTCAGATCCCCACCAAATAGTAGTTGTATTTTTAGTATCCATTGATCTAGAAACTATGCTTCTACAAGCCCAGTAACCCTTTTGAATAAAGTTTTACTTGATGCATCACAATGGCATTTCTGTACATTTCACAATATATGTTCTCGAGAGGGGAGGGGTAGCCCAGGAGGAAGCTTCTGGATTCAGACTCTGCAATTACTTTAACAGCCCTTTGATGCCGCTAACACTCTCTCTAGACTCCCACAACCCACAGTGGTATTCTCAAACGTTTCTATAGTTCTGGTTTCTGCTTGTATGCTCCCTGTGTTGGGCGTCTCACTACTTCATAAAGAAGTCCTCTGTATCTTTGAGCTGCTCTTCCTAACATGGGGAGCTTCCTCCTAATATTGGGCTGAAATGTGTCTCTCTGTGGTTTTCACCCCATGGGCCTGCTTTCACATGACAGCCCCTCCTAAGGCCACACTCATGTCCTCCGCCCCCAAGGGGCCAGGCTGAAGCAGGCCCAGGAAAGGCTGCTCTTCGGAAAATGTGAACAGTTAAAAGCCCTTGGGGTTGGAAAAAATAAGTGGGCTGTGCTGTGGACCCCAATCTGGAAGTGCCAGACTACTGACATCAGAGATGGAAGAACACAAGTCGGGAGCCCAAAGCAACCATGAAGAAGTGGCGAGATGGAAACGCGAAGCTGAAAAGCCTAAGTGTCCCTCAACGGACGAATGGATCAAGAAGATGCGGTTTATCTATACCATGGAATACTACATGGCAATGAGAAAGAATGAAATCTGGCCATGTGTAGCAACATGGATGGACCTTGAGGGTGTTATGCTGAGCGAAATAAGTCAGGCAGAGAAGGACAGATACCGTATGTTTGCAGGTATAGGAGGATTGGGAGGAACTTAACGGGGAGAAATGGTGGGGGAAAGGGAGAGAGGAAACGCGAAGCTGATGGATGGGACCCAGGGATTCCAGGCCCACAGGAGATCGTTGCGATGAGGGACTTGTTAATCCAATGGGCAAGAGGTAGCCAAAGGCAGGTGCAAGGAAGTCTTTGACCCGCCAGCTCAACCTAGTGGGAAAAGCACGGACAAGAAAGGCAACACACTTACAGGAAATCATTATGGAAGACCTCCCCTTGGGGCCTCAGATGTTCGCACACGTGGTTCTGCAGTCCTGACCGCAGGCCAGGACGCACGCGCGCGCCACGCCCCCTCCATTCTGGCTGGTTCCTCTAGGAACCGAGCACAGGGCCGCTCAGCTTAGGTGCTAGTGGACGGGCAGACTCCCATTTCTTCCCTCCCACTCCTCCCGTCTCCCCCTTTTCTGTGTAAGCATACCCCACTCCCTGAGAGTTCTGAAGACCCCTCGTCCTGAGTTTCTCCGCTCTGAGAATGCTCCACAGGTCACAGGATGGTACTGAGCACTTGGCCCGAGACGCCGTGGGTGGCCTGGGCGATGCGGAATAAGATGCAATCATCAGCTGGCTCACAGCCGGCATCCCCTACACGGAGCACACACTGCACCCGAGGGCTGGACACGCACCCCCTTAGGAACAAGGCGCCTGGACTCCGGTTCTCCCGGCCAGGACACCTGCCTGCTCCTCATCCTCTAATGGGGTGAGTCCCCTGGTCTCTCTCCGATCCCAGCACCTACCCCTGATCAGTATCATTCCAGGCTGGATTTTGTTGAAGTTTTGCACAAAGACTCCTGGGGTTGACTCATCCCACCACCTTCCATTGGTTACTGCACTCCGCAAATACCCTCTGGGCGCCTCCAACGTGCCCGGCACTGTTTGAGATGGTGATGATGACATGAGGAACAAGTCACAGAGCCGCGTGCAAGTTCCAGACACTCTAGTGTAAACGGCCTGGTGGGCGAGGAAGCATGTGTCTCCCAGAAGGAGCGGCTGGCCCCACCCCCGGCTCGGAGAACCCAGTCCGGCAATGGCATTCGGATGTCACACACAGGCAAGGCAAATTGCAGAGAAGGAAGAAGACCAGGTGCTCCAGGAGTCCGTTTTGAGGGGACAGCAAGCCATTGCCCAGGAGCCACACCTTGTCTCAGCTCCTAGAATGAGGTCAAATATTTGTTTCTGAGCCAGTCATCGGCAGGGAGGATAGAAATACAGGATTGGCGTGGACTGTTCGTACGGCACCATCAATGCCTTCATTATATACCCTTTCTGTGTGTGGGACACCACGCTCAGCACCTTATATACAGGCAGAGGCCTCAAGCTAAAATACTTATGTTCAAGCCTCTGTTAGTGTTTAAATGTATCCACCTGTTTTTCAGGCACTGACATGATGTATGTTGTGATGGGCAGATACACACCCAGACCTGGCACAGTCTCTTGTCTACCCTGGCCAAGACCTTGATGACCTTGATGACTTACAGCACTTGCTTGGCATCTTTTTTTTTTTTAATTTTTTTTATGTTTTATTTATTTCTAGGAGAGAAAGAAAGAGACAGCGCGAGCAGGGGAGGGTCAGAGAGAGAGGGAGTCACAGACTGAAACAGGCTCCAGGCTCCGAGCTGGCAGTCAGCACAGAGCCCGACGCGGGGCTCGAACCCACGAACCGCGAGATCATGACCTAAGCGAAAGTCAGACGCTTAACCGACTAAGCCACCCAGGCGCCCCACTTGGCATCTTGAGGTATCTATTTGCAGGTCAGAAAGTCGATGGAAACAATAGGAATAATCCCACTTCCTAGGATTGTGGTGAGACCGAACTAGGTAATCAGCACAGAGCAACGCAAAGTAACTGACTCAGCCCTCAGCTGCTTGCAAGAGCCCCTGCCTGCTGCAGCCTAGCCCCAGCCTAGCCCCGGGCACTCCTGTTAGTCGTCAAGTGTGGTTGACCTTCTATTTGTGTGAGCCGGTGCCAGCCACACCCTGCAGCAAAGGCCACCGGGACCTAGTGTTAGACACGTTGTGTGGATTACTCATTGCAGCGAGGTCTAGGACTGGGGCTTTGGATATTTGGGGCTGGTCTGCAGAAGCGGGGATCAGCTCTACTTTGGGTGCAGTGGGAAAGCGGGTGCAATTCTACAGCTGGACATCTCATTAAATCTTACTGGGGGCGGGACGGTGGGCAGAGCAGGGCGGAGATGACTAACTGGTAAAGAAGTCACACTAACTCCTCTCAGCCAAGAGACGGGGATGTCTGCCCCTACCCCCCAGTCTCCGAATAGCCTTGTCTGACCTTGGGATTCTGTGAGACTGCATGCAATAGGAAACTGAAGTGGCCGGGCTGTGAGTGCCCGGTGGGCTTGGGTTGCTNCCAAGCAGCTGACAGCCCAGAGGGAGGGAATCATGGAGGTGCTGAATCTAGAGAAAGCAGGGCTCACCAGAGCTGACCGTCTGGGAGAGCTTCACAAAGGAGGGTGTATTTGATCTGGGACAAAGGAGGAAGGGAGGGAGAGGACAGAGAGTGAGGAAATCCTTTATGCCGGGGGCAGTCTGTGTGTTCCAAATTATAAATTCAATTCAAGCCCCGGCAACTTTGCAACTGCGGTCTTTCGCTTCTCTTTCTTTCCAGGAAGAAAAATAGCCTTTCTATTTTCATCACTGAAATTGCCATTTGTCATTCTCAAGGTGCCTCGGTGCCTTTGTCTCTGCCGTCAGCTGTCAGCAGCTTTGCTAAAAATAGCCTGGCGGAGGGAACCGCTCTACGCGCAACATTAAAAATAGAAAGGGAAGCACTGGTGTGAATAATGAATGGGAGAGAATCCCCCTCCGCTGCGGGGCTCCTCTGGGGCCTGGCTGCTGGGCAGAGCCCCACAGGGCAAAGCAAGATTAAGGCTTTTTTTTTTTTTTTTGCTTGTCCTTCAGCAAAAGGGCAGCCCAGAAATTACACTTTGCACTCTGCCTGCCTTGGGTGGGGGAGGATGAGAAAACAAGGAGGCTCGGACCAGCATTATGGAATGCAAATCAGGTGTCTAATTTGCAGGCACAAACTCAAAAGCCATCTGGCCCCAGACAAAGGCGGGGGGGCGGGGGGGCGGGAGGTGCCTATGGTGTGGCGTCCGGGCCTTGCTTTCTGTAAGGGCAGCTAGTTTTTGTTTGGGCTTTGGTTTCTAATCCACAGTGCTGGCTACTCACAACCAGTCTGCGAGGGAAATTGGGCCCTTTCTGAAGTCATCAGATTGTGATCTCTGCACAATTCAAGAGCTGGTTAGGGTGGGGCGCCTGGGTGGCGCAGTCAGTTAAGTGTCAGACCCTTGATCCCGACTCAGGGTCGTGATCTCACCGTCTGTGAGTTTGAGTCCCGAGTCCCACTCTGCCCTGATAGTGCGGTACCTGCTTGGAATCCTCTCTCTCCCTCTCTCTGCCCTTCCCCCACTTGCTCTCTGTCTTTATGTCTCACAAAATAAATAAATAAACCTAAAAAAAAACCATGAGCTGGTTAAAGTTATTACACCAGCCAGAGGGGAGCCCTCCCCACGTCCAGGAACATCAGAGGCTCCTGTCAGTGTTGTTGAATAGCCAAATGCTCTTGGAAGGACATAAAAACTGCATTTTACACTGACTCATTCTCATTTCCCGTGACCAGAGGCTAAGCTGTATTGCTGGTGGCCCCAGACTGTCAGAGCCGAAAGAACTCAGAGGTTGGAGGGTGAACTGGAGGGTGCTGAGGTCCAGAGATGGGGAGGAAGCGGTCTCGGGGCACACAGCATCCCCGCCAAAGGCACTGACGTGGCTTCCCCGCAGGTTTCCCACCGCGTCACCTCTTGACATCCTTGGTGGAATCAGAAGCTTGTCCCCCACAAAGCATACTCGTCTGCTCCTCTGAGCCTTGGGGCGGGTGGGATTCAACCTCCTGAACCAGCCTGCACCTCTTCGTAAACAGTCCCCTTCCTACCCTGAGGTGTGCGCCTGGCGCTGCCCCCTGGGGGTCAAGGGCCTCTGCTATCTCTTCGATCTAGAAAGCAGGGGTGTGATTTGGTCCGTCTGCCCCTCTTGGTACCTAGTTATGTCCTCCCAGCTCTCTGAAGAGAAACGTGGCTCTACCAGGAAAGAGCCTGTCTCTCCTTCCTCGGGAGCGGCCCCCACGCTCAGCCCAGGCCAGCACCCTCGCCAAATGGCTGGGAACACAACTTTGGAGTCCGCTCAGGTTCAACTCCAGCGGTGCCCTTCCCAGCGGCTCCACACGGAGCGGTAGACCTAATATCTCAGGCCCAGTTGCCTGCTTCTCTAGGGGGTCCTGCTCTGCTGATCCAAGAGAGCTGTCCCAAAGCTACGACCTCCAAGGGGAAATGCTGAGTGCAGTGACCTCACGCCACCAGCACTCAGCAGATGGGGGGCCCTCCCCTTCCCCAGGGGACCCTGCCTTCCCGTCTGCAACTCCACCACCCACCCATGAGCTGAGCTGGGTTTGAATCCCAGTAGGTGACTCACCCTTGGGGTCATTGGGCACCTCGGGCACCTCGCACCTCCATTCCCTTTGCTTGTGAACCAGTGATCAAAGCTCCCTTGCGGGCTGCGGAGCGGGTTAGTAAGCTAAGGCAGGGAGCCCATCACAGCGGAGGTGCCTGGTAAGGGACACTTATCCCCCAGCATCCAGACGGGCAAACCGTTTTCCTTGTAGGAGCCACGGATGTGCCAGGTCACCTTCCTGTCCCTGCCTTTCCCCCACCGTTCACTTTCTCAGCCATCCTTCTGTACGCATCCTGCAGAATTCCTGGATGCACTTACCAGTGCAGGTCAGATCCCCAAGCATCGACTCGGGGCTGCAGCCTGTGCCGCTGGGCATGTCGCCAGAGAGGAGCGAGTTGTGCTCCCCGACTTTGCTGGGGTCCCTCTGGCTCACGCATTCATCAGGAGACCTGGAGATGCCACCAGCCTCTCCCGAACTCTTCCTACTTCGCTTAGGTCCTGGGAGCGGCAGACTGAGTAGTGTCCCCCCGTGTGACCAGCCCTAATCCTTGGAGTCTGTGGATTTCACTGCACAGGGTAGGAGGGATTTGGCAGCTGTGGTTATGTTGAGCATCTGGGGGTGGAGAGAGGGTCCTGGGTGGTCGGCATGGGCCCTGAGTGCAACCACACGTGTGCTTCAAAGAGGGACACGGAGGGAAACGTGACGTCGGAGGAGGGCAGGTGCTGTGACGCAAGCAGGTAGGGACTGGAGGAGAGAGGAAATGACATGGGCAAGGATGTCAGCAGCATGACTGGCTGGGAGCCACGAGCACAGGATTCTCCCCCGGAGCCTCCAACAGGAGCCACTGTATTTCAGTCTCAGACCTCTGACTCCGGAAATGTAAGCTAGTCCGTTTGTGTAGTTTTTTTATTTTTTTAATAATGTTTCTTATCTTTGGGAGAGAGACAGAGAACCAGCATGGGAGAGGCAGAGAGAGAGGGAGACACAGAATCCGAAGCAGGCTCCAGGCTCTGAGCTGCCAGCACAGAGCCCGACGTGGGGCTTGAACACACAGACCGAGAGATCATGACCTGAGCTGAAGTCAGCTGCCCAACTGACTGAGCCACCCGGGTGCCCCACTGGTACAGTTTTAAGCCACTAAACTTGTGGCGATTTGGGACAGTGGCAATGGAACACAGCTACAGTGGGTACTCAGTGTTTTCTCCCTAATTTACGGTCCAGGAAGCTGAGAGTTGGAAGGGTTATCCCATGGCTTAGTCAGTTTCAAACAAATAGTAATTAAATTCTTCCACCAACTCATTCTCTCTGTTGTGGAGTTAATTTTACTCCGAGTAGCAAAAACCAATCCACACCCGGCCTTACCCCCTCCTTAAATAGATGACTCCTCGATCTTCCTCCTGGTAATTAAAGAAAGAAGAAACAATGGAGGTAAGGAATGAGCAGCCTTCTTAGTATCTTGGACCTGGTTGTGCTTCTGGGTCAGAATATGCCCTAGTTCGCCCGGCTTTGTCCTGTTCTGTGGACAAGAGGGGAGCCCTTGAGGCTTGAAAGAAATGAAATGGGTGTAAGTACAGATGATCTCACTGTGTCTGTAGGTTGAGTTCAGTTGTGAGTTATAACTAATCCTACCATAGTGACTTACAAAAGAAAGGGATTTATTTTTCTCATGTTTCAGAAAGTCCAAAAGTAAGTACAGTGGCTCAGAGATGCTGTCAAAGAAACAGTTCCTCCCGCCTGGCTCTTCTGCCTTCTTTTAACAGGTGGCTTTTGTTCTCATCGGTTTACAATGGTTGCTATACATCTAGCATCATATGCGTCCTGCGTCCCAGGCAATAAGAAGGAGGAGGCGTCAAGGACATAGGGCTTCCTCCAGAAGGCAGAAAGAGAGAGAAAACCTCAGTGATACTTTGCATGGTTTGTGTGCACATGTGCATCTCTGCACACGCGCGCACGCGTGCGCACACACACACACACACACACGCTTCCCAGCTGTTCTTTCCTTGGAGAAATGAAGAGAGCGCCCGTTCCTTGCTCAAACTGCACCTTAGAGGAAAATTTAATCGGATTCAGATACAGTGAGAAAAGGGTCAGTAACCAGCCCCACAGTATCAGAGGAAACAGATCATCTGCACCGAGCTGCCCCCCACGGGGGCCGAATGGAAATGAATGACACAGTGACTAAGCAAATCCAGCACAGAAGAACTAAATAGACTTACAAAATGATCACGGCCCACAGAAGTCAGACACAGATCCCAACCTGTAAGAAAATGTAACTCATGGAAGGGAAGGACATGTGTCCTGATTGTTTCATGCTGTACAATAACTTAATGAGAACATTGATTTCAAATGCAAAAGTTCAAAGGAAAATTGATAAGACAACAGAACGGCCTGAGATGAACAAAGACAGTTTAGATTCAGGGTCCCTGTAGGAAACAGAAAGCACTTAAGCTAGGATTTTGACGAGCATTGACTCAAGGTCCAAGTACAGAAGCCTGCTCAGAAGAGGCACCACTGAGGAACACTGAGGCACCCAAATACTGGTGACAGTAGGAGCTGTTACCAATCTTCGGCTTCTAAGAACAAAAAGAACCCACGTTACCAGAAGTGAGGCAGAAGGGCCATCCGATAGGCACTGAGCGATGGAGCCACTGCTAAAATCACAGCAGCAGCCAGGGAGAAAGAGGCAGAGAAATTCTCGACAACTCTTTGGTCTATTTACTGATCTGCTGCTGGTGTCTCCCACTGTCTGAATCCCACCAGAAGAGCCAGGGGAAGAGAGAAAAGTAATTTAGTCCTCAGGGCACAGAGCAGAGAGGAACAAAGACTGGGGGTTCAGGGAAGCAGATGTAGAACAACTAATGCATGGGTACCACCAACCCAGTGCATGCGATGCTTCAGGCCTCTGGTGGTTTTCTGTCTCCAGGAGGCCTAGAGCTCACACCACTGTCATGTTGTGAAGCCCCTGCGGCCACACTTCCATATCCTAACGCTGCCATTAGGGCAGCCTCCTCTCAGGGCTAGCCTGGAAGGAACTGAAGCTCCACCATGGGGATCCAAGCCGACTCTGGCTTCCCCATGGGAGCCAAAAACCACTGATCAAATGTTTAGGTATGTTGAAGCCACTATGCAATGGATTTTGGCCAGAGAGACATGAGATGAGCAGATGCCCACCAAAAAACAAAAACAAAAACAGAAAACCCCTTGTCCTTCCTCCCTGTGATGCAGTGATTTCATACAGTCTCTCCAGAGATATCCCACATGACCAAGCTGCCAATGATGAGATGCTATGGCCCCAATGCATTTCCTTCTTTTTCTTCCCTGCCTTCTTGTTTATTCTCCTGGGATTACACCCTGTCCAGTTACCCTGAGCCTACATCTTTGCTTTTGAGGAAATCCAGGCTAAGACAATGGGTTCCAGAAGTGATCCAAGGAAACAGACCCTCTAGATGGGGTTTTGGAGTTGAATTTCCCAGGGGTCTGAAGGCAATAGGGATCCCACTGTGTTGGGTAAGTACAGTAACAGTATCATCCCACACAGAATCGCATCACCATTACTAAAGTTTCATGTAGCATTAAGTGAATTGAGGTGCGATGCAAAGCTTAAGAAATTAATCAACAGTTGCATTTGACCTGTATGGGGGCAATGATGATTACGAGGAGTTTGGTATGGGGTGACCTCTTTTTATGACATTCAGGGCTTCAAAAATGAGAAAGATAAGAGTAATTAATTGTTAACTAAAAGCTGCTATTAAAGCCAGATGACTGTAGGGCAGTTTTATGAAGGAGCCTCTCAGGGCGCCTGGGTGGCTCAGTTGGTTAAGCGTCCGACTTCAGCTTGGGTCATGATCTCACGGTTCATGGATTCGAGCCCCGCATCGGGCTCTGTGCTGACAGCTAGCTCAGAGCCTGGAGTCTGTTTCAGATTCTGTATCTCCCTCTCTCTCTGACCCTCCCCTACTCATGCTCTCGTTCTCTCTCTCTCTCTCTCAGAAATAAATAAAACGTTAAAAAAAATGAAGGAGCGTCTCATCTCCAACAGTCATGGAGNCCTGGAGTCTGTTTCAGATTCTGTATCTCCCTCTCTCTCTGACCCTCCCCTACTCATGCTCTCGTTCTCTCTCTCTCTCTCCCTCAGAAATAAATAAAACGTTAAAAAAAATGAAGGAGCATCTCATCTCCAACAGTCATGGAACAGAGTGCACTGAAAATAAAGTCCAGTCTCTGAGTACTTCCCAATGCAGGGTTTCGAAGGAAAGGACATGTCATCCACAGCTGTCCTATGTTAAAGTCCAGACCATGACAGGGAACGAGTGGGACTGTGGGCCCCGGCATGGGGATATTTGGGCAGATGCAGTGGATAAGCTTCAACTCCAAGTTCTCCTAAACCCCGTGGCTGAGAGAATAAAAAGAGAAGTCCCCCTAAAAGAGAGAATAACAGCCTCCTCTTACATGGAGATACTATAAAGACCTCACCTGAAGCGGATGCCTCTCAAGATCTGCCCTCTTCATGACGTTTAGGTTGATAACCAGGGTCAGTTTTCACCTCTGCCTGAATCAACAAGTGCAAGTCTTACCACAGAACGAAGGACTTTGTACAAAAGAGACAGAAGACTTCCCTCCTGTCAAATGAGTTAGATCTACCACTAACCTTCCCTTACTCACGGGTCATCCATTTTTCTCCAAAAAAGTTCTTCATCCCTCTTAAGTCAGAGCACACTTCATAGGCACAGACACATACTTCAGTTTGGTGGTTTATAATTGTCGAAATAGAAAACAGAAAGAGTTACCATTCTAGGGAGTGAAATAAGATGCTTCGCTTTGAAAGCTACTTAACAGGAAGCAAATCCAATTTCCACTGTGTAACCAATTACACACTCATGTACCTGCACACGTGTATTTCTTTATGCAAACAGTGTGTGGATTATCAACTAAAAGTTAAGTCCTCTGTATATAACACGTACAACAGAAAAACTCAGATAACAATAGTTTTGAAAAATGTTTATTTCTCTCTTACATAAAGATGCCCAGAGCAGGCAATCCAGGGATCAAATGGAAGCTTCACACTTTCCAACTGTTTGGATCCAACTGTTTATCTATCTAATCTGCCTTCTTCAATGAGTGGCTTCCATGCCCGAGAAATATAATAACCCAAGAGTCTGTGGAAGTAGAACATCAAATGTCCACTCAGGCAGGCAGCAGGATTGCCAGTGGAAAACAACAGAATATGCCTCTCAACTGGGTCAGCTGCTTGAAATAACTTTCCAAGCTCCCCATGACACTTATCCTTAAATCTCAGTCCCAAAGTTCGTCTTATGGCCTCATCAGCTGCATCGGAAGCTGGGAAATGTTGCTTTTCATCGGGGCACGTTGTCACACTGAATAAAATTCACGTTCTGTAGTAGATAATGGGGGAGGGTGGATATTGCGCAGCAAGGTAGACTCTCTGCCCCAAACGGACAACCTTTCTTCACTCAATAGATGCAGAGCCTTCTGTGAAGGGAGGGGGGAAGGGGGGAGTAAAGAGGGCACACAGGACACACACCCTGATATTCAGGGTCTTGCAGTCTGATGGGGAGACAGATGTGTAATAAATGAGTTGATTACAGCCACCACTGCCCTCATGAAAAAGCGTGTAAGAGAGACAGGTAGCACTAAGGGGGCTGTTGCCAGATGATCTTGGGATTTGTTGGAGACACTTCTCTTGAAGGGAGTGACCCTTAAAAGCATGGGGATTTTCTCTAGGGACTGGAGGCGTGCAAACAAAGGTAGACGGCAAGAAATGGGATCCCATGTCTGGGGACAGCAAGCCTAGAGCTTGGCAGGGACAGAGGAGGGGAGGGGAGACTGGAGAGATGGTGACAGGCACACCATGAAGGGCTGGAAGGCCACATTCAGCTGCTCCAGGGTCCGGGTAGATGGAGGGGACTCATGGAGCAGCCATGCCATGGCCAGCCACCACCATCCTCTCCTGACCAGTGGTTATTCACCCTCTTTTTCACAATAGCATGAGACTATTCCCTGAAAGAGAACACTTGTCCTTTACTATCAGCTCAAAATGGTTTAGGTGAATCCCCCGCCCCCTGCCCCATCCCCATCCCATGGCTCATAAGTAGACGAGAGATCAAGGTCTGTTCGACCACTGTGGTCCCCTCCCCTGGCCAAAGAACATGACCCGAGTCAGTCCAATGGGACTCGTTCTTTCAGTTTTGCTGAAACTGTGTGTTTTGGGGGTGATTTCTGCTGGGGTCGCCCGGTGGGGAAGATAAAAGCCTGGACAGAGCTCAACTGACAGCAAAAGCAATAGGGAAGAGAGCTGAGCGGGGAGGTGGAGAGGAGCCAGGGCTCCTCGCAGGGTTCAAGTCCACTGCTCCTGGAACTCCCAGGCTCTACAGCTCCGTGACCCTACGCAGCCTCTTTGGTTTGAGCCAGCTGTGTGTGGCACTTACCGCAAGAGTTCTGAATAATATGGTGGTTGTATAGCACAAGCCTCGTAAAGAAAAACCAATCTAGGCAACAAGTAATACCATTAGGATGCCCTGAAAAGTCCAGTGATCAATCGCCTGGTGTGCTGTCATGGGCGCCTATGCTCCGTCCCTGTGATTGTTGGCTATCGGGTAAAATTCCTGTTTTCTGTGGCAAAGAGAGGACTGAGGGGGGAATGAAGGCTATCTTCAGATATCTGAAGGGTTCTCACATGTAGGAGAAAAAGAGGTGATTCTGGGCGGCCCCCAGGAGTAGAGGCAGAATAACTCAGCAGAGGCTACGGAGGGAAGACTATTAAAAACAGCAGATCGTCTTCAGTATAAGGACGATCTTTCTAAATATCAGACCCGCCCAAAGGTGGAATTGGTATCCCATGGAAGGCAAACCCAGGAGAGGAGCTACGTGGTGCAGCCCTGGAGAGGCAGAGCTGGGCATGCACTCTGGGTCCGCCGCTCACCAGCTGTGTGATTTGGGCAAGTCAGTTGATCTCGCTAATCCTGCCTCTGCGTCTGTGAAAAGGTGGTAATGATAGCACGTGCTTCCGTGGGCTGTTGTAGGGGGTAAATGAAAGGAAGCTAAGTCCTCAGTGAGCTTTAATTGTGAACGTTGAGAGGCTGGGAACTGCCCTGCTGGTCATAAAGGCTGGACAATCCCTTGGTGCAGATGTTCTAGAAGGAGTTAAGGACTGATTCCTCCAAATGAGGAATCTTAGGATGTCGTTGAAATTTTCTTTCGAGGCAAAGATTCTGTTTTGATTTGATTTTGTACAAAAGATGTTGCTGATAGGGCCATTTCAGAGATGGATGCTGGCGATAGTTTTTGACAGACTTTCCTTGTAAAGCTCTTTCGGGCTTCCCTAAAATACATTTTGCTGAGCTTTAAAATGAGTAGCATCTATCTGCTCCCAGCTGTCTGGACTTGGGGTTATTTCTGCCCTCAGCCACTTTAATGAAGCCGTTAAGAGTGACAAAGTGTGTCACCGGCCGCGGCTCCAGAAGGAGGCTGAGGTCAGGGAGACGCTGTGGGTCAGCAGCTGCCCGGAGAGGAAGCCATCAGCCAGGGGGACCATCTGGCTCTCTCACCTCCCACCAGACCCAGCACCAGTGGGGGAGGCCAGAGATGCATAGACCAGCGCCCCACCATGGCTAAAAGGATGAAGTACCATCTTTTCATTTCCTTTAAATGTTTGACATTACAAAAAAACAAACAAACGTGGCCTTCAGTTCGTACAAAAAAGGGAATGCATCTTTAACATACATCTTGATTTTTTTCTAGCTGTATACCCCCATGTGACCATTCAAATATCCGGACAGTGAACATTTTCACCAACTGACAGAGTCCATTGGGTGCTCATTACACCCACCCACTGGAGGAAATCACTGTTCCCGGTTCTAAAACCATATATTGGTTTTCCCCATTTGTATTCTTTGTATCAATGGGACAGTAAGGTATACACTTACAATATGCTCATCAACATGCAATCTGTAAGGGGCGCCTGCGTGGCTTAGTGGGTCAAGCGTCTGACTTCGGCGCAGGTCATGATCTCACAGTCTGTGGGTTCGAGTCCCACATCGGGCTCTGTGCTGACAGCTCAGAGCCTGGAGCCTGCTTCAGAGCCTGTGTCTCCCTCTCTCTCGGTCCCTTCCCTGCTCATGCTCTGTCTCTCAAAATAAATAAACATTAAAAAAATTTTTAAAAAAGGAGGGCACTTGTGGGGATGAGCACTGGGTGTTATATGGAAACCAATTTGACAATAAACTATTTGTAAAAAAAATTAAAAAAAAACATGCGATTGGTGAGAATCAGCCATGTTTTGGTGTCTATCATTGGTTTGTTCTTTTCTGTCACTATGTAGTCTCTAAGTATGCATCTACATTGTAATTTTCCAAAGTTAAAAACTTGATTCTCACGTAACTGTAAGTTTACCATGTATCAAAGATTTTATTCAGCTCATGACTTTATGAGAGAATCAGTGAAATGTTAAAGACAGGTTCCAATGAAAATTTGACTTCCTGGGATTTATGTTCTCTACCAAATAAAATTTGTTGGCGTTGCTGTGAATGGGAATCACTGTAATGGCTCAGAACAGGAAATACTTGTGTTGCTATCGGTCTTCCATAACTTTACTTTCGTCTCATCCCTCCAGGCACACAGTCCATAAGAGGGTATGCCCTCGAGATACTCAGAAAGCCCCTGAGGGGTCCTCCAGACAACCCAGCACCATCCACGAGGGACACCCAGGGGCCTCCCTGGCTGCCTTCCAAGTCTTGGAAAATATTTCCCAACGATACAAACGTGCCTCAATTCATTTATCCATTTGCTTGGTGGTGAGTAGTTGAATTCTTCGCAGGGTGGGGCTGGGAACGAAGCTACTATGAATGTTTCTTGATATGCCTTTTTTGAGGACACATACATTCACTTCTCTCGAGTATATATATGTGGGAACGGAGTTGCAGCTTCATAGAAAAGCCGCACGTTTCGCTTTAGTAAATACACTCAGATCGTTTTTTGCCGTTCCTGAGCCACTGTACACCCCCAGGTGAGTGTGGGAGTTCCAAGCATTTGGTCTGCTTCTCTGCTGAAATTTGGTGGCATCAGACTTTTTAACCTGAGCCGTTCATGGGTTATGCAGGTACTATCAGATTTTATCATCTAAGTCAGGATTATTTTTTATGAATACTTTTAATGTTTTATTTTCTTTTTTGAGACAGAGAGAGAGGGCACAAGCAGGGGAAGTACAGAGAGAGAGAGGGACAGAGGATCTGAAGCGGGCTCTGCACTGACAGCAGTGAGCCTGATGCGGGGCTTGAACTCACAAAGAGCGAGATCACGACCCCAACCAAAGTCGGATGCTCGACAGACTGATCCACCCAGGAGCCCCCGGTCAGGATTACTTTTACTTCCATGTGTGTAAGAACTACCCGGGCTGCTCTCTCAAAGTGTGGATTCAGAGGTCACAGCCCATGTGCAAAAGTTTTCAGTTAGTGGTTCAGGGTCAAGCTCAAAAATCTACATTATTAACAAGTACTTCGTTACCGAGCAAGCTTTCTGAGAAACACCGGCTTACATGGGTCTGTGCTGTGTAATCTGTGGGCTGTCGCTGCTGATTCCCTGAGAGCGAGTCCTGCCAGGAGAGCGAGTGAGAACCCGCAGCCGATCCCAGATTTCTGAGCGTGGGCTGCAGGTGACAGCCACGTGTCATCTCAGTTTTCAGAACAAGCCTCCAAAGTGACTCGGATTTTCCATCTTGCAAAGGAGGACACTGCGGTTCTAAAGACAAGTAAAGAAAGAGAGGTAAGGCCATTTGCCCAAGAACAGAGGTTCAAGGCTTAGAAGCAAGGATTGTTCTATCCCCTGTCAATGATTTGTGTAATATACCAATGCTTTGGGCACTTTTTTGTTATTTTTAAGTTGTATTTATTTGTTTTGAGAGAGAGTGTGTGCACTCAAGTAGTGGGGGGCAGAGAGAGAGAGAGAGAGAGACGGTGGGAGGAGAGAGAGAGAGTGCACTCAAGCAGTGGGGGGGGGCAGAGAGAGAGAGAGAAAGAGAGAGAGACGGGGGGAGAGGGAGAGTGCACTCAAGCAGTGGGGGGGGGCAGAGAGAGAGAGAGAAAGAGAGAGAGACGGGGGGAGAGAGAGAGTGCACTCAAGCAGTGGGGGGCACAGAGAAAGAGAGAGAGAAAGAGAGAGAGAGGATCCCAACTCGGGGCTTGAACTCCCTAACCATGAGATCATGACCTGAGCTAAAATCAAGAGTTGGACGCTTAACTGTATGAGCCACTCAGGTGCCCCTTATTCATTATTTTTACACACAAAGGCTTTTTCTCTCCAAGATGAAGTTTTAGGTAAAATTGTCATATACAAAACAGATAATAATTAAGGGGCTTGGGTAGCAGCCAGGGCCAGAAGCACAGCGCCTTGGCTGTGTGACCTCTCTGAGCCCCAATGTCGTCTTATTTTTACCTGCAATGGGCCTGTGACCCTCCCTGGGTCCTAGGACACGGGCTTCCAAACCACAGGACCCAGCACGTCCTCGGGGGGCCCTACGCACAGATGTGCAATTTATACAGCCCTCCATTTTTATGTATTGAAGAAAATATCCCTTCCAGCAATCTGGATTCTCTTTTACTTACACTGAAATTTAACCTGAGAGCTAAATAGATCAATTGTGCACCCTGATGCTCTCTGCTCCTCAGGTGGCAAGCTGTTATCATTAAAGTTAGAGATCTCGGGGCACCTGGGTACCTCAGTCGGTTCAGTGTCTGACTTTTGCTCAGGTCATGATCTCACGGTTTGTGGGTTCGAGCCCCACGTTGGGCTCTGTGCTGACAGCTGGGAGCCTGGAGCCTGTTTCGGATTCTGTGTCTCCCTTTCCCTCTGCCCCTCCCCATCACTCATGCTCTGTCTCCGTCTCTCTCTCTCTCAAAAATAAATAAAACATAAAACAAAAGTTGAGGATTTCTTAGGGCATTCATTCATTCCTTGTCACCTTCCTCTTCCACTGTCCAGATGTATGACCTTGAGCCGGTCATTTCACATCCCTCATCCTTGGCCTTAACGTCTGTGCAATTGCATCCGGAGCCCTGGGCCCCAGAGCATGGAGTGAGGACTCCGTGGGATGCGAGGTGCATCGTGCAGGGTGAGCGCCGGCCGAGCCGCTCCTTCAGCGCCCTTCTCCTGCCTCCTGGGTACGTGCCCTGCAGACCCACCAGAACCACGATTCGGTACCAGTGGTGTGACTTTCCCCCCTCTCCTGCCGGGACTGGGATGAATCCCACCACGTCCACACCAGGCCCCCGGAGGGAGGGCGATGACGTCATCGGTAGGAGGGACTGGGGAGAAACACACACGGGCAGTCATTCTAGAAATACCGGAGGATGAGATCATTAAGCTGCAGCCACCCTGGGGATCTGGAAGGCTGTAATTGTAGCTGACGTGGGATAACAGTCGCTACAATTTACCCAGCTCCCTGCGCGTTCCCAGCATTGGGCTAAGCTACTTGCATCCCTGATCTCATTTATCCTCAGGACAATCCTCGCACAGGTGCTCTTGCCGTCATAGCCCACGGAGGGGGGGCATTGGGACGCCGAGGGTGGAGGCACCGGCCCCAGGCCACCCCGCCAGCAAGCAGCGCAGCCCTGGGCTCGTGCGAGCACGCCGGTTGGGGTACAGTTTTGGCGGCTGTAACACAGGTTCAGAAACAAGGGTTTACACAAGCCACAAGTCCATGTTTCGCTTGCGTCAGTCTTTTATTATTATTAATTTACATCCGAGTCAGTTAGCATTTACTGCAATAACGATTTCAAGAGTAGAATCTGGTGATTCATCGCCTGCATGTAATACCCAGGGTCTTGCTTCAGTCTTAATGCAGGCTGTCAGGGACCGGGTCCTTGGATGTCGTCACTCAGCCTCTCAGCTGCATGGTAGCCAAGGGACTCAGCGTCAAATGCTCACCCCCAGGGGCAGGAAGGGGAGGGGAAAGAACCACATCGCGTCACTTCTGCTCTTATGACATTGGTCTGAACTGGGTTATGAGGTCTTGTCTAGCAACAAGAGAGCCTGTAAATGCCCGTGTTGGGTTAAGATGTACCGTTGTTACTAAGGTTAGAGAAGGGAGTATCCGTGCACAGCAGGCATCCCTGCCTCAGTCACTCCATTACTGGACCTCACATTGCGAGGTGGTGGACGGTGCCGCTAAGACAAAACAGAAGCTCACAGGCACGACCGTGTTCAGGGAAATATATGAGAAGCTCTGGATATATGACTTAGGAGCCATAACCCTGCAGACAAGAACGGAGCATGAATTGAGTGCCTACTACATACCTGGCCCTGGCCTGCGGGCTTCCCGTGCGGCACATGCTACAAGTGCTGTGCTGAGACATGAAGGACCCAAAGCTCAGAGAGGTGAGGTGACCTGCCTCAATTCAGGTGTCTGGTAAGTGGTCAGGCCAAGATTCGAAGTCCCAGCAGTGTGAGCCTGGGCAGGCAACTTTCACTTCTCTGTGCCTTTGACCTCCCCATCTTTATTATTTAAAAAATTTTTTAATGTTTTTTTTTTTTTAATTTATTTCTGAGAGAGAGAGAGAGACAGCGTGAGCAGGGGAGGGGCAGAGAGAGAGGGAGACACAGAATCCAAAGCAGGCTCCAGGCTCTGAGCTGTCAGCACAGAGCCCGACACGGGGCTCGAACTCATGAACCGCGAGATCATGACCTGAGCCGAAGTCGGACGCTTAACCAACTGAGTCACCCAGGGACCCCCGACCTCCCCATCTTAAAATGTAGACAACAGTACCTACGCCCCAGGGCCGCAGCGGGCTATGGATACTTTAATGTAGCTAGAACACTGGGGAGAAGCTGGCCGGCAGCAAGCCCTCAGCAAGTGGTTAGACATTATCATCGTTGTTGTTAAATCAGTGCTTGTTTATCTTTCCCCTCTGCCCACCCTGCGTCCAGTCCTAATGCCAGCGTGACAAATGCCATGCTGGGAATACAGAAGACTGGGAATGTCCAGAAAGGGGGCAGAATCCTTTTGACCTTAAAACATACAAAAGTCTCATGAAGAAGACTTTACTGTATATTGAAAGAAGGGAAGGATTGTAACAGGCGGAGAGAGGGAGGAGGTCGGTCAGCCTGGAAAAAGGCATCCGGGAAGGAGAAGGCAGAGAGTGTCGAGGGACAGTGAAATGGCGAAGGTGAGCAGGACACCAACGCCAGCAGCTAATTGAAGGAGGCTGGCCTTTTACCTGAAGGCCATGGGGAGCCCCGGAAGGTTTTGATCATCGATGTGCCAGGGAAAAATCGCCATGGCAACAGCTCTGGGGAGGACGGGAGGTGCAGAGGCCGGCTAGCGGCTGGTGGCGTGGGTTAGGTAAGAGGTAACGAGCACCTGCATTACAGCTCTGGCTTTGGGAAAAGCGAGGAGGGGACTGAATAAGCACAGTGCGTGGCTTTGCGTAGAGAAGGAAAGGCCGACGGAGCAGTGAAGCAGGCATGCTTAGCCCATTGTCTGAAGCAGAAGCCCTGAAGAATGTAAGCACGTAGCCTGTCATACTCTCTGCCTGTTGCAACAAAGTATTTTTTTTTCCAGCTGGTTCTGCTTGACCCTGACCTACTCCCTCATTCACTTGCTCCCTTGTCAAGCCGCGTGCTCAGAGTCTACATGAAGCAAATTCAGTCTCTACAGAGACAGATCGCGTCTTCTTTAGGTATCTGTTTATATGAGCGCAGTATAGGGTAGGGTGCTGTAACAAAGGAGCCCTGCTCTAGACTGAATGCTTGTGTCCTTCCCAAATTCACCTGGTGAAACCGAATCCCTGAGGTGATGGGTTGTGGGGCCTTTGGGGGTGATTAGGTCATGAGCCTTGGTGATGGGATTAGTGCCTTGGTAAAGGAGCCTTTAGAGAGTTCCATGTGAGCACACAGTCAGAAGATGGCCGTCTAAGAACCAGGAAGTGGCCTCACCAGACACCAAACCTGCCAGGGCCTTGATCTTGGACTTGCCAGCCTCCATGACTGTGAGAAATACATTTCCGCTGTTTATAAGTGACCCAGTCCATGCTATTCAGTTATAGTGGCCAAAATGGACCAACATTGTTATAAACAAGCCAATTATCAATTTCTCTTTGTCCTGTAAGGTTGCAGGCAGCTCAGGGATGGTGTGGGAGCCTGAATGGCGAAGGGAAGTTAGCCTACTGCGAGTTCACATCTTGCCGCCTCATCACGTAGCTTCCATTTCATGACCCTAAATGGCTGCTCCAGCTCTTGCCATCATGTCGACATTGAAACCAGCAAAAAAAGAGGGGCAAAGGAGAGTTGCCTTTCCCTTTCAGATCACGAACACATCACGTCTGTTCACATCCCATGAGTTAGAACTTGTTCACGGGACCACATAACTGCCAGGAAGGCTCGCAAATGGGCTCCTTAGTTGGGTGTCCATGTATGGAGATTAAAAACCCACCACCATGTAAGAAAGGGATGTTGGCAAAGGAGTAGAGTCTCTGCCACTCTACTCTACCACCCCCCCCCCCCCCACCACAAGTGCCTAAAAAAGCACAGGGACATCAGACGGCACTTGATGAATCGGAATCGTGAGTTAACAAACATATCCTGACAGGCTCTGAGGATACTGAGAGGAAACAAACAGACCCTCTATCATGAAGTAGCTTTTGGTCTATTCTGGAGCCTAGATGAGTCTAGAAATAAATGCAGTGGATTGCTATCCTGGGGAGGATGGCAGCCTTGTAGCTTAAACAGTCACAAAGGAGAAAGGCAGCAAAAACCAGTCGGGGTGACAGAGGTCAGAAAAGACTTCACAGAGGATGATGTTCAGCTGAGTCTGGAAAGATGAGTAGATGTTTGCTTGGAGAGCCAGGTGAGGAGGGCCGCTCAAGGGCAAAGCAAGAGCGTCAGCAAAGCCAGGGAGGTTGAGATACCACGTGACACATTCAGGGTCGGGCAGGCAGGAAAGGCAGGCGGGGAGACGACCCACAAGAAGAGCTGGAGGAGGGAGGTGGGGCCAGGTCTGGGCATCCCAGTCTTTCCCCACAGGAAATGGGGGTCCGCTGAGCAGTTTCAAGCACAGGGGTTGAAGGCTGAGGGGCACGCAGATGTCATTACATCTGTGATTCTGGACGATGGCTCTGGGCACCTTTTGTGGAAGGTGAACTAACAGTTAGGGATTGGGGGAAAAGGTCCAGAGTAGGAAGCAAGAGTTTCAGAAGCTTAGTTTTTCCCAGTAAAGCCTGATGTTTGATGCAGATAGAACTTGTGGTAGCCTAATGTACCTCGTAAGTAAAGCCAGAAATAGTTCGTTTGAAATTAAGGTTGCGGTTGACCGTTTTTTTTACACTTGACTGATTGATTGATTGATTGATTGATTGATTTGTCTGCCGTCAGTTTTTCTTCCAGTGGCTGCATTTCTGTGTCTTCTGTTTGCATCTGCTTCTGCTGAAGTTCATAGGCTGGTATTTAGGGAAGAGCTGTGTGTCCTTGGCCAGGTCATCCACCTTCTGCACCCCAGCTGGATCATGAGTGAGCTGGAAGGGATGAACCCCAAAGCTCTGACCAGCCCCAAACACTCAGTGCGGTAGGAAGTCTGTGGCATCTAAACCATGGAATCTCTGAGAAGTAAGGGACCCAAGGGGTTACCAACTGTTTTATTAGCTGTGAAAAAATGGAGCTCAGAGAAGTTCAGTGGTATGGTCCAAGGTCATCCAGCCCTGGGTAGCAGCAACAAAAGCAGGGACCCGGACATAACTCCTTCCTAGTTCAAGTCTTTCCCCACGAATAGGGTCAAGTTTCATAGCCTCAGTGGAGGTCTTTCTAGCCCCTCAGTCTTCACTGATCGTTCTAGAGCATGTCTTCTGGAATGATGCCCCACTAAGGTTTCTTCCAATCCTAAATTTCCATGATTTATAGGGTTTACCAAGAGTATTTCATGACTACTTCCCTGCTAATGCTTATCACACCAGTAATAAACACACCAAAGTTTACATCCACCCATCCCTTCATTTGTTTATTTAATGAGAATTTCCTGGCCTCATTACAGGCATTCTAAGCAGCATTTTGAAGGGCACCTAGTCCTCTAACTTCATAATGCTGGACATCGTGGTGGCTTCCAGCTTCTTTTTTTTCAAGTTTATTTATTTATTTTGAGAAAGACAGAGCGTGAGTGGAAGGGGGCAGAGAGAGAGAGGGAGAATCCCAAGCAGGCTCCCTGATGTCAGTGCAGAGCCTGACAAGGGGCTCAAACTCACAAAACTCTGAGACCATGACCTGAGCCTAAATCAAGAGTCAGACACTTAACCAACTGACTGAGCCTCCCAGGCTTCCCTCAGTGTTTGATTTATAAATAATGCGGTAAAGAACTTGCTGGAAGCTTGGTGGGCATCTCTGGCTATTAGGATAATTAGGATAGATTCTAGATGGAGAATACTCTAGAGAATGCCTGCTATACCTTCACAGTGAACAAAACCAAGGTGTAGCCTTGATTTCCTGCCACCCTTAACACCATACACACATACACACACACACACACACACACACACACACACACCCCTCTTATTCCTTAATCTTACCCATCAGTAAATGATACCATGTTATATTCAATTACTTCAACCAAAACCCTACTAGTTGTCTTCAATATCTTTCTTCTATTCACCTTCATTCAGCTCATTGCATGTCCCACAGCTCTGCCTGCCGTGGGTACCCCTAGCGCTGTCTATACTGCATATCTCCAGTATCACCACCTCGGTCCAAGCCACCAGCATCTCTCCCCGCACCTGGGATGACCCCTCACTTCTTCCTTCCTCCTAACCCTGGTCTTGGACATTCCATTTTCTAGATGGCAGCCAGAACAATAGAAAAATGTGAATCAGTTCATGCCATAAAATTCCACAAAAATTCCACGGTGTTTATCACAGAGATCAGGAACAAATAAAACTCTTTACCCCGGCTCACAATGACCCCTCTGCCCACCCTTCTTGCTTCCTGTCAAGGAAGTCATCTATTCCCTGACATTAAAGGAATAGTGACAAGCACGTGCAGGGCATCAGTGGGCACCAAAGACTCCCGCTCTGGTAGAATTTACGTTCTAGAAAGGTGATGCAGCAAATGTCAGCCATGCGGACCTCACAGAGTATGTTAGGTGTGGTAAGAGCTATGGGGGAAGAAAGACCAAGAACAAGAGGTGGGCGGGGCTTACAGGATCCAACTGTAGTTAACTTACAGGATCCAACCTATAGTACTTGCTCGGTAACTATTTAATAAATGAATGAATTCGTTTTTAAACATATATACAAAACTAGAGGCCCAGGAGGAATCAGCTTTCAGCCTTCTTCTGGCCAAAGCCAAGAAAGAGATGTGAGGCTCCCAAGATTCCCAGGGCCTGTGAGATAAAAATCACAGTGGATGCTTTGGAAAAGCCTAGACATTTCTGGCACAATTGACTGCAATCATTTTTTTTTCTCTTGCGTTATCCTTTTCCATCATCTTCCTAGATGGTGAGAGATTTTCCATGGTTTTGGTTATGTCTTACCTCGTTCCTTGCCAAGCCTAGAAGATCCTAGAAACTCTTAGGTGCTCCAAAAATATTTAGTGAATGAGATCTCCCTGCATCCCAAGCCACAGGGCCAAGTTTTATGTCCATGCAAGTAATACAAAACTGAGCTCTTAATCTGGAAAGGAAAGGCTCAGCTAATTAATATGCAATGTCAGCAGCCTCATATATTTTATGGTTCAAAACAAGACTGCGTGTCCTTTAGCCCAGTCGATTTCCTGTTTGTTATCACATTAGACCTAGTCCAAGGCAGATGGAAAATTTGAAGGACATCTCCAGCCATTAAAACCGGCATAAATTTTTCAGAACTGCATATACATACGTAATACTTCCCATTAACATTTTTTGGAATTAGGGTTTACACAATTTCTTGATTAAGCAGGAGCTCTTTCGTCACAATTCTGCTCCTTTCAGCTCCCCAGATCTATAGTCCTGGGTCTGGACGCCTGGTGATGTTAATTTGGCTCTTACGGCCGGTTCTGTTCAAAATCCCATACAGAGATCTGTGCTGGAGCTGCCCTTGACCTTCAGTCTGTCTCTGTGTTTTTATCGTCAGCTCGTGACAAACAACAATGGTTCTAGCACCTGTGCTGCAGCCTTCTGTGCTCAGAACATCTGTGATCCTCAGAGTAGCACTACGGATTGGCACTGGAACCTCTACTTCATACACAGCAGAGGGAAGGCACAGGGTGACTGAGCAAACTGCCCAAGGTCACAGCAAGGAAGTGGCAGAGCCAGGAGCCGAACTTTGTGCTGGTTCGACTCTAAAGCAGGTGTTCTTCTGACTCTGCTGAAACGCACGGAAGACAAGCTGGCATTTGTAGAGCTGCTCCTATGTGCCAGGCACTATATTGGGCACCATATGTTTCTTTTCTCATTTTATAGCCGTGTTATAAAGGACACATTTCTATCCCCATGTCACGTATTGGAAAACCGAGGCTCGGTGATAGTTAGCACTGGGCCCAAAGTTAAGCAGCTACTAAATTAGGAAGCCAAAATTCAAGTTCGGTTGGTGAGACTGTGCACACTGCTCCTTTCTCTTAAGCAAGAACTTAAACATTAGCCCATGAAAGCATTTTATCTGTGTAGCTTGTCGTTCCTTTGGTGTGGTGTAACAGATGTGAACTACCATGGGAAGCAGAGATGTCCTGTGACCTTAAGGAAATAGTTAAACCTCTCTGATGCTCAGCATCTCTGACTGTAAAGTGGATTTATAACCCTCTCCCTCCCTTACTCACCCCCAAGACCTTGGGAGGACCAACTTACAGACTGAATGAAGAAACTAACTGTCCCAAACCCTCACTTTACAGATGAAGATACTGAGGCCCGGATGGGCTGCTCAGCGTCTCCAAGCTGCTCGATGAATTGCTGACCTAAACTACATTAGAACCCCAGTGTATCAGTCAGCTACTGCTTTGTAACAACTGCTGAGGTTCGTGGTAATGTTACAAACCTAACTCTCATGCACATAAAATGAATACATGTCAAAGATTTTTATCCAACTCCTTAAGTAATGAAAGGGACAGATGTTGAGACCAGCTCAAAGGAGATTTTCGGCAACAGAGGGATATACAGATAATCAGGAATGCTGAAATGAATTTTCTAGAAGATGCACAGCAGGTTACTATTCAAAAGACTGTAAAATGTAAGGTTTGGGGTTATCTTTTCTATAGCACACAAATCCATTGTATGTCTACAGCGCAGAATCCATTTACATTGCTATCAGTTTTCTATGAGTTAACTTTTGTCCCTAAGGAGTGGTAAAATAGCATCCTCTGTAGGACGTCAGCCAAAAGTGCAGATATCTATAGGTCAGAAAGTCCCCAGAGGGCTTTCAGCACTCTACCAAAAAGGGCTCTAAAGAATCCCTTTTGCTGATTTCTAATTTTCCTGATATAGAAAACCACAGAAATTTCAATAGCTTTCAATCATAAGCATTTATTCATCCATCACAGGTCAGGAGGCAGAGGGACTGGGAGGGCTCTGCTCCCCCCATCCCCAGCTCATTCTGGGGCCCAGGCTGGAGGGGACAGCAGCTTTTCGGAGCAGAGTGGAGGCCAGGGGTCCCAAAGAAACACAAATGCATGATACTTCTTAAGGCCTCCCCCAGGGAAATGGTACATTTTTACTCCTTCCTATATTCCATTAGCCAAAGCAGGTGATAGGAACAAGCCTAACATTGGTGGGAAGCACAGGGGTCCCATGGATGTGGGGGATGGGTGTTCACTGAGCAAGGCTAAGCATGTCCAGTTGTGCTAAGATTTGCAAAAAAACACGTGGACACAGAGGGACAATGTAAACATACGGGAGCAAGAGTATTTTAAGTGTAGAGCTCAGTTGTGACCACCTGCAACCTCTTTCCAGAAGTAAAGAAAATAGGGTTGGCCAGCCAAAGGTAAAGTTTGGAAATGAGCTCACCCATATGCTTGCTTTCGTGGCATAATCTCCTAATACTGGCGGGGCATTTGTCGAGATCTTTTATCCGCTCACCTGCACTGTCAAATGGGTGCTGGCTGCCGAAAGTCAGTTGAGGAACACGTTTCTTAGGTAGCTCATGGCTAGCTCTTAAGTGTGCAGAACCGTGCCTGGGGCGGATACAGCATGACCCAGTACTCATGGCCATGAGAGCTGGTTTTGCTCGAAGAATTTTGAGAAATATTTTAAGTTAAAAGAAGGTAACAGCCGTAATAGGTTACTTGCAACCAATAAATGGTATATGATACATAACGAATTAATTTTTTAAGTGTATTTATTTATTTGGGGCAGAGAGAGCATGAGCAGGGGTGGGGCAGAGAGAGAGAAGAGAGAGAATCCCCAAGCAGGCTCCGCACTGTCCGCACAGAGCCCACCATGGGGCTTGAACTCACAAATCACGAGATCATGACCTGAGCCCAAATCAAGAGTGGGACGAGGGACTGCCTGAGTCACCCAAGGCGCCCCTTAATAAATTAATATGTTGTGTGTGTGTGTTTTAAGTTTGTCACAAATAATTAACAGAAAACACACTTTACGGTCAATACCCAAAGATGAAGAAGGAGGGTTTCCGGTCTGACAACCAGCTGGGGTGTCGCCCGCGGAGATGCTTGAGGCCAGGGTGGGAGTCACAGAATCACAGCACCTGGAACCTCTTCCTCAAGCAGGGCTGTGTCCAAACGTGGCCTCCCTGAAGCCGAGGAGACGGGGAACAGGGTGGGGGAGCACTGTTTCCCCTGAAGTGGGGGCCCAAAGTCTCCTCCTCTTCTTTATTTTTCTTTCTCTTCCTCTTCCTCCTCATCTGATCCCAATCCCGCTGGCTGCGCCCATTTATGAATTGCGCCCCCTGGTGTCAGGTGCTGTGCACTACGCTTTGCAGAAACTCCACGCTTTCTGTCACCTGCCTCGAACCCACTGACAGGAAGCTTTGCAAACCCCTGGCTGGGACTCCCACTCACGAAGTGGAAATATCACGAAAGTTCTATGAGGCCATTTCAGGAAATTTACCAACGAACACCCACTTCAAAGGGAGCCTTAAGTCAACACACTAGGCTGGTCTGCCTTTGAGGAAGAAGGTTGAGGTATTCTCTGCATCTTTTTCTTCATCAATTTGCGGCATCAGAGGAAAAGTCTGCAATGAAACTCTACCTAACGTAATGTTGTACAGATATTACACGAGCTCATCTTTCTGGTTCCTTCTGAGGAAGTTATTATTATGACCATAATATTTAATATGTAATACAGAGATCATGAAAATGGACAATCAGGTTCAAAGAGATTAATGACCAGTCAGTAATAACGTAGCCTCCAAACCTATCTGTAATGTAACATTAAGCCCTTTGGGTTGGGTTTCAAACCTCACCCAAGCATGTGAGGAAAATGTCATTACTACCTCCATTTTCCTGAAGGGGAAACTGAGTCTGAGGGATCTGACATGCCTTCCCCAAGCTCGCTTAGCCAGTGTGCCGGGGTTGGTACTGAACCTAGCTCCTCCATCACTTAACCCTGTGTTATCACTGCCTTCCTGTGGAGCACCAGAGTGATAGCATCTTTTGTTATTTTCACATTCCTTGAGGAAAATTTTGTCTAGTCATGAAGACCTTTCCAATAACGGGGACCCCATCTTCTGGGCATTACAGAAAAATCCAGGTTTGAGTCTTTGCTCAGTTACTGCTCTTTGATTTACATAGATCCCATATACAGTCACATTTGGACAAGCCACAGACGTTCTTAAAGGTGCATTTGTGCGATACCTACATCGTTGGGTGGTGGCGGCAACTGAATGGGGTGGGGAAGGAAAGGTGCTTAGCTCAGGACCTTCCACAGAGCAGGTCCCCGGCAGGTGGCTAGTGTGCTGCTTACACAGCAGTGGGATTCCTCGGAAGGCAACTGGCTGGAGATCTTCACGCAGAGACCAAAGAATGTGGCTACAGATTGGAACAGACGAATATTTTATAGGTTGGGTTCACGATCCCTTCACGAAATGTGAAGTCCTTGGAGTGGGTCCCTGTTATGGGTCAATTTGTGTGTCTCCTCCACCCACCAAATTTGTAGGTTGACTCTCTCACCTCCAGTACTTTGAGATGTGACTATATTTGGAGACCGGGCTTTTAAACAGGTGCACAGGTTAACGGAGGCAGTTAGGGTGGCCCTCATCCAATCCCACTGCTGTCGCTGAAGAGGAGATTTGGATGCATAGACGTCAGGGTGTGGACACACAGGAAAGAAAATCACGTGAAGACAAATCACGAGAGAGAGGTGAGAAGGCGGCTCACCTGTAAGCCAAAGAGAGTGGCCTCAGGAGAGACCAGCCCTGCCTACGACCTGGCCTTGGCCTTCCAACGTCTGGGATGGTGAGAAAATAATTTTCTGATGCTTAAGCCCCCTAGCCCGTGGTGGTTTGTGACAGCAGTGCAGGCAAAGTAAGACAGGCTGACATCAGTATTTTATAAGGTACGGAAAAGCAAATATCACAGTGTATCATTGCATCAAGAAATACTGTTTTGGTTATTTCTACGTTGATCGTATTATGTGGACTGGGCTGTGATATAATATGTGAGTCACCAACGGTGAACCAGCAGCAGACGGGACCCCCAAAATGTCTCTTCTAATTTGGATATCATATTAATTATTATTATGATTAACATGTTCATACAGTATTTCAGTTACTATGGATTAAGGGCCTAAAAGTGCCAAAGGTTTATAAATGTTAACTTTGCTGAAACATTCCTTCGAGGTTATTATTATTCCTATTTTGCAGGTGAGGCTGAGACTGGTTATTTAAACTGTCCAGGGTCAAAAACACTTAGCATTTTTCAGAGCCACGATTCTTGCCCAAAGCAGGCTCTCTCAAAATAGGCTTTCCCTATTCAGCATCATTGTTCAGCTACCCATAATCCTCTGCCCAGTTACTTAGCACCCAGGCATCAGCGTCCCCTCTGCAAAGAATTCAGCGATGGAAATTAGGAAGACCTTGGACTTAATAGGCTCTGTGCATGTGATTGACTAAGGGTACAATGGGCCTTTGATGATTGCGGTAGGAACACGGAGCGCGTCTCCAGGTTGGCATGGAGCTTCGCTTCCTGTCGCTAAGGTAAACGGAGCATCGTGATGTCTGTGGGGGTGGGTAATGAGGCACAAAGGTCTGGCCCATCAGGACTGGAAGGAGGTGAGAAAATGGCCCTACGCTCCTTGTCTGCAGGCACGGTGGACAGTCTTTGCCCACAGTATCCTGCCCTCCTGCGCAAGCAGGCTCCGGGCCAGACGCTCTTCAAAGCAGGTACATGGGCTCATTAGCAGGGAAATGGCAGTGGGTAATTGGAATATGTAAATGGCATGGGCAAACAGGGTGTTTTAACAATCAAGACCCGGAGAGAAGGAGCTTAATTTGGTCGAGAGAAAGGAACAGACTGCCCAGGGAGCCAATTACTGGAGCCAGAGGCTGGGTGCTCAGCTTAGAGAACCCACAGTCGGAACACGGGGAGGCTGGGACACTGGGTGAACTTGTTTCCACCTCTGAAATGCTGAGTGACCCGCGACCCAGCCCTGCTTTTTTGCAGATGCCGATTCGTGCGGACTCTCTTTCCTAAATGCCTCATGCTCCATCGTCTCAGGGGTCTGCCAGCACTTTCCTTCCGGACCTCAGCATCTCAGCTGGCACCACCCGTAGTCCTCTGGCTGTTTGCATCCTATTTGTTTCTCCCCCTCTCAACCTGTCCTCTCCAGAATCATCAGAAAGCCCTTTCTGAAACCACCTGGGACACATCACTCTATCAAGCCTGACCCCCGGGGCCCCTGCTCCATTCACACTTACCTCCAGGCATCTTGCCCTGGAAACTCCGTGCTTTGTCTTGACTCCCAGCCTTTGCCTATGCTGAGCCTTCCACCAGGAACAGCATTCTCAGACAGTAACCCATCTCAGTAGCTACAAGCACAGACTCCAGATAACCTTGGCTCGAACCCTGGGGCCATCATCTTAGCCATGTGACCTTGAGCAGGGTACCTAAGCTCTCCCAGTGTCATTTTGTCACGGTTAATACAGAGAACGATGAGCGTGATGCCTACGTCATAACTCTGTTGCTAGGATTAGATGGGATCATTCATATGAAGCACTTAGCCCAGTGCCAGGCACACAGTAAGCACTCAATTAATGTAAGTAATGATGATGACGGATAGACATGTAGCATGAGTCAGGTCGTCAAAATGCAATGATGTTACAGAAATGAGTAAAACTGATTCGCATCGTTGATCTCATCTTTTCAACTAAATATGGAATTACTCAATTTTCTTTTTTATTTTTCCCCTCCTGTTTCCCACAGACAGAGCAATTCATGAAACAGGAAATCAGTAAGTGCCCACTGGAAGGATTAACGAATGAATTCATGAAAGGATGAAGCGAATATCCGACCCAATACAGGTTTCTCTCGCTATCTGCAAGGAGACCTTTCCCACCAAAGCTTTCCTAAGCCAAAATGGCATAAAGCGAAGAAGCAATTTATATAGAAAAAAATGTTTAGCGTTTCTAGACCCTGAAACAAACCTCTCTTCGGCTTTTCTGATACCGTAGGACACATTTCGCTAACGGACGAACAAAATAAATGGAGATGAGCCACAGATGTTCACAAGCACAGTTCAAAGCCCCAGCAGTGGGAAGGCATGATGCGGACTGCAGTTCCCGGTGAAGGCGCTGGGTGGCGCCACTTTCCCCGCTCCGGCGAGAGCCCTCTCTGAAAAGGCTCAGTGCAGAGCATATCTTGAGAGCTGTCACTTTCACTTTCTGCCTTTTTTGGGGGGGGGGGGTAAAAGCGAAATCCTTTTCAGATTTCTTTCAGTTCGTAAAAACAGGTAGGTCTTTTGTAAAAGTCAAGTGGGATAACGTAAACTTTAGAAAAGCTGGGGATACCTGTATGTTTAAAAGGAAACAAAAAACTGATATTAAGAAACACCCAAAATAAACGTAAAGGTTAATGTAAGAACTGCAAATACAAGGCAGGGAAAAGAAACCCTTTCTCCGACCGAGAACAGTCTAAGTGAAGTCCTTTAATTATTGCCATCTGGAGTGAAGGTGAGAGCCGTTTGGCTCGCAGCTCCTTCATTCCCCATCACGCCTGACTTGAGCTGCCTTCCTATGTCCAGACTCCTTCGAGTAATGCAGTGACTGTGCCCAGTACATCACGGGCTCTGGGTCTAGCTCACAGTGAAGCATGGGGTAGGGAGGTTGGGAAAGTATCCCCCTTCATAGATAAGGAAACACGCTGGGTAGGATTGCAGCAACGTGCCCAGAGTCACTAAGCTCAAAGTCACAGAGTCAGGGCTTGAATTTGAATCAGGGTCCAGGGGCACCTCGGTGGCTCAGTCGGTTGGGCGTCCGTCTTCGGCTCGGGTCATGATCTCACGGTTTGTGGGTTCGAGCCCCGCATCGGGCTCTGTGCTGACAGCTCAGAGCCTGGAGCCTGTTTTAGATTCCGCGTCTTCCCCTCTCTCTGACCCTCCCTTGCTCACGCTGTCTCTCTCTCTCTCTCAGAAACAAATTAAAAACATTAAAAAAAATGAATCAGGGTCCAAATTCCATACCTTAAGCTGCCCTCATTTTCTGGGTGCCTTTTGCCTTTCTCCTTATTCATTCCCAGGAAGGTTCCTCACCTGCAAGGGATCCAGAGTTAATGCACCGTAATGTAGAGTGATAGGATGTCCAGGAAAAGAAAAACAAAGCCAAAGCATGGAGCGAGGAAAGACGGCACCTCTGATGGTTTGCTGTGGTTGAGTCTTCAAGAATAAAGAATACACAGAGGGGAGCCTTCCTTTCCAGACCTATTTGCTTTTGGCCTGA
Source organism: Crocuta crocuta (assembly GCF_008692635.1). Taxonomy (NCBI): domain Eukaryota; kingdom Metazoa; phylum Chordata; class Mammalia; order Carnivora; family Hyaenidae; genus Crocuta; species Crocuta crocuta. The sequence goes on along the minus strand of NW_027551562.1, from coordinate 2,537,029 downwards.
ACTGTGACAAGACCAAAACTGGAGTTAGCCTGATCTCCTCCAAAAAGCAACAGGGGTCTGTCTCCTTGGATGCAAAGACCTGTCTCACTGGCCCCTCCCAGAGGTAGATTTATAACCAGGTGCAGAGCAAGTATTTTGGGGAGAAAGTTATTTGGTTCCGGCAGCAGCGTTATGGAATCCTCTGAGAGTGAGGTACCCTTAAGCCCACGGAGGGTGATACCAGCAGAAGCATGATGGGCAGGAAAGGCAATTTTGTATCCAGGACCCAACCATGACTGGAAGGTTCCATGTAATCAATCTGCCACAAATTATTCTTGCTGCCTTTTTGCTGCTTGGTATTTCATACTTTCTCTACAGCGACAGGCGTTTCTTGCGCAACAAGTAATAAAAGTCAATTTAAACGTGGTCTAAAACAGGGGTGCCTGGGTGGCTCAGTGGGTTAATTACCTGACTTTCAGTTTCGGCTCAGGTGAGGATCTCGGTTTGTGAGATCGGGCCCCGCTTTGGGCCCTGCGCTGACAGTACAGAGCTTGCTTGAGATTCTCTCTCCCTCCCTCTCTGCCCCTCCTCCCCCTCTCAAAATAAACTAAAAACAACAATAACACCGTGTTCTAAAACAGTCATTTAATGTGTTTAGGGAACAGGGTGACAGGGGACAGAGAGGGCCCCCATTGGCTTGTGCCCATGAACCTGAGAGTCTGTCCTGCTCCTCTGATCACAGAAATAGTCACCGGGATACCATCTCTCCGCAAGCACGTTTCTGTTCATCTGGTCACTCGAGGCTGACAGCCCTGGGAAGCAGAATGTACAGAGGAAGGAACTGAGGCGCGGAGAAGGTCTTTTGACCTCTCTCTCTCCTTACTCATTCCCAAGAAGTCTCCCCATCTCCAGGAGAGAAGGAGTTCACTGACCCTAGTGTACGAGATGAAGACCAGTAAAAACGAAAACAGATCAATGGCATGGGGCAGGGTATCAGGTGGCAAATGCAAAGACTAGGAATTGGTTGGGTTTTCAAGGTCACCACAAGTTGTGCAGAACTGGGATGAAAAGCCAGCAGCGGGATGCCTTGTTTGTACCATGGCCCCCAGCCCACCCGAATGGATACTGTGTTAGTGAACTCTCTCGGTACCCACTCCCAGGTGGTACCTGTGGCTCTTGGAGACTTTAAGCCTCAAAGGCGATTCCTCTCCATTGAATATAGTAATTTGATTCTGGTTAGCTGGGATCTGTGCTGTAGAGTGTTACGATTACGTAGTCCCCCCAAAGACCCCAAAGACCCCCCCAAATGCATACTGTTTTTCATGGCATTTCCAAACCTCCTACCTGAACAACACTCTTCCCAGGATTATAAAACCACTGAGCAAATCAATTTCCAAAGTACATGGCAGTTTCCCTATCATCGGATTTAACCGGGTCAGACTTATGAATTCGATATTGACTCTACCTCATGCTTTATGGGAGGCATGAACACAGCCCCTGCACTTGATCTTAAAACATTGCCATTTGACAGTCTGCAGCTCTCATCAAAACAGAAGTCTCCTCATGTGCCCAAGGATCTAAACTGGTATTTTGAAAATCTGAACTTTTGACTAAGGGCACAGTAATCATGTCTTCTCTCTGCAGGGTCATTGACTAGTCTCCTTTTGTGCTTACCTGGTGAGCCTTTGTATTTTAAGTTCTCTCACAACGTTTTTGGCACCGTGTTACTTAAGTTGCAGTGAATACTGAGACTCTAAGAATAAAGACGTTCGCAACAGTAAAAGACAAAACCAAAAATCTCATACACGAACACACAGCAAATGCTTCCTTGGGAGCCACGCATCATTCTGGGGGTAAACTTCTGCATTCATTATTCATCATTCATCATTCATTCATGAGGTCCATAGGCACTGAGAGCTTACTGTACCCCAGGCATCCTTCTAGGCTTCAAGGATAAGACTCTCGAGTCCCTGCTCCTGCCTCCTGAGATAATAGGAAACCATAAACCAAATGCAAATAGGATCATTTTAGGAAGTGATACAGGTAAGGACACAGGAAGGGATTGAGGACGACTTTAAGAAAGTGCTCCAACATGCAGGGCAGAATTGTTCCCTCGGTATTTGGGACTGGACTGGGATGGAAAGCTCCTGTGTGCACTGGCGCGTCCGGGGAGGGAGGGTGAGCAAATGTGCCCGAGCTTCCATTCGCTTCCATTCGGAGCTCCTCTCTCTTAGGCTCCTCCCTTTCTCTGCACTTTTTTTTTTTCCTTTCCAGAGTTTGCACTGACTGGTCACTGACCAGTCTCCAGGTCCTTGGTGAGCATCAGTCTCTTCCTAAACACATGTGGGCCCCCCACTGTGCCGGCAGTCACATTTCCATCAGCCCATTCCTCGGTCTTCACAAAGTGCACCCCGCAGCCCACTGACCCACGGATAATCTTTCTCAGTCGAGTTGTGGCTCTTATTTTTCTACTAAGTTCCCATATCAGAGTCACTTCCTGGGCAAACTCTTCTGTGGCATTAAGCCGTTTATTTTTTGTGCCAATACAACACTGTTGAATGATTTCAGCCTGTGTACAGTGTAACTCCTTTCTTAAAGCTACCCTAAGGTTCTGAGATTTCTAAGGTTCTCCGCTCTGGCATTCATGCATACANCCGTCCCCTTTCCTCTGCCCACCCCCTCCACATCCCTTCCCTTCTCCCTGCCCACCCTCTCCCCTCTTCCTTCCCCACCCCCTTCCCTCTCTCCTCCCCACCTCCTCCCTATCCCCTACCCTCTCCCTTACCCACCTGTTCTCCCCATACCTGTCCCCTCCCCCATCTCCTCCCCTCCAGGCTCCTCCCCTTCTCTCTTTCTTTCTCCTTGGCAAACTCTCTCAAGCAATCCAGAGCTGGCAGTCCTCTGCAGGCCTTCTGATAGCTCTTCTCTGATGCACTAGGGATAGCTCCTTGACTTGGCCTTGCTCACAGCTCCTCCCCTCCCCATCCTGCCCAAGCCAGCCAGGGAGCCTGGAGACAGTGGGAAGGCAAGGAGGCATCAGGTATGCTGGGAATAAAAGCAGTGGTGGGCTTGTGGGAGGGAGCCCGCAGGGACTCAAGTTCAAAGTGCGGGACCCTCACTGTTCTCTTCCAGGGATGTACCACGATCTCGTCCCCGCCCAACTGAGGGCTCACCTCCCTCTGCGCCCCTCGCCCTCCACACTCGCTGCGCTCAAGCCACACCTCAGCACTTGGGGTTCTGCTACCTGGAAGGCTCTTCCTGACATTTACTTAGTTGCCCCAGCTGGTCACATGGGTCTCCCCTCAAAATATCACCTCCACAATGAGGCCTTCCAGGACCAGCCAATGTAAGGAAGTCCCCCACTTCTAACCCAGCAGGCTGTTTGGTTTCCTCAGAGCACTGGCCGATACTGGAAATCACACTGTGTGTGTTTTCTGGTACTGTCTTCCAGCTTTCTAGAACGCAGACTTGGCGTGCAGGGACCCGGTATGCCCTGGTGGGAGCCCATGGCCCCTCTCAGGGGAAGCTCACTCACTTGGGCTTTAGTAACTGAATGAATGAACAGCGACTCAGGCAAGAGAGGGAATGACTTGCTAGAGCCCGAGTTAGGAGCCAAGCCAATTCCACGAGCTGTTTCTTCAACCCTCTGCTCAACCGAGCGGTCAAGGGCCAAGGGCCAGGGGAGGCGAGGGCAGCACTCTGCACCGCCTGCCAGAAACCAGCCAGGGAGCCCCCGGAGTCGGTGGGCTCGCGCTGCGCTGGGCCTCGGCCAACCCGGCAACTTGGATTTTACTTCCAAAGCCAAGCAGCGGGATTGGGAGGTGGGAGGAGAACGTAAAGCTGCAGCCGCCAGGCCAACGCCTNCTGGGGGCTGGGGGCCGGAGCCGACAAAGACGGGACCCTGCTGCTGGAGGGCGGCGGCCGCGACGAGGGGCTGCGGAGGACCCCGCAGGGCATCGGGCTCCTGGCCAAGACTCCCCTGAGCCGCCCGGTCAAGCGGAACAACGCCAAGTACCGACGCATCCAAACTTTGATCTACGACGCCCTGGAGAGGCCGCGGGGCTGGGCGCTGCTCTACCACGCGCTCGTGTGAGTACCCGGCCGCCCGGCGGCGCAGCGGGGGGCGGGGGCGGCGGGGCCCGAGCCAGGACGGCCCCGGGGCTTGAGAGCCAGGGGCGCTCATCTGCCGAGGGGGGGGACCCGTGTGTCCTCGGTGTTTCTCCGCTGTGCGTGCCCGTGTGTCTGGGAGCCTCTCTCTAGGTGTTGGATACGAGGGCTTAAAAGACCCGAGCGTGGTTTCCCAGCTAATTTGGAGACCGGATTGGCATGTTTGTGTGCGCGCGGGTGCGCATTTATGGCACCTTCTCCGGATGTTGGTATCGAAGCTTAAAAGAACGATGTGGTTTTTCCAATTAACGTGGAGGTTGAACAGCATAAAGCGGATCCTCCCATCTGCTCTGTTTTCTGCTTGGGGTGGCTCCCTTCTCCTGGGATCGCTACTGAGTTTAGATGATGTGTCTTGGAGTTGGGGATGGGAGTGGTACACTGCCCACAGTGGGGGTGTGTGTGTGTCTGTGTGTGTCTGTGCGCGCGCGCGCGCGGGCTCGTGCGTGTGCGTGAGCGCGGGTATCGGTTGCTTGCTTGTGCTGCCCTTCTTAGGGCTCCAGCCTGGTATAGAAGCTGGTGTTGCTCTAACTGGGAGCTGGGACTGGTCAAAATGTGTGTCTTTGGGTTATTTTTTAGGAAGCTAATGAGCACGAGAGAGAGTAATGAGAAGATAAGACCGTCTCAGGCTCGAGCCTAGACAGACAAGCCGGGGCTTAACTGTGCCAAGAGATGCGGGCCGGGGTTATTTTGGCCGAAGCACCCCCATGATTTGGTCCTGGTACCCCCTCTCCCTTAGCTGCTGTCCCTTGCCCTCCCTGCCTTGGCTGCACATAGGTGCGGGCCACGTGAAGGCGCCTGGGCTGGAGGTTTGACCCAAGGCATCCTTCCCCTAGAAAGAGTCTCCTTGAAAGAGTCAGGATGAAAATGCGTTGCCAGAGAAGGAAGATAGAACTCCCTTCTGCACCTGACACTCTGGACAGAAAACCTTATACCTGGGGAGACAGAGAGGATGTAAATGGTGACTTTCCCCCCAGGAGAGGAGACCAGAGCTGTGAGCACACACCCCAGGGGTGCTGGGGGCATTTCCCTTGCCTCCTGTCTGTGGCTTAGTCATTCTGATGGCTGCTTCTTGGGAAGCTGTACGCTATCAGCGTTTTGGCAGAGAATTGGTCATGGCTTTGGCCCCTTCTGTGCCTTTAGCAGTGGATAGTCCTCTGTGACCTCCCGCAACTGACCCATGACCCGATGTGGTCCTAGGAGTTCAGGGAGCCTGGGAGTTGCTGCCTGTCAATCATCCTTGGTTGAATCGCTTTTCCAGATTTGGCCACCAGGTGGGGGCGTCTGCACAGGACCTCAGACTTGGCAACAGGTTTCTTTGGAGGGGTTACAGAAGCCTGGAGAGAATGCCTCCCCGAAACTGGAGGGAGGGGGGCATCCGGCCAGGAACATGGAGTTTGGATGGCCCAGACTCCAGCATCCACTTCTGCATGAACTTGCACGTGTTGGTGGCTGGAGAGAAGGTTAGCAATGGTTACTCTTCCGCTTGCTTTCTTCAGGTGATACAAAGCACCTAAAAATACATTCATTTCTGTTTCCAGCACCGTATGTAGTTAAATTGAACTGAAGGGGGTTCAGTTAAATTAGCTGATTCGTTAAAGTAATACTGGAACGTGATGGTTAACAAAAAGGCACTAAAATTGTTTGAATGCGCACAAACACAGACTCGACCTGTCTTTTTTTTTTTTTAATTTTTTAATGTTTTGTTTATTTCTAGGAGAGAGAGAGAGAGACAGCATGAGCAGGGGAGGGTCAGAGAGAGAGGGAGTCACAGACTCCGAAACAGGCTCCAGGCTTTGAGCTGACAGTCAACACAGAGCCCGACGCGGGGCTCGAACCCACGAACCCTGAGATCATGACCTAAGCGAAAGTCGGACGCTTAACCGACTAAGCCACCCAGGCGCCCCTCGACCTGTCTTTTGCATGTACACTGCGCTCACTATTTATTGTCTGACTTCTAACCCTGGTTCAACGGCAGCTTGTGGGGTCCCTCTTTCTTCTCTTAGATTCCCAGCTAACACCCCTGCACTGCCTTGTCCAGCCTGGAGGAGGCATAGCTAAGGCCTGTTATTGACAGAGCCTCAATTTTATCCATCTTTCCACGGATTCCATCATGCTGAAGCAGGTTTGAGAATGCCAAAGCCTGTAGCCTCAGTTTCCCCACAAGGGCCAGGAAAATCTGAGAGTGTGGGCTGAGGAAGAGGTGAATATCTAACCAGATACTTTCAGACATGCAAATCATTTATCTCATTGGACAGCTCTCCAGGATCTTATGAGGTGGGAATTACTGCCTACATTTTATAGATGAGAGTAAGGATACTTCAATAAAACTACTCGTCCAGCATCACCCAGCGCCTGGTCTGGGTGCTCACGTCTGAATGCAGTGAATCAACTCTTGTTTTGGAGCCTGATCCTAGTTCTGACCCTCGGCCAACAATTTCGGGGCTCTGGGTGCTTCACTAGGCATCCCCGGGTGCCCCTCACCCCATTGGTAACACAGGGCTCTTAGGATCGCCTCTGCCCTCGCTTGCTGGCTCACGGCTGGGCAATGGCTAGAAATGGACTTTGGAATCAAAGCAGGCTAGTCAGAACCCAGGGAGCACGGTGGGGGGGGACCGTGGAGTGAGCTAAGGTGCTGGTGGGAATGTGGGTTCTGGGAGTTACATGGGAGCCGTGTGGGGCTGGGCGTGAGCTCCTGATACCTCGGTAGTGGATGCACCTCCCTCCTCCAGCTCGGGAGGAAGTGCAGTCAAGTGAACAAATTGAACTTTTCATTGATGATTCAGGCTTTTGCAAGGCACTGAAATCCGTGCTCCGAAGCATCCATTATCCTGTCCTGGGCTGTAGCTAATGGCATGACAGGGCCAGGAAATTGGGCTGACCATGGGTTCACAGTCTAGCACAAGCTAAATAAAAGCTTATTTAATTTTTAAATGAACCAGATCCGTGAGATGCACCCACCCCCCCGCTTCCATACAGCAGGTGTGGAAACCATAGACCTTCACCCTGGTCTTCCTCCCTTTGCCTTAAGTGACCGTCTCTATTTTCTCCTGGCTACTCGCATCACCTTGGCCCAGCCCTGGAGTCCTTTTTTCCGGGAAGTTGTGCCCCGATCCCGCCATCCCCACCCCAAGGGGCAGCTAGACTTTCCCTCCTCTGCAGCGCCCCCAGCCCTGGGAATTTGCACACTGCGTTGGATTGATCTGCTTGCTTGTCTCTGCCATTGACCTGAGAGCTGCTTGAGGGTAGGGCCATCATGTGTTCTCCGGCTGGGTTCTCAGCTCCCCGTGGGCTGCGGGGTCCGGGCTGATCGCACGGTGGGCGTTCAGTGTGCGGGTGAGCGCCAGAAGGCTCTCGGGTTAACCAGAACTATGTTCCGTACGGCTTTACTGTCAACACCACCATCGCCACCACGGCAGGTAGGCAGAGTCGGCATTGTAGGATTTCAGGGATAAGAAGAGCTGGGCGGAAGTCTTAAAATGGACTAGGCGGAGGAGGGGAAAAGGTGGGAGACCAGGCTTTTTGACCCCACTGTGGCTCATCCCTTCTCTGCACCCTGAGCCTGAAAAGGATTCTGCTGTTGCAGAGAAAGTGCTGGACTTGGAGCTCCCGTCCGGACTGCCTGGAGTCTCTGTGACTTCGCATGACCCACACGTTGGGGATGGTGACACTGCGCTGTCACATGAATGAAATTAGCCCAACATCACGCCCTCAGTATTCACTGGTTGATTCTGACCAGCGTCTCCTGAAAAGCTCATACCACTGTCGGTTCTGGCACCGCCCAGGGTCTCCCCCTTCCTAGCCTGTCGGTGGAGAGAGGGTGGCTTCTTCTGGCTGGACTGACACTCTGCACAGCCTCCCGCCGCCCTCATCACCTCTCTGCTACCAGCAGGGTAGGATCAACTCACCTGTTGACAGGGCAAGGGCAAATGGTCACAAGAAGCACCCCCTGTTTGCATTCTCTAACCCCACCCTCAACCCTAACCCTAACCTTAACCCTGAGATGAGCTGGTCCCTAGGACGTCGTGAGAGGTGGGGCCCGAGGACCCAGCAGCTGCTCTGGAAAGCAAGGGCCCGGCTGGTGGACTGATTAGCATGTTGACTAAAGATCTACAGTCCCCTTTTTATTTTTTTATTTTATTTTATTTTATTTTATGTTTTTAAATGTTTATTATTATTTATTTTTGAGACAGAGAGACAGAGTGTGAGTTGGGGAAGCGCAGAGAGAGAGAGAGAGAGAGAGAGAGAGATGAGAGAGACAGAATCCAAAGCAGGCTCCAGGCTCTGAGTGGTCAGCACAGGGCCCACCCGGGGCTCGAACTCACAAACTGTGAGATCATGACCTGAACCGAAGTCAGACACTTAACCGACTGAGCGACCCAGGCACCCCTACAGTCCCTCTTTTAAAAGGCTGATCAGTATTCCAGGTTCTTCATCCATTCATCGGTTGATGGACATTTATCTCCTTTCAACCTCTTGGCTGTTGTGAATAGTATTTCAGTAAACATGGATGTGCTAATACCTCTCTGAGATCCCAATTTCAGTTCTTTTGGGTAACTATTCAGAGGTGGGACGGCTGGGTCGTAGGGTAGCTCTGGTTTTCTTTTCTGCGGGACCTCCATGTTGTTTTCCATAGTGGCTGCACCAGTTTGCGTTTCCACCAACAGTGGGCTAGGCCTCTCCTCATCGTCACCATCACTTGTTTCTCAGTTTTTTAAATTATTTTTAATTTTTTTTGATCATAGCCATCCTGACAGGCAGGAGGCGCGGTATCATTGGGTCGTCCTTCCTTCGGTTATAAGACGGTGGCCTTTGGCGTCAGACCTGGGATTAATGCAACTCAGCCATTTCCTAGCTGTGGGACCTGGGGCGATGAGCTCATGCTCCTGGGTTTCAGTATCTTAGTTTCTGGTACTGAGCTCCTCATGCGATTATCTCCCAGACTTGTCGTGACGTCCAGTTGAGGTGGTGATAGAAAACGCCCGAACATTGCGCTGTGCTGGTTAGCGACCTTGGGCGTCCCCGGGGTTAAATCTGAAACTGACCCCGAATGCAGAGGGCAGGGAGAGACCGAATAGAGAGGCGGGCCACTCCAGGTCGGTAGGCGGCGGCGGGTTTAACAAGCAAGGGAGGTTTCCTCGAGGCTTGTCCTGGGTGCTGGAAGCTGAGTAGATCTCCCCACCCGCCCTCCAGAGTGGAAAAGGTTTGCAGAGAGTCCTTAATGGGATTCAGTCCCACACACAGTACCGACGTCTGAGGAGCACCTTTCTCTCAAGGCCATGACTTTGGCCCAGCTCCCACCTGGGAATGGTGGACAGAGCGCACGTTCCAAGGACGAGGGAGGCAGTGAGGTCCAGCTCGCGGGTCACCCGGCGGTCACTTCCTCTCTGTGACCTCCTCCAGTGCACTGCAGATACTCAGTAAACGTTGTTTCCATTTTGCTTCTCTGAGTCCTATTGAACCTGCCCCTCCTTGTACCCTCATAGTCAAGGCCCCCCTCCCCTCTCCCCTCCCTGACAACCTCGTTTTATTTTCTTTTCATTTTCTGAACGCCTTGCCTTCTTCCCGGCTTTCCTTTTTTATGATGCTTTTTTATGATACCAACCACTGGAGTCGAATGAAGACGTGGAGGAAGGGGTTGACCACAGCAGCCCACAGTGTCAGGTGTCTGGGCCCCGGGGAGGCTGTGTGCCGGGCGGGTCCGTGACCGCAGGTGCTTCGCTGTCCAGGAGCCAGGCTCACAGCAGGTGGCCTCAGCCCTGGGAGGGAGAGCACAGGGTCTCTCCTTTACAGTGAAAACAGATTCTGGAAGTCGGGAGATTTGCTCAGACTCTTGGGGCTCCCTTGGCGGCAGGACTGGGGTCCCGCAGGAGCCTTCCACCTGGGTCACAGGGCTGTTCTCACTGTGTCACTGTTGCCCCCAGTGGAAGCCGACGCGGAAGACGGGTGACAGAGAGAGACTGAAGCTCCGCCTTCCTGGGCGAGGCGCTGTGTACAGCCGCGTTTCTGAAGAGTCCCCGGGGAAGGGGCGCCTGGCCGGCTTAGTCGGTAGACCAGATGACTTTTGATCTCCATGTCTGTGAGTTCGAGCCTGGTGTTGGGTGTAGAGCTTCCTTTAAAAAAAAAAAAAAAAAAAAAAAAAAGAAAGCTCCTGGGGGAGGCAGTGGGGCTGGGCTGCAGACCACACACACACTGAGGGGCAAGGCTTTTCTAACTTTGACGTGCGTGTGAATCACCTTGGCCGGGAGGTACCAGAAGAACAATCTGGCGGACTTCTCTCAAACCGGTCATCAAATTTGTGAATCAACCGTCCCTACCCTCCTCCCGAATAACACAGTGGAAATGAACACACACCTTCCCTAGGGCCAAAAATGGCCTGAGTCCAATCATGAAGAAAGAATAAACAAATTCACAAGGCGGGAAGTCCTGCCATTTGGCTGACTCTTCCAAAGGTCCCTGATGGAAGAACAAAGAGACTTGTCAATGTTAAAATTGCTAAGGGGCTCCTGGGTAGCCCGGTCGGATGAGCATCCAACTTCAGCTCACGTCATGGTCTCATAGTTGGTGAGGTCGAGCCCCACATCCGGCTGTGTGCTGACAGCTCAGAGCCTCCTTCCGATCCTCTGTCCTCCTCTCTCTGCCCCTCCCCCACTCATTCATTTTCTCTCTCTCCCTCTCTAATAAATAAATAAAACTTAAAAAAAAAAAAAGAACTATCAGATAATTCAGCAGGCCTACTTCTGCGTCTCTGTCTGAAGGGAATGTAATCACTATCTTAAAGAATGTGAACCTCTGCGGACATTGTGGCATTCTTTGTAACAGTCAACACAAGGGAACAGTCGTGATGTTCAGTGGCTGGGTGAATGGATACAGAAAATGTGGTACCCACACCCAGTGGAATGCCGTTCAGCTGTAAGAAAGGAGATCATGCCATTTGCAACAACGTGGATGAAACTTGAGGGCATTGTGTTAACAGAACTAAGCCAGAGAAAAAGACAAATATTTATACGTGGAATCTTCAAAAACTGAACTAGAAACAGAGATCAGATTGATAGTCACCAGTGGCTAGGGGTTGGGGGAAATGGGTGACGATGGTCAAAAGGACCAGACTTCTAGTTGTAAGATGAGTAAGTTCTGAGGATTGACTGCACGGCATGGTGATCATAGTTAACAATATTGTCTCATATATTTCTAGTTAATAATACTGTATCATATATTTTTACTTAACAGTACTGTGTTGTATACTTGAAAGTTGCTGAGAGAGTAGATCTCAAAAGTTCTCATCACACACACACACACACACACACACACACACACAGAGGTAACAGTGTGACGTGTTCGATGTGCTTATGAACCTTATGCAGTAATTATTTCACAAATATATGTATATCAAGTCAGACGTGGTACATCTTAGACGTACTGATGTCACATGCCAAGTATATCGTGGTAAAGCTGGAAGAAACAAGTGAAATTTATGATTCTTTATTGGACTTCAGATGGAAAAAATAAGTAATAATAGAGGATATTGTGATCGGGACAGTCAAGAAAATTTGAACATGGACTCTATATTATATAATGTTATTATGTTAAAATTTAATTTATTGAGTGGGGTAATTGCATAGTAGTTATGTAGGTGAAATAGTCTTTTTTTTTTACGAGCTGCATAGTGCTGTCTTTAGTGCTTAAGTGTCATAGTATCCTTAACTTATGTTTAAATGTTCAGCCCACATACAGGCTGTATGCAAGCATAAGTATGTGTACACAGTACGTACACGTAGAAAGAAAAAAGGAGGCACATGAGGCAAAAATGTTAACGGATGGAAAATCACAGTGAAGAGAGTATATATGGGCGTTATACTACTCTTAACTTTTTATGTTAAATTAAAAAAAATAAAAAGTTAAAAGTACTTTTTTTTTTTAAAAAAAGGGGCGCCTGGGTGGCTCAGACAGTTAAGCATCCAACTCTTGATCTTGGCTCAGGTCATGATCGCACGGTTCATGAGTTTGAGTCCCGTGCCTGGCTCTGTGCTGACAGTGCAGAGCCTGCTTGGGATTCTCTCTCCCTCTCTCCCCCTGCCCCCGCTGGAAATTGATGCCGTTGGTCTTTGGGGAACCAGTCCTGGGCCTTAGGTGATTCCAGTATAAAATCGGGTCTGGGAACCATTGGCCAAGCTGGACAGGCTCTCTTAGATTCATGGATTCTGTATAGAACGTGCCTCACGTTGCCCTCCACCTTGGGCTTGTGTCCAGGTAATGACACACACACAGTACAGGGGTGCAGCGTAGCGTGCTAATGTCATTCGTTTCAGGATCACTCATGCAGGCTCAGGTGCCGCGCCGGAGGCAGATGAGCCTTAACTCCTATGGAAACAGAGACTTGACACAGCGAAGTTTGGGAGTCTAGCAAATGCAGCAACAGAATGCAGATGAGGAACTAGTTAGGCACAAAGGCCGGGCGCTGTTAGGCACAAAGGCTGGGCGCTGTTGAGCCTCCTGTGTTGGGTGAAGGGAGCCTTTTCCAAAGGAGGGTTACGCGGCTGTGGAGAAGAGGAAGGTCCTACTCTTTGTCCCATTGATGACTAGCGTTCCGCTCCTGCTTAGAGAATCAAAAGCTCCCTGCAATTAACTCGAACACCGCATGTTTATTCTTGCATGATTAGGCAGCTCCCCCTTTGAACGTGGTGTTCATGAACGATGATTCCATCGGTGTTTAAAAGTTTCATAGATCAGCCGGGATCCTGTGGTGTTTCCCAAAGAATCAAGAGGCCCTGCTCTCTCTATTTTGTCTGGGTCCTAAAGTTTTGACAGACTGAAAGCAGAATTTGTTGTGTCTCTTTAAAACGGGGCAATGTGAAAAGAAGCCAGGGAAAGGTCTTCCAATGTGGATCGATTAAAAACCCTTGTAGGCACGGTGCATATGGTTCTTGTTTGGGGTGGCCCAAGACAGCCATGGATTTGTCACAGGTACACTGGGCGGAGGGCAGGGCGTCTTGGGTGGCTAAGCTCGTTAAGCGCCTGACCCTTGATTTCGGCTCAGGTCATGATCCCAAGGATCGTGAGTTCGAGTCCCACATTAGGCTCTGTGCTCACGGTGTGGAGCCTGCTTGGGATTTTCTCTGTCTCCTTGTCTCTCTGATTATTTCTCACATGTGCTCTCTTTTCTTCTCTCTCTCTCAAAATAAATTAACATAAATAAATAAATAAATAAATAAACTTAAAAAAGGTGCACTGAATGAGCTGTTAGGAGAACAGCATTAACTGTGGGGTTCAGACATCTCAGGAGTCCCACAGTCTACAGGTTCCCCCCTCCCCACCGCCCGCACGGGATTGGTGTGAGAGCCACGTGAGACCACGTGTGAGGGAGTGCTCTGGAAGCGATGGCCGTGTAACACCCAGAGGTAACGCTTCCTTAAAGCTGTAGAAGGATCAGGTGAGTCCCCTGGGGCCTTTCTGTCCGGGTCTGAGCATCTCCCTGCCCCCGCACGGATTTGGCACTCTGCTGTCAGTGCTGCCTTACCTGACACCAGGAACCCCTTATCTAACCAGCTAGATGCACTGACTGGATGCAATGCCTTAGCCCGTACATCTACAGGGATGTCCGCTTCCCTAGGATGGTCACCTTTGGGGAGGCTGATGGGGACAAGGTTTGCAGGTGACAAGATGATGTCACCACCGAGTTTGTTTCGGGCCACCTCTGGTTTTGCAGGGGTCCTGGGGTGCAGGTTCAGTGCTCGCCACGGTGTGACCGAGTCGGATGGGACATTTCATTCTGCCGCAGGGGAGTGGGGGAGCTTGTTTGAAATGTTCTTTTGTGAGAACCAACTGGAAAGTAATTCAGGACCGACACTGCTTCTTGCATGGAGTTTATGAGGAATAAAGGTGTGCATGTGGCAGATGGCTCTCGGAGCGTCCCATGCGTCAGCTCTTCTTGGATTCCTCCTGTGGTGGGTTTCTCTCCATGCTAAAGACCTGGGCTAGGCTCTCTTTTTCATCTTCTCCATCACCGCCCCCTCCCCGTTCAAGAGACCTTTAAAATTTCCGGGACCCTGTAAGAGTCTAACAGTTGAGTTGGGGGCATATAAACCCAGCATGTCAATTATAGCCAATGTTTACTGCATCTCTTCATAGTTTATTATATCCCTCCTTGGGCAACATTAATGAGATTCTTGCTTTGTGTATATTAATAACAATAACTCTTAGAGCAAGTCCCTTTTTACAAATTGCTAATCTGGCTTTGCTGAGGAGCGGGCAACCTGACATAGAGTTTCTTTGCCGTCGACCCTTAGATTCATTGTAAGCTTGCTTTAGGGGCACCTGAGTGGCTCAGTCGGTTGGGTGTCCGGCTCTTGATTTCGGCTCAGGTCACAGTCTCATGGTTCGTGAGTTCGAGCCCTGCATTGGGCTCTGCGCTGGTAGTGCCTGCTTGGGACTCCCTACCTCCTCTCTCTTTGCTCCTCCCTCATTTGCTCTCTGTTTCTCTCTCAAAATTAAAAAAAAAAAAACCTAAAAAAAACCCCTTGCTTTGGTGATTCAAGCCCATTTCTGCCTTTACGGGTGTCTTTTTGAAGGGATGAGATGAAATATTATCTAACGTGCCTTGGAAACCCTTCGCTAGGGGAATGTGTTCATCCAGTCCGGGCTGTCTGTACTAATGGAAAATCACTTAGCACTATCATGCTGTTTATCTCCCTCCTCCTACCCTTTCCTAGAACCCCAGCTTTCGCTCTGGCTCACTCCACACGCACCAGGCATGGATGCGTCTTCAGCCGCTGATGTCAGTCCAGAGAATGAAACCGGAAGGTCTTCTGAATCAAGTCCAATCAAATGGATCAGCTGGAGTTAGGTGACAGCGGTGTGTGGGATTTACGGACCAGCCTTGAGAGAGGCACGTGGCCTTCAGAGCTGGAAGGAGCTGTGGAGAAGGGGAGACTGAGGCCCAGAGCAGTTAGAAACGTGCCTATAGTCACACTGCTGGCAAGGGAAGGACTTGAACTCAGATCTCCTAACAGGGCCGACTCCCCTTTCAGCCGCATGGGCGTCTGCTCACGCTTCTCCGACAGCTGTGCACCAGCAGAGCGGTTCTGTCTCAGCAGAGTCCCTCTGGATCACACCCGCCTCAGGTCTGGATCAAATGAACAGAGGGAAGAGTAAAGCCAGGGGCAGGCTGATCAGACATCCGCACACAGGCTCCCGGTGGCCTCTTGCTGAGGNGACCCATGTCAAGGAGTCTCTGATTTCCACTGAGCTCAACATTGAGATGGGGCTTTCAGAACCATCATCCTGTAACTAATGTTATAATCCATTTGAGTTGTTTATAATGTCCCCCACGGGTGGGGTGCCTGGGTGGCTCAGTCAGTTAAGCATCTGACTCTTGGTTTTGGCTCAGGTCTTGATCTCTTGGTTCGTGAGTTCCAGCCCTGTGCTGGGCTCCATGCCGAGCCTGCTTGGGATTCTCTCTCCTCTCTTCCCCTCCATGGCTTGCTCTCTCTCTCTCAAAATAAATAAACTTAAAAAAAATTTTTTTTAAAGATACCATCTAAGGGACAGCGCTACCATTTGATCCATTCATGGAAATCTGATTTATTTTCATGAGCAGTGGGAACTAACACTTACAGAGGTATTTCCCTGTGCCACATTAGGCTTAACACTCAAGATGGTCCTGAGGTGTGGCACCAGGAGTCCAGAGTTCTTACCCTGAATCTTAGGCTAATTGGCTCTGTCATCTTCAGGACGTCACTTTACTTCCAATCTGAGAAAAATGGACCTAATACTCCCTGCCTTCCAGGTTGTTGAATGGATTCCATGAAGTGGTTCATCCAGGTACTCAGCTGAATGTTAGCATTGGACGTTGGTTTGTGTTCTTCCAGAAGCTCCTGGAGCCAAGGAGCTCAGTGCAAGGGGTTTCTTTGACATGGGATTATTCATCTATGGCCATACCACTTTGAACACGCCTGATCTTGTCCGATCTCAGAAGCTAAGCAGGGTTGGGCCCGGCTAGTACTTGGATGGGAGACACAGGATTATTTTATCTTACTTCTACAATCTCCTCTGGGAGCATTTTTAAGACATTTTTTTCATAACTGCCCCCATGACATTTTTACTTATTTATTTATTTAAAAATTTTTTATATCTTTATTTTGAGATACAGAGATAGAGAGAGAGCAGGGGAGGGGCAGGGAGAGAGGGAGACACAGAATCCGAAGCAGGCTCCAGGCTCGGAGCTGTCAGCACGGAGCCCAAGGCGCGGCTTGAACCCACGGACTGTGAGATCATGACCTGAGCCGAAGTCGGACGCTTAAGCGACTGAGCCACCCAGGCGCCCCCATGACATTTTAATACTGCAGATACACTGCCTGTTTCTTTCTGTACTGTATGTATACCTCGGCATGCTATATAAAAAGAAGAAGGTTTGTTTTTCCAGCTGTTCCCCTAAGAACTGATTTTGCCCCCTTGGAGGTAATACCGTCCCTATTGAGAATGCATGATTTAGGAGAGGATTCCCAAAAAGAGGAAGAAAGAAATTAGAGAAAGAAGTAAAATTGGGGAAAGGCAGGGAAATCCGCTAGGAAGGAGAAAAGAGCTGTGAGGATGCATTTTCAAGCAGGTTACCATGGGGACCCTTGAAGCTCAGCCCCGGGGACCCCAGACTGCAGTGTGGAACGATGCAGAATTATCCTCAAACTCCATCCGTCCCTGGCTCGGGGAATTATGTCTCAGAGAAATCCCGTAGCCAGAAGTGTGGGCTGTTTGCCAAAGGTATTTATCAGAGGCCACGTCTGGCAGGTGCGGCCCGTGGGTTTGGGGGAAGTGTGGGAGGGGGCCGGCCATGACTGCTGCGTATTGTCTCCTTAAGCGCAGGAAATATTGTGACTTGAGTTCACAAGTATTTCTGTGGTTCCTCAGTGGTTCGTAAGTAAAGAACGTCTTTGTGGCCTAAGGGTCATGGCAATTCTATAGTGTTTTTCTCCCTCATTAATTTTTCATTTAGGACAGTTATTCAAGAAAAAAAATCTGAATTAAAAGTATGTGTAAATAGGTCAAGTCAGTGCCTGGTATCGCGTGATAGCTTACCTTTCTGAGCTCTTACTATAGGCCGGGATTGGAGCGATCTCGAATGTACAGTGAAACCTGGCCGTTGCCTGCGTTTTCCTTTGGGGGAAGAAGCCGTATCCTTGTTGACATTATTGTGTGTTCATGTATTAGTAATATTCATGAAATGAAAAGGGAGAGTTTATTTTTTCAAATTTTTTTTTGAGAGAGAGAAAGAGAGAGAGCAGGGAAGGGGCAGAGAAAGAGAGAGAGAGGAAGAAAGAGAATTCCAAGCAGGCTCCGTGCTGTCGGCGCAGAGCCCGACTCGGGGCTCGAACTCACGAACGTGAGATCATGACCTGAGTCGAAATCGAGAGTCGCACGTTTCCCTTGCTAAGACACTCAGGTGCCCAGAAAGGAGATTTACTTTAAATAAGGTTGGAAAAGTTTGGTCTTGCTGACACTATAATTCGGAGTGGTTTTTGCGATACTTTCAAAGAATGAAGACTCTTCCTAATTTATGACGTGAGAAACATTTGCGTTTTGAAAACAAGATTAAAATAGATATTCCCGTTGTTCTCACAAACAGTCTTTTGTTGAGAAAATGGAAGGCGCTTGGTTGTGAAGTGTGGTCCCGTGACTTCTATCTACCCTTTGCCTCCGTTCTGGTTTCCCGGGGGAAATAATTCACATTCATCTTCAGGATCCTGGAATGTGAGAGGGAGTGTTGAGATTTTTTCTTGAACTCCCTTTTTGGTGCCATGATTTTAACACCTTATATGGTTGGGAAGACATTTCATGGGAAAATCTTAACCCTTTGGGATTAATATGCATGTGTCCAATTACCTGCTCATATAACTGAAGGAATTCTGATTGATAACTCAGCAGACATTGATTTCAGGCCTTGTAAATGCCAGGCTTTGGGCTATGAATAGGGGATGCAGGTAGGGATCAGTCAGTTTTTGCCCTCGATGGGCTCCTGATTGAGTAGGTAAATAAATAATCCCATCGTGGTGATGCCCACTCTAGTGTATACATTGACCGAGTTTCCTGGCATTCAGGAAAAGGTGTCAACGTGGTTTAAATGAATCAAGGAAGGTTTCCATCAGCAAGAAGTAGATTTCAACATATATACAGGGTTAAAGATCATTTCTTCCTTCCATACACTTCCCCCTGTATGGCCGTGACGATGACTGCATCACACATTTAGAACTCAAAGGTCTGATTTATTCTCACAATGAAGGAAGGGAGCTGAAATTGAGGCCAGAGAAAGTTGGACCATAATACGTACATTTGGATGAACCTTGCGTTGGGCTATTTAAAGAGATTGAAGGCTGGCCTTGTAACTGTCCATTTCTTAGGTGCCAGTATCCATTCTCTGCAGCCCAGAGCCACATGCCACACCTGGCACACCAGATCTTCGGTGCTGGGTAGAGGGACACAGTGCCAGCCCCAAGAGGTGCACAGTTTAAGTGATAGGGGCAGAAGCAGGCAACAGTAAGGGCGGCTTTGAATCCTGGCTCTGCTTTTTTTTCAGCGGAGTAACCTTGAGTGAACTGCTTAAGCCTAAACCTGTTTTTTCCTCTGTAATGTGGACCATGCTTGTGCCCATAGTTGGTGGAAGGAGGAAATGAAATGACGGTCATATAGTCCAAAATCTTTTTTGGCTCACGGTCAGTGTCTGATAAATGGCTGTTCCTTTGCAGTCCTGCTAAGATAAACATGTCTGTGAGGAAAAGTAACGTCGAAGTCAATATTGTAATTTCTGCCTTGAAGTTGTCGCCCTGAACTTGAAATTCCATTAGAGTGTGTGACTTGTATTCTGCTACAAGGAAGGAACTGATGTTGGGGGGTGGGGGGTGGGTAAAGAGGAGGGTGGAGAAAGGGGCTCTGCAGCCTGACTCAGGTTTCCTAAAGAAGCAGAGGAGCCAAGAACAACACCTGCCTCATTACCAAATACCTAATGAATGCTCTTCAAAACTGTCAAGGTCATCTGAAAGGCGGGAAGACTGAGAGACTGTCACAGCCAAAAGGAGGCAGTGCAGACGTGGAAACTAAATGAAACGTGGCATGCTGGATGTGATTCTGGAGCAGAAAAAGGACATCGGGTAACAACTCAGGCAATCAGGGGGCACCTGGGTGGCTCAGTCGGTTAAGCGTCCAACTTCAGCGCAGGTCAGGATCTCACGGTTTGTGAGTTTGAGCCCCACGTTGGGCTCTGTGTTGACAGCTCAGAGCCTGGAGCCTGCTTCAGATTCTGTGTCTGCCTCTCTCTGCCCCTCCCCTGCTCACACTCTATCTCTTTTAAAAGTTAATAAACATTTAAAAAAAAAAAAACTAAGGAAATCAGAATAAGGTCCAGATCTTAGTGAATGAGAATGCATCAGCATTGGCTCGTTAGTTGTGACCAGCGTACCAGACTAGTCTGAGATGTTAGTAATGGGGTAAACTGAATGCTCGTTATATGCAAGCTCTCCGTGCCATATTCTCAATGTTTCTGTAAGTCGAAAACTGTTTTAAGAATAAAGTCGTTTTTAAAGCGTGGGACTGGAGGACAGTGAAGTGAGGCATTGCACGCGCCTGAGCCCTCCAGCCTGGCAGGGAGGGTGCAAGTTCAGTCTTACCAGGTTGCCATCACATCTCCCACGTGTCACAATGAAGTCTTGAAATGTGGACCCAGTCGTGCACTTTCGAGTCCAGCCTGGCTTCCGCTGTTACTCTTTACGCTGCCCCCATTGTATTCACTGGTGTCTCTGAANCCCCCCCCCCACCCATCCCATGTGCCATTGTCTGGGCGGGTTCACCAGAGCTAGGCCTCCACTGACTGATTCCTTGGGCACGGGCAGAGAGGACAGTATATTTCCCTTCGCAAATCACTGACCAGAACTGGGCCACCTGCCCCCCTTCCATGGCCCGATGACGTAAAGGCCAAGGGAACTACTGTGAATGGCTTTGACCTGCTCCGCCTCACTCCCTGTGGTGGCACGTCCCACCAGGAAAAATGGGGTTCTCTTAGGAGGCGCCAGGGGGGGAGTGCCTTCCAGGTAGACATCAACATGCCTGCTGTACGTTGTCACCAGGAGCCGGTAGCAGAGGCCGGAAGGGGTGCCCGGTACCATCAGTGTCTTTTCGGACACGTCAGTCCTCAGGCTCTGCCCTCTGGCCTTCTGCAGACAGGGGCGTCCACCACTGCCTTTCCCATGCCGAGTGGTTAAGGGTACGGGACATGGTTCTGGAAGCCCTGGGCACCCTGATGGGCCCTGTCCATTGCCAAATCCTAAGCAGACTTGCGGAGCCGGAAAGAAGTGACTGGACATTAAGCCGTCTGTCTGACTGAAGCTACTGTATTTGATTATAGTTGGTCTTTGGGAATGGAGTAGGAAGCAGGAAGCCGTAGGGGACTTCTCCCTGTGTGGCCCCATCCCTGACTCACCTTCTGCCTGGGGGGAGGTCATGTCGGGCCAGAAATGGCCCAATGGAGTGGATGGGCTCTGACCCAGGAGACAGGATTGCAGGGCTCTTGTTCTGGTCTCTTTGACATCAATGATGGAGGGGTTCGCCATAAGCTAAGGGTGGATGGGTTTGACAGAGCTCCTGCCTTTAAGGACCCCGCTGTCCAGACAGACCTGAGATGTGCACATGACCATGTGGGGGGAGGTGGGGTGCGGAAAGGCAGCCTCCTGATCAGTGCTTCAGATGTGGGAGCAGGTCCTTATTTTGCCGTCGGCGTGACTTCCAGAAAGTTGCTGATCTTCCCCGAGTCTCAAGTATTTCATCAGTAAAATGACAAAATAGCACCTGCCCCACTAGACACCTGGCTGTAGGATGGCATAATGGCCGTAAGGCACCTGCCTCCATACTGTTGATGGTGGCAGTAACCAGTGACGCGCACAGAGACAGATGGGCACACAAGCTCGAAGTCCCAGTAGAGGCAGACTGCTGTGGGTCAGTTCTGAGATCGGGGGTCTGGCAGGCATCCTGGAGGAGGCAGCCTTGAAACCAGGTGTAGAACGATGCAGTGGTGTCAGGGTCCAGGTTAGGGCTGAAGGCCGAGGGAGTAACTTTGGCGGAGCCTTGGAAGTGAGAAAGGTAGACAGCGAGTCAGGTGTGACCATGTACTAGTGGCTGCAGCTGGAGAGTCTGGGTGGCTGGGGGCGGGGGTAGCTGAGGCATGAGAGGAAGCATCAGATGTGGCTGGAGGGGTCGGGCCTTTTCTACGCTTGGAATTGCTGTGCACCTTTGGACAAGAAACTGCCATGTCTCTGTGCCTTTCCTTCTTTCCCCGAAAAGTGAGGTCGTTGGATACTTTGTAGGGTTTCTTGGTGGAGGAACTGTTCACGGCGGAACTCTTCCTCACTGGACACAGATTCTCACGTTTTACAGGATATGCAGCATCCGCAGCCCTGCCTAAAGATGCCGCTGGAACCCCCCGTTGTGATCAAGCAAACTGTTCCGGGCTTTCCCAGAGGCTCTGATGGGGGCTGTAGTGCCCTTGGCCGAGAACCACTGGCCTCCAAAGGCCATCACTCTGGGGCTGACGTCTCTGTCCTCAGAGTCGCGGCATCCACGCTGTCGGCGATGAGTCAACGCAAACATGTATGTAGGAGGCAGGAGAATTTACTGCACTTGTGGGGTTTGCACGGTGTTTTTATGACTTCAAGAAAGCCTGAATTGCTTTTTGAGCTGCAGCGTTTTGGCTCAGGTAAAATACCCACATCCATCATTTCAAAACTTGGGGAAAATGAGTTACCCAAATATAAACCACATGCCGCCCAAGCACACGTACACACACACACACACACACCTACACACCTCAATTCCTAAGCCTCAGCTTCTGGAACATTAATTAGTGTCACTGCATGAAACAAATTAGGCTGGGGACCTTGTTGCTTCCATCTGGGAAAAAAAATAACACTGGGAAATGCTGACGTTGGAAACAGCGGAGTTGCACACTCGTTACTGGGATATCACCAAGGTGCATGCCATTCCAGAAGCCTGGGCGCTTAAGCAGGATCGGAAGGCGGTATGTGGATGACAGCGTGGCTTGTGTTTCCGGTGACGAGGGGGTACTTGAGCAGAGGGGCTCAGCCAGGCGGCAGGGGTCCCATCCCAGATCTGTAACCTCGGGCAAACTACACTTCCCTTCTCGGCTTCCCAGTTCTACTTATCAAGTGGGGGGGTTCGTAGCACCCACCTCACAGGCTGGTTGTGAGCACTGCGTGCCTGAATAGACATAGGCCACGGAGATGAACATGGGGCTGTGTTATCTGCTGCTCTGATGGTTTGTTGAGGCCTCTAGGAATCTAGCCATAAAACACAGCTCAACAAACACCCGCCGAAGAAAGAAAGAAAACCAAAAAAGGTCCAGGGAACCATACAGCCTTCTTTTCCCATGTTGGTTTTTTCAGTTCTAGTAAAGTATATGTGACCTAACATTGACCAACCAGAATGGTGCCGTCCCCACCGTCCATCCATCTGCAGGACCGTTTTCATCATATGAAACTGAAACTCCGTCCTCGCCGATGTCAGTCCGTTAAGGCTGCTGTAACAGAAATACCAGCAGCCGGTGGATTAAACAGCAAACATTTCTTTCTCATGGCCCGGAAGTCCGAGATCAAGGTGCTGGCTGACTGGGTGTCTGGTGAGAGCCCACTTCCTGGTTCACAGCCGGCCAGCTTCTCGCTGTGTCCCCACGCGGTGGAGGGGCAAGGGAGCTCTCTGGGGGTGTCTTTTTTTTAATGTTTATTTATTTCTGGGGGGGATGAGTGGGAGGGGGCAGAGAGAGATGGAGACAGAATCTGAAGGAGGGTCCAGGCTCTGAGCTGTCAGCACAGAGCCTGACACAGGGCTCGAACCCACAAACTGTGAGATCATGACCTGAGCTGAAGTCAGACGCTTAACCAACTGAGCCACCCAAGCGCTCTTCTGGGGTGTCTTTAATAAGTCGGTAATCGGGGCACCTGGGTGGCTTAGTCGGTTAAGCGTCCGACTTTCGCTTGGGTCATGATCTCGCGGTTCGTGGGTTCGAGCCCCGCGTCGGGCTCTGTGCTGACTGCCAGCTCGGAGCCTGGAGCCTGTTTCAGTCTGCGACTCCCTCTCTCTCTGACCCTCCCCTGCTCACGTTGTCTCTCTCTCTCCTAGAAAAAAAAATATATTATAAAAAAAAATAAATAAGTTGGTAATCCCATGGATGAGGGCGCCACTCTCGTCCCTTCCCAGAGGCCCCACCTCCTACTACCATCACATGCTACTTGTGGGGGGACACTTCAGGCCATAGCACCAGTAAACACTAACTCGCCGTTCCTCACTCCCCACCCCCCCCACCCCGAGCTCCTGGTAGTCGCCATCCTACTTTCTGTCTCTGTGGATTTGATTGCCCTAGGTTCCTTGTGTAATGGAGCCATACAGTATTTGTCCTTTGGAATGTCAGCGTAATGTCCTCAGGGTTCGTTTCCCTTCCTTGTCCAGGCTGGAGGATACCCCACTGTCTGGAGGGATCCCATGTCGTGTGTCCATGACCTGTTCGAGGATGCTTGGGTTGCTTCCACCTTTTGGGGATTGTGAGTGATGCTGGCGTGGGCGTGGGCGTGTGAATCCATGTTAACACGTTACCCTGGACCAGGTCCTCTTTGTCTCCAGTCCATCCAATCAACCGCTCCACGGCAGCAAGGGGGAAGGAGGGCCGCGCACGAGGGGCGCACTCAAGTGATCGCTTGCTAGCTAGGTCACTTTGGACAACCCGTCCTCCCTCTAGGCCTCCATTTCTCCATCTGCAGAATGGGGGTCCTCACATTTCCTCCCGAGAGTGTTGAGAGAGTAAAATGGGGTAGCACACACAGCACCTGTACAGTGCTGACCCGTGGCAGGCACTGCCAAGGGGAACTGCTGTTATTAATAGAGCATCTGGATCTGGGCACCTGGGTCACGATTTTAATCTCACCATGACCCCGTGTGGACATGAGGATGTGGAGGCTCAGAGGGGTTAGGTGACTTGCCCCGTGGCACACAGCTGGTGGGGTGTGGGGCTGGATGGGAACTCGGACGGTGCTGAAGATAAGCCTGCACTTTCCCTCCCAGCACATT
Organism: Crocuta crocuta; assembly: GCF_008692635.1. Lineage (NCBI taxonomy): Eukaryota > Metazoa > Chordata > Mammalia > Carnivora > Hyaenidae > Crocuta > Crocuta crocuta. Next base: position 2,512,774 of record NW_027551562.1, on the reverse strand, counting down.
CTCGGCTTTTCTCCCCGAGCTCTAGCGGACCTGGCGCCCCACCCAAGTCTGCAGTGAGCTCCGCCAAACCTTGGCAAGGTTTGCCATGAGCACCCCAACCAGATCGTGGCTCCGTTGCAGACAAGAGCCATGCACGAGAGATTTTCTTTCCGCTGGTAGTGCCAGGCATGGTGCTGGGCACGGGGTCCGTGTTTAGCAAACACTGTTGACTAATCCCCTTGGCCATGCGGTGCCCAAGCTGAGTTCCAAACAAAACCCAGATCTGCATGTGGGCATCGAGAGCCGAGGTTGGAAAGCTGAATGCAGCTGACTTCCATGAGGACTCCACACATGCACACGCACACACGCACCAGGAGCTGGGCAGCCTGTGGAGAAGGTTCTGTGCTCTCGTTGGGGCAAGGTCTGCTCTCCTGCCGTCTCCTCCTAACGATCCCGGTCCGTTAGCAGAATTCAGCCAGAGTCTGTCGTGCGTGGATGCTAGACCGGTTTTGAGTCGGTGGTTGTCTGTGCTCAGAGGTGACAGTAAACAGACCAATGGGGACCGATCGGTTAGGGACCAGCCTTGTGGAAGGCGAGGGCATCAGTGGGTTGGACGAGACCCAGGACAGAGCTGACTGGCCTCAGAGCCCAGGGGCTGGGAGCTCTGTGAGCCTCCAGGGCCCCTCAGGGGTAGGGAGCCTGGTCCTGAGCCCCGGGCCCTGTTATAAGAAGGGCTGAGGCTACAAAGATGACGGTGCCGTGCTCACTGGTCCCTAGGAGCCCCAACTGTTGACTGTGGCAGCCCAGCATCTCTGGTCTCAACCCTGCAACACCCCGACTCCGCTTCCGGCTTCGGCCCTGGCCCGCCTCCTTCCATTGCCCACCACGAAGCCCGGGTTGCCGTCTTCCCACGCACCCGCCGCTCAGAGCCCCTCAGCTCTGTTAACCTTGGCACAAAACCCATTCCCCTTGCTGAGGTTCACGGGCTGGAGAGACCCAGCCCCTCCCCACTCCGCGCCTCCGCCAGGCTGCTCCCTGCGGCCTCCCCAGGGCACAGCAGGTCCCCCTCAGAAAGGGCCTCTGCTCCTAACCATCTCTGCCTGGGAGACTCTCCCACAGCTCATGTTAGATGCCGTCTCCAGGCTCCGGGTGCGGCCTCTCTGCTCAGCCCCCTCCACGCCCGTTCTCACTGTGTTCCTATCCTTCGAAGCACCTGTCATAAGCTGCGGTGACCACAAGTTCTATGTTACACATTTATTTACTCATTTTGTCTGACTCCGCTGCATCGTGAGCTCCAGGCGGGCAGAATGCATGTCAAGTTACCGGGGTGCCCCGTTCCCAGCCTGGGGCCAGCCCGTAGCATGTGTTTGGGGACTGACGGAGTGGCCAAGACAGACAGACTCACTGGACTGTGCCTAGAGGGTGGTGGGTTGGAACCTGCCTTGCTTGGTGGGTCCAGGAATTTCTGGCTTGGAGGGAGGACGGGGGAGGGCTGCGACCCTCACCTCCTGAGATCCCTGGTTCTGTGTTGTGCGTGAGGGCTCACCTTCTGGGGCTTCACGGGCCAGCTCCAGGAGCGACGGCTAGAAGCAACGGCAGACTCATCTATTGGTGAGCCCAAGAACTCGGTACCAGTTGGGCTGGACTGCAGGGGGATGGCTGTCTTGGAAGGAAGGGAGTGATTCATCTTCGCGGGTACGCTCCAGCGGAGGTGATAAAACAGCACTGGGGTGGAATATTATTCACCCTTAAAAAAAGAAGGAAATCCTGACACATGTGTCAACCTGAACGAACCTCAGGACGCTGTGCCAAATGAAAGAAGCCAGACACAAAGGGACAAATATTGTGTCATTCCACTTACATGAGGCGCCCAGAAGAGTCAGAATCGCAGAGACAGAAAGGAGAGTGGGGGTTGCTGGGGGCTGGGGGAGCAGGTAAGGGACACTGGCTGTTTAACGGGGACATTCTGGGAGGATGGGGACCTTCTGGAGATGGATGGCGCTGGCGGTCGCCTAACGATGTGACAGCCACTGAACTGTATGCTTAAATGTGGTTAAGCTGGTGAATTTTACATCATGTATACTTTTCCACAATTAAAAAAAACTTGCACTTGGCTGTGACGTGAGAAATGAGGTACAGCTGTGAGCGTTTGGACCTCGTGGTTTTGGAGCCCCTTCCAATCCTAGGATGTTTCGTTCCGTATAACACGAACTTTATTTGAGGGGCGCCTGGGGGGCTCAGTCGGTTGAGCGTCTGACTGGTCAGGACTGGGCTCAGGTCATGATCTCATGGCTCACGAGTTGTAGCCCTGCATCAGGCTCTCTGCTGGCAGCACAGAGCCTGCTTGGGACCTTCTGTCCCCCTCTCTCTCTGCCTCTTCCCTGCATGTGCTCTCTCTCTCTCTCTCAAAGATTAACAAATCTTTTTAAAAAAATGAACTTTATTTGAAAATGTTCCGTGTTCCGGCTCCGGGTAAGCCCCTTGACACTCCAGGCGGGTGGCCAGCTGTGCTTGCCGTCCTCACGGTCTTTCCGGATACAAGTGGGGTCTTCCCACTGGGGGCCCTAGGACATCAGAGCTCACCTCATCAAGCCATTGGAGAAAATGTACAGGTTAAATATTTTCAACCATTACTACTTGAGATGCCTGCCATGACTCTTGGCCAAGTCCCGTTCCTCACAGCTGCAAGGTCGGGGCCCTGTGCCCAGAGACCCCTTTGGTCAGATCTTTGCCCGTGTTTCTATTTATTCGTGACTAAGTCTTATTCTCCCCCTGAGCCCTGGCCGTGGCCTTCTCCCTCATTCAACATTTATCGAGCACCTTCTGATTCCCTATCCCTGAGATTGAAGGTGTGGGGACAGTCACACGTAGAATGTAATGTGTCCCCAGGCCAGTGAGCACACAAAAGGGATGGATGAAGTCTGCTTGGGCCCGCAGAGGGGGTGTGCATCGAGGAGGTTTTCCCACAGGAAACTCTTGACTCTAATCTTGAGAGCTGAAGAGAAGTTCAGAAAGGCCCACCCCAAAGGCCATCAGCCAGATCATTTCCGGAGGCTTTAATTCCATCTCTTTCCGGAAAGAACTTTCTAAAGCAACCCTTTCTTCCGTCCTTTCTTCCCCTTTGCAACTCTGCTTTCCTTCTTTCCTCCCACCTCTCCCTGTTTCGTGCCCTCAGAGGGGCAGAGACAGAAGGCAGGAGACGAGGAATGTGGAGGAGCTGAGAGACGTGAGAATCCTCTAGAAGGAGAAAGCATGAAGGCTCCTCCTTCCCCCTTGACTTTGCTGCCCTGCCCCCACCTTGTGGTCTTTGCCTGCGGGAGGCAGCGTGAAGTCAACCTCTCTGAGCCCAGTGGTTGGAGGGCAAACCATGTGAGGCCTAGTGAGAACATCCTTCTTGGAGGCCAGGCGGTGTGAGGGAAGGATGGAGATTTGGACATGGCTGTGTAGACAGTCAGCCTTTCAGTCTGGCCCCAAGACCTCCTCGAGTCCCCAGCAGGGCGTGGCGCGATCAGATTTAGGTTCTCTAAGGATGACTCTGCCGCCGAGTGGAGAAGAGATGGCAGAGAGATACATGTGGTGGTTGGCTGTTCCAAGATGGCGGCCATTTATGAGCTCCTGTCTGGGCCTGGGCGGGCCATGTTGTCATCGAACCCATCAGATCTCTGCAGCAGCTCAGCTAAACTGCAAGTGCGTTGTCCTCACGTTGTCATGAAGGGAACGTCCTCAGAGAGACACCTGGGTGGCTCAGTTGGTTCAGCGTCGGACTTGGGCTGGGGTCATGATCCTATAGGTTTGTGAGTTCAAGCCTCTCATTGGGCTCTGTGCTGACAATGCAGAGCCTGCTTGTCTCTCTCCTTCTCTCTCTGCCCCTCTCCTGTCTCTCTCTCTCTCTCAAAATAAATAAATAAACTTAAAAAAGGAGAGAGACAGCGAGAGAAAACATGTTCAGAGAGGTCCAGGGTCTTGCTCAGGGACACACAGCCAGATGTAGCCAAGAGTCCATACCTGTAGCCCCTCCCCACCACCATATCAGCGGCAACACACTTCACTCTCCCACCAGCGGGGGCCCCTCTTTCTTTCACCCTCTCCCCACAGCCTTCAGGAACCTCCAGGGCCACGGGTGGCATCTATGTGCAAGGTGATTTCCTTCCTGCTCACAATAAATGTCAAGCTGAATGATGGAAGTGATTCAGCAGGAAATCGAATCTGAGGGTGGCGGGGAGAAAGGGCTGTGTAAAAACATTTGCAAACGGATTAAAAATTTGAGTCCACCAGCTCATGCCAACATACTTGGAAGTTTGGGAGATATTTTTAGACCGCGAGATCTAAATGGCACAGATCGTGGGTTGGAAAAGATGGAAATGGAAAGAATAGTTGGGTGGCTTTGACCAGAGATTGCTTCGCCGAGTTTCTCCTTAGCTGTAAGGCGGCATCCCAAATGCAGAATCCCCTGGAATCTACTCTCCCCCACCCCACATCATTCCCCTTGTACAGCAGGAGCCCCAGGGCCCTGCACCTGTTCTTGGAAACCCCTGGAGAGATCGACCTGCTGCTTTTTCACGCCTTTGGAGGCCAGTGAAGGAAGCGCGGCAGGAACCCGCTGGAAGACCTTGTTGGCTTGTGCACTTCGAGGGAGCTCAGGGGCAAGATCAGGAGCAGGAGTGGGGTTTACTCGGGGCCAGGGCCCGGAGGACTGGCCAGACACGAGCTCTCATCTCTGCCTCTCCCTGCAGACTCCCCACCTGGTGGGAACCCTGGTCACCGGCAGTGTCTTCAGCTTTTCTTCTCTGTCCCTGGGGAGGGGGTGACCTTGATTCTTCGGTTCTCAGGTTAGGGATTCGGGTGTGGCTGCTGGATCCCCCTTCCCACCCTGCGTCCTTGGGGGTCAGGGTCATGAGAGAGCATGACGGCAGCTGGGAAGCGGGGGGCAGAGCAGGTCCCCGGAAGAGGGGGGCGTGCCTGTCAGTATCGGTGCCATGGACCTCACGAGCGCTTGTCACCCGATTTCAGGAACAAGCGCGCCAGGCGCTTTCCCAGATGCTCTACCTGGGCGGTCTTTCACCCTTACGACAATGGCACGGAGTAGGTGAAGTTACATGAAAAATACAAAGAGGCTTGGATTACCCTGTGGTGTAATTGGGACAGGGAACCAGGAGAAAATGCTGAGGACGATGTCCGGTGTGTAGTCCTTACTCAGGGTTGACATCCTTTACCATCCCTTTAAGAGATTCTAAGTTACTTTTATTTTTATCAACAGAATACACACATGCGATTGAAGCCCCAAGCTGGAAAGGGCCACGCCAGCCCGGTCCCGAGCCCGGGGCCACCCCAGCCCGGTCCCGAGCCCGGGGCCACCCCAGCCCGGTCCCGAGCCTCTCCCAGAGGCAATCACTTCTCCTTCGTCTGTTCTCAGACCTCCTGGTGTTCTCTAAACCCTGGGTTTGGGCTGCTGTCCCTTGATGAATCAACTCTAGGCATTTTTATTGATTTCCTGTTCTATCTCGACTCCTGATGGTTTATATCCTCTTTTCCTCTTCTCCCTGCTCCCACTGCTCTGCTGCTTCTGCTTCTTTAGTCTCAGATGTGTCTCTTTCCTCCATTGTCCCTGCCCCGTCACCTTCCTTTCCTTGCCCCCACCCCCTGCACAGTGCGGTCTGTCCTTCCTCCTGCACCTAGAGGCTCCTCCTCACCTTCTCTCAGGTCTCTTCCTCTTCTGCTTTTTTTGTTTGTTTCTTTATTTTGAAAGAGATGGAGACATTGCAAGTGGGGGAGGGGCAGAGAGAGAGGAGAGACAGAACCCCAAGCAGGCTCCATGCTGCCAGTGCAGAGCCTGATGTGGGGTCAAACTCACGAAACTGAGATCATGACCGGAGCCGAAACCGAGAGTCAGACTCTTAACTAACTGAGCCACCCAGGCTCCTCCCCTCTTCTGCTTTCTTACAGGGACTTCTCCATCCCCTCTTCTAGAAACTTATAGCATCGTCTATGTATTTTTTTTTGGGGGGGAGGGTACTTTTATTACGTACCTTTCTGCCCATTCTGTTCTGTGTTAGAATTACTTATAACCAGGTTATCGCTGATTGTTTTTTAAAAAGTTTATTTATTTATTTATTTTGAGAGAGACAGTGTGAGCGGGGGAGGGGCAGAGAGAGAGAGGGAGAGAGAGAATCCCAAGCAGGCTCCGTGCTGTCAGCGCAGAACCTGATGCGGGGCTCGAACCCACGGACCGTGAGATCATGACCTGAGCCCAGATCAAGAGTCAGACGCTGAACCGACTGACCCACCCAGACATCCCATCACAGATTTTTCGATCCCTTTGTCTCGCATACGTTACCTTGTGAGGGCTGTGCAGCATCCTCCAGGACATGAGATTTGGGTTCTCACTTTCTGGAAGAGAGGAGCATCACAGGGTTCGGAGATGACTCAGAGTCACATGGGAGGGGGGGGAGTGCCACACGGATAAGCGTGTTCAGGACCGGGTCCCACGTGACTCACCCTGTTTCCCTCCGTGGGGTGCCTGCTCCTGGGAGGGGCTTAGGAAGTGCTGGTTGAATGGCATCAGACAGAAGTCAAGTTCATCGCCGTCAGATGCGTCGGCCCCGCCGCTGCGCGGCTCTGCTCTCGTTCTCTGAGGCCATGCACACACGTGCCCACGCGCGCACGCACACACACGCACACACACATCCTCCCACACACCCCACGCACATGCTCCTGGTCCTACCTTCATCTCCTGCATTTTTTATAGCTTTCCATAAATCCCCATTGCTGTTTGGGAGGCAGCCTGCTTGTACAAGCCGTGGGTACTTTGTGCCCCCCTCACACGCCGGGTAATTTATGGGCTTGGAGATAGAGAACTTGCCTCTTGCACCGACAGTATTGAACATACATTGCTTCCCTGCGAAATAGCTTTCAGAGTTGCAGTAAATCCTCTGGAAATTAGCTGGAGTTAACTAGGGGGTGGTTGTGTGCCAGTAATTACGCGTCCCCTGGGAAGTTCTGCTGACGCGTGGATGCGTGGCTTTAGTGGCGTCCCAGAGTCATAGAATTTTGGACCTGGAAGAGGCCTTGGGGATGGAGAGCCTGAGCCCACAGAGGGGAGGGGAGCCACTGAGGACACACAGCGTGTTAGTGGCAAGAGAGGCCAGTGCCTGGGTCTTCCGAGCTTGTTGTAGCCCGTTTGTTCTGCCCATTTCCGGGCAGGGCACCGTTAGGTCAAGCTCACGGGAGACCTGGTGCAGTTCGCCAAGCTGTTTCGCCCGGCATTTCCCAAATGCTATTAGTTGGGCCCTCATCCCATTGACCACAGTTGAAGCGTTGGGGAGCTTAGGGTGGGTGGGTCGATGTCCAGATGGGAATTGGGAAGCCACCATTGCGCTGTCAGGAATAAACATGTACTGGAAGGGTGTCTGGTGCTTTTCTTTCCTGCCCTAAGAAGGAAAGAGTCACCTGGCTTGTCCCTTCTGGGCCCTCGTCCCGCAAAGAGCCCAGGATTTGAACAGACACAGGCGATGAAGTATCCTTGGACTCTTTCAATGTCCAAGGTGCACAGTGCTCTGTGTCTGGCATTGGGCAGGGTCCCCGGGCTGCAGGCACATGGAAGGCAGACATCTCGCCTGGAAATTCACGGAATGTTCTACAGGGCCTCCCGTCTGCCTGCCCGGCAGCCTGACTCCTCCTTTCCCAAAGGCCAGCTCTTAGCTTCCCCCTGAAATCACAGTGAGACGAAGGTGATGGGGTGACAACACGATTGGGAACATTTGGGACTTGGGTCTGAATGTCTGCTTTACCACTTCCCATGACACCCCGCCATCCATTCACCTTTCCAAGCCTCAGTTTCCCAGTCTGTAAGGTGGGTGGGAAGCGATGAAAATTTCAAGGTGGTGTGGATTGAGCGCGCGCAGTGTGTTATCTGGAAATATCCAGAAGGTGGTAGTCATTCTTGGAAGTCTGGGACAGCTCAGTCGGTTGAGCATCTGACTTCGGCTCAGATCATGATCTTGAGGTTCTGGGTTCAAGTCCCGCATCAGGATTCTCTGCTGTCAGTGTGGAGCCTGCTTCGGGTCCTCTGTCCCCTCTCTCTGTGTCCTTCTCCGGGTCTCTGTCCCCTTCTCTGTGTCCTTCTCCAGGTCCTCTGTCCCCTCTCTCTGTGCCTTTCTCCCGCTTGCACTCTCTCTTTCTCTCTCAAGAAATAAATAAACATTAAAAAAAAGAAAGGTCCAAGGCCCCTTACAGTTTCTCACCGACCCGTCTGTTCTAAGAATAAAGCTCACTGTTTTCAGATTGCTTTGTAATTTCCACCCCCCCTTGCACACTCACTGCGTTTCACTGAATCCTCGCAGCCAGGGGAAGTGGCAGGAATTATTTTCTCCACTTAGAGAAGAAGTACAGGCGTGGAGACGGGAGCCGGGTGACGCCAGCAACCCCCGCGGCCTCTGTGGTCCCCCTGCGCCCCTGCAGAGTGGCCAGCCGGGTTCCACCGGCACTGACACCTGATTCTCCTCCCCCCACCCCACGCTCCCCGTCTCCATCTGCACAACCCTACGAAGCGGGTTTTTCCCTTATTTTTACAGATGAGGAAACCAAGGCACAGAAAGGTCACATGACACGCCTTGCCCAAGTTCCCGCCCGGGCCGTCGGCCCGCAGAGTCCTTGCTCACACCCTGGACACCAGGCCTTCCCTGTGTTAGGAATCGAGGCCTATCCGGGATAATGGTAATGACTCTGTCACCCTTGGGGTAGAGTCCCCCCACGTGGGACCCAGGCCGTGCTCGTAGCAGGGAAGCATGTCTTCCTGCCGCCGAGCACCAGCGGCACTTAACACCGGGAACGCGTGCTGGCGGCCAGGTGAGGGCAGCAGGGGCAGTGCAAGAGGCAGGCGAGAAAGTGCCAGAAGGGGCACAGGCTAAAGAAGAGAAACGCTGTCGCATCTCCATGTTCTACTGCCAGCTTGGGCTCCAGGCTGCTTGGTGTGAGCCCCAGCTCTGGGACGCCCCCACTGCGTCCCTGGGGGCACGTTCCTTAACCTCTCTGTGCCTTTCAGGGCTCTGATCTGAAGGAAGGGGTCGTGGGGGCTTGTCTCCCGGGGGCTTGGTGCGAGGATTAAATTGCTTGGTGTTTATGACGCATCAGGAGATAGGCTGGCACTTAGCTTCAAGAGACGAAGAGACGAAGCGATGTGTGAAGCAAATATAGGAAACTCGGAGAGGGGAGGAGAGTCTCAAAGGGGCCGGGCGGCTTCCCTGGGGGCCCAAACCCAGACTCCTGGAGCCCGCTCCGCATAGATCCAGACTGCCTCCCTTCCATCTCCCTTCTCGCTGCAAAACTGAGGGAATGCAACAAGGTAGCGTAACTACCTTGCGCAGTTCTGGGTGGTTCGATCAGGGAGTGTGTGTCCGTGCCTGGACCCAGTCAGGGTGCTGGGGACACATGGAGGTGGGGGTGGGGGTGGGGGTGACGATCTTCGACCAAGCCCTTTGCTCCACGTGCCTTCTGAGAACCCAGGTGCCCGTTCGTCTCCGACACGTGGGGCTCTCCCGGCCCCTTTTCACATCGCTTTGGTTCTCATTAATGCTGTGTTTCAATTAAATTATTCTTAGCCCTCGAATCTCTGCAATTAAAGAAGCAATTTTCTGTCCTTTCCCTGGAAGAGATTGCTTACCTGGTTTGGCGGAGCCTNTGCAGGAGCTAACTGACAAGGAAGTAGGCCCATCGAATACCGGCCCTCCCCCTCCCCCCTCCACACCTTTATTTCCAAAGGTTATGCTTAAGCAGGTCTTAATGATAGCTGTGATTTGTAATTCTAATTTCCTTGGAAATAGGGCTAAACACAGCATTTGTCATTCCTCTCCCGGGGGAGTACCAGCCACAGATGAGGATTTATGGCCCTGAGCCTCTCTCTGGGATGGAGATGGGTATTGGGGTTAAGAGTGGGGGCTGGGTGGACTCCGTTCAAAATGTCTCAAAGGCATTTTTTTCCTCTAAGTGCAGTGGAGCCCTACGAAAGCTTCAGGTTGCCTGGTTATATTCCGAATAAAATATGAGGCAGGGATATGCTATGTATTTATTTTTTAAAGTTTATTTTTGAGAGAGAGAGAGAGAGAGAGAGCAGGAGAGGGGCAGAGAGAAGAAGAGAGAGAATTCCAAGCAACCTCTGCACCTTGAGTGCACGGAGCCTGGTGCAGGCTCGAATCCATGAACAGGGAGATCATGACCTGAGCTGAAATCAAGAGTCGGACGCTCAACTGATGCTCCAGGAACACGATATTAATACACGAAATGCTTTCAGCACTACGGGAGTGGTCTTCTGCCTGGGTATTTATTTGAGGAAGGAGAAGGCCCTGACTTCAGAGGGTCATGAAGACCTCCCCCTAAGGCTGGCACCTCACGTCGGGACTGAATGGAGAGGGAGGGGGGCTCAGCGTGGTTGAAGCCCCCGGCGTTTGAGAAGTTTGGTGTCGGCAGTGAGGGCCTGGTCTTGTGGCCATTTACGCACTCCGTGAATATATTTTCATACCTGCTGTGTGCCAGGCTCGGTGCGGTGCTCAGCACCGGGGCCGGGGACACAGTGGTGAACCCAAACCCACAGGTCCTCTGATTCCACGGAGCTTACAGCCAGTGGGGAAGACAGACATCGTTCAAGGAATCAACAAATTAATGTCAAATCACTGGTGTGAGTAATTGAGAGGGAGCGCGCCCTGCGCCTAGAGCTCCTCGGAGAACTTTGCTCTGCAGACATAGGGACCGAGCCACAGACGAAAACCCCGCTCCCTCTGGGGGAGCAGGAAGGAGGGTGTAGGCGGAGATCCCTGCTGCCAGTCTTGGCAGTGAGACGGGGGAGTTACGGCTTCCGGCGAGTCACTTCTGCTGATGGAGCCACAGTCGTCCCACCTGTGGAATGGGGCTCAAGAGACCCGCTGCTCAGCACTGGCAGGTGGACCTGGCAGCCGGGAGCCTGTAACACAAGGGGACGCAGAATTCCTACCTCGTTGCCGCAGAGCGGCCTCATCTGGGCAGAACACCGCTCGGGGTCCTGCACGCAGAGTCGCTCTCGATTTAGGGCTCAGTAGGGCCGGGCCCTATACGTTATAGGCTTCCGCTCACATTAATGCCCCGTGAGGGTGCAGTCGTGCAGGGAGGCGCTGAGGCAGGAAGGCGGGATAATCTGCCAGGGTCCTGTGGTCACTCACGGGCAGAGGCAGACTGTGGTCCCAGACTGATTAAGTGGGACGTGGACACATTTGCTTCTCACAAGCCGCTGCTTCCTTGGAGCCGGGAGATGGCCATGTGACCTTGAGCCTTGACTTCCTCCAGGGGTCGTGGGCAACAAGTGCACGCATTCGTTCACTGTTTCCCGTGCATCTTTCTGTGCCAGGGAAGGCTCTGGGCACGAGGACACGGTGGGGGCCAGGGAGGACCCCAAGACCCCTGTCAGGAAGCTTGCATCGTAGTGCCGACAGGAGGCCGAGATGAGCAAGTGAGTCACCTGGTCCAAGGTGACAAGTTCCAGGAAGACAGGCAGCAGGGAAAGGGTGGTGGGGTGGGGGTTGAGGGAGGGGTTGCTTCAAAGAAGTTCTCTCTTGTTTTCTTTTTTAAAGTTTATTTATTTATTTTGAGAGAGAGAAAAAGAGAATCCCAAGCAGGCTCCACACCATCAGCCTGGAGCCCGATGCAGGGGCTCGAACTCACGAACCATGAGATCATGACCGGAGCTGAAATCAAGAGTCGGATGCTTAACCGACAGAGCCACCCAGGTGCCCCCAGTGTTTTAAGGTGACTCTGAGCAGAGATTTGATTGAAACAAGAGAAAAAGCCATGTGTATTCGTTTCCTGTGGCTGCTGTAACAAATGGCCCCAAATGTGGTGGGTAACACGGACGTCTTATCCTGTAAGGTGGATGGAGGGCAGGACTTTGAAAGGGGCCCCACTGAGCTGAGTCAAGATGTCGGCAGGGCTGTGATCCTTCTGGAAGAAGACTCTGTTTCCTTGCTCTTCCTCGCTCTCTCCGGCTTCCAGAGGCCACCTGCACTCTCTTACGCCATCTTTAAAGGTAGCCAGCAGGGACTCCTTTTCTCCTGTCCTTCTTCCTTCTTCCACTTTAGGGGCCCCTTGTGATTACTTTGGGTCCCCTTGGGTAACTCAGGATAATGTCCTCATCGAAAAGGTCAGATGATTAGCCACCTGAATTCCTCTTTGTCTTGGGATGTAAACGCTCGCAGGCTCTGGGGATTGGGACACGGGCAGCCAGGGCCTTAATGGAGGAATCTTCTGGGTAAGGACGGTGCCAGGAGACTCTGGCCAATCACCAGTCTCCCTGGGCCTCACTTCTCCATCTTTAAAATGGGTATGGTCATGTCTGTGCATCGTGGCTCTTCAGAATGCTCTGGGGTATTTTCAGGCACAGGGCCTACCCGTGGGGACCACTAGCAGTAGGGAAGGCTGGAAATCTCTTCCTTTTGACCCAGAAGGTGTTTTCCTCTGGCCCCGGTCTGTGTCAGGCCCTATGTGGGAACCCAGTAATAACTGAAATTTTAAAAAGCCATATTTGGCAGAATGTAAAATTCATTTTAAATTTGTGCCAAACACAGGAATGTAGTGAGAACTTCCAGTTTCCAATTAATCTTAACAAAAGTGTAATAAAAACAAAATCTACATTTGGCTATTTTACTTTTAGAAGGTTTACGGGGCACCCAGGTGGCTCAGTCGGTTAAGCAGCCGACTTTGCCCAGGTCGTGATCTCAGGGTTCGTGGGTTCGAGCCTCACGTCGGGCTCTGTGCTGACAGCTCAGAGCCTCAAGCCTGCTTCAGATTCTGTGTGTGTGTCTCTCTCTCTCTGCCTCTCTTCTGCTCACACTCTCTCTCTCAAAAATAGACCTTGAAAAATTTCTTTTAAAAGTTTAAGATTACATTTAGAAGTTTAGAGAAACAAAATCAAAGCTGAATATGGAATACACAGCAAAACGGCATTCCGATAAAGTAAATAAATTATAAAGAAACGGAACCAAGGAGACAAAAATATTGGCGTGGCTCAAAGAAGGTTCATGTGCAAATAACTCCCAAACCCATCTCTGTAAAGGCTGCGTTTCGGTTTTTTATAAATCAGGGTGTGATATTGTCTGAAGAGAGATTTGAGCAAGGATAACAACATATTACTGTTCTCAGTTGTTTTTTTTTTCATCATCTACTGGGATGAAGATTTGAAAACCGAACTGAATATAATCTTGTCTTCAGATCTAGAGAATGGCATTAGATATCATGTCTAATGCTGTTGAGGAAATACTAAAAATAAGTCTTACTGGTCTGTGACTTGTAGATCGAATTAAAATACTTCACAATGTCATGTACAGTTACCATTTCTCTTCTGTGACCCCTTCCGGTGTTTGAACGTGGCAATGTAAAAATCAGAGCTCAATTCCAAATCCAAGGATTACTCTAAAGAACTTTATTGACAATTGCATTCGCGGCTGCCTCAGGCATGCTCTGCAGAGGGAAGCGTCTCCAAATTACAGTTAATTAAAAACTATCTAAGAACTACATGGATGCAAGAAAGGTTGTGTTACTCGGCCTTTTGTTGATAGAGTGCATAGTATGTGAAAACTTAATTATAAAATATAATTCATGCATTTGGTGGAACGAAGGCAAAGAAGTTTTGTGGCATAAATATCTGATAATTATGAATTGCCTTGAAAAAAAGCCATTTAATAAGTGTTGACCCTGCCTCCTTTTCAGGAACCAACTGATGGGGATATCAGACTTGACTGTCAGGCCAGGGGTGAGAAAAAGCCTGAGGGTTTGAGGGGCTGGACGAAGCCTGGGGAACTTTCCTTGAGAACATGGTCTACACTTGCTTTCCTCTACTGAGCTGGGCTCTTGTTCATTACTCAGTCTGGGTTTGGATCCAGTTTGATTTGGGGCATGTTGCTTTGGCATCACCAAAGCAGGGATACCGTAAGTGTCCCCAAAGTTGCTGTGAAGACAGAATGCACGGAAGGTAGTCTGCGGTGGCTGTAGTTGCATAAACTTGGGCTGACGTCCCGTCTGTCTCCTGTGCTTGTGCAAGGGTCCCTTACGCTCCCTGGGCTTTAGCCTCTCCTTTGTAAGGAGAGTCATGGATGCCTCTGCCTTACTTGTGAGGATCAAAGTCAACAGACACAGTGGTGACTCTGAGCCTTTCTTCCCTCATCTGAAGGGCCCCATCCTACCTGTGTCTGCGTTCATCTGTTCATTCAGTTTCCTTTCATAGAATATTTGAGGATCTATCACATGCCGAAAATGTTCTTACACTAACAAATTAAAGAGTCAATTCACACTCACAATGAAATCCATCAAATCAGATCAAATCAAGGAAATGAAATCGTAGTTGCCAGTGGAAGCATTGGGTCGGTGGTCTGGAAGGCCCTGTGCATTGCTCCTGGGGCTTCTTACACCCTCTAAACTACGGGCTTAGGGGCCTGTGTTCTCCACCAGGCCTTCGATGTGTCCCTCAGCACGGAGACTGTACCCTTGAACCCCAACATTTATGGGAAAAATGAATCCCATCCATGTCAGGCCGTAGGTTCTGAGAGCTCAGCTTTGGGGCCAGAACCTTTGTAGACCTAGAAGAGCTTGCAGAAAGAGGTTCATATAGATCCCGTGAGGCATTGACCCTTCCCCAGACCCCAGGGGCCACCTGGCTCCTGGTATCCTCCTTTCTGAAGCCTCCTCTGTTTCCATAGCACAGTGTTTCATTTCCCTTCGCCTCTTCCAGCACCTTACATCCATACTGGACGTTGTTTGGTCTTGTCCACGCGTGCACACTCCTTCCTGTCAAAGTATAGCCCCACAAGGATCCTCATCTTATACAAATCGGCTTCTAGAACTTTCCTGCATTCATATGATTTCAGTTTGACTTAAAAAAAATCTTGGTTGATTAATAGTAAGCCACATTTTAGTTTGAAAGATCCATGGATAATCTCAATAAACAATGTAACATCTCTAGGCATTAATTTTCTCTATGACAAAACAGGGTTCCAAAAATCTGTCCTTGAAGGTTGTGATGACCACGTGAGCAGGTGGGTTCTTCGGCACATATTCAACATCTGCTATGTGCAGGTACTGTTCTAGGTGCTTAGAATATATAAGTGAGCAAAAAAGGAAGCTAACCTTTGCCTTCATGGAATGAGCATTCTAGATGGAGAGGTGGCTGATAGATGTGACAGCTAGTAAAACTTTATAGTATGGTAAACATACTACAGATAAGCATCCCTTAGGTAAGAACTATGGAATGTCAATTATACCTCAATAAAGACATCAACTAATTTAGAAAAAAAAAAAAGAACTGTGCTAGAAAAATAGAGCAGAAAAAAAGGCCGATGGAAAAATTGAACACAATTTGGCAACTTTCAAAGACCACAGAGATGTTATTTTCTGAAGTATGTACTAACAAAGATAAGATAAGTCAACAAATGTTTTTATCAGCTTCCCTCAACTTCCAGAAACTTCCAGATAGGCAGTCTCCTGCCCTTCCATGCGCATCCATCTCAAGTTCCAGTAGTTTTCAGAAAATCAGGATACTGTCTCTGCAGGCAGATCACTCTTGCTGACTTGAAAACAAAGCTGACCCAAAGGACACGGAGCAGCATTAAGCGGTTTCTGTGGAGTTAGAAGTAGGGCGCACGCCAGTGGGACATTCTTTTCCACAAACGGGTGGCTGCAGGAGCTTCTATTGAACTGGGAGCTGGTAGGGACTGAGGACCCACGTGGGTGGCATTGGCTTTTATGACATCTCGTTCATGGAAAGTTCAAGATGCCTGCCCAGATTCCTCTCAGATGGACTCTGGACACTGCAGAATCCAAAGTAACCCCAAATGGGGACTCTTCATCCACTGGGGAGAGGAGACTCATGTTTTATCTCATCCCGAATCTGAGGCCGTGCAGTTGCTGTACTTGTTTGTGTGTCTTCTTCTTTTCAAGGAGAAGGCAGATTACTCTCAGTGAGAACGGGGCCGTGAGTTCAACAAAGAGTCCTTGAGCCATTCTACCTGTGACAGCCACTGGGATCAAGCGAGAGGCACACTAATTCATGCCCTCAGGAAGCTTTGGGTCTAGTGGGGAAGACAGGCATTTAGATGAGCAACTACGGTAAAGTGTGACTAAGGTCAGTGTGTCTGTTACGGAGGACAGGGAGGGAAGGAGGGGCACTGATTGGATTGGAGACGGAGGGTCCTGTGCTCGTTAACAGAAAAGGGGGTGTTTAAGCAGTGAGTGAGTGATTGGCTTGCATTAGAGGGGGGTCACGCTAACGTTCGTGCCCAGGATGGAACGGAGGGCAAGTCCCTGGAGGTAGGAGACCAGTCAGGAGTCTGGTAAAGATGTTCTAGGAACAGCATTGGGATGTAGGGGACCGAGGATGCCATTCCCCCTAGTTGCAGTGCTTGACTTGAACGTGTGTAAATAAATCCTTGATTGCTTTAAACTCTGGATCTGAGAGCAGCATCCTGTGTTTTGACAGACTGCCATCGTGTTATGTCTTGGGTTTTGCCACGTTCATTCACTGCCTCAGGTTGTGGATGTCTTCACTGGTCACGTCTCTAGCGCTGGAAAGCTGGGTTGCCATGGATTCTTACCACAACCCTGATTAATTAGATTCCAGCTTGCTCTGCGGACATGCGCTGAGGGCCGGCCGAGTGCTCCGTCTCATCTCATGTGCTGCCAGTGTAATGATCAGAGCACACGGTCCCTTGGGAACGTGGATTTCCCTTTTGGGTCCATAGAGCATGAACAGGAAATCTTTGGGCGTGGGTCAGGTTACGTTAAATGAAATCAATAAGTGTTTTTACCTATGGTTGTCCATGATTCCTGACGGCAACCCTGTGGAAGCAGATTTTATTGAAGTCACTTTAGGGAAAGTGAGACCTATGTCTGGAGATGCAAAGCCACTTGCCCAAGGTTGCACGGTGAGTGAGGAAAAGCGAGGAGGTGGGAGTCCAGGCCTCTGGCTCTGCTTAAAGACCACAGATGGGAAGGATTGGGAAGACACGGAGCTGGCCTCCTATGCTCCTCCCTCCTGGATCCTTGTCTGAGGAGGGGGGTGCTCCCCAGATGGCTGTCTGGCCCCAGCAAGAATGATGCAGATATGCCCCAGTGGGGCCATGATGAGTCGTCTATGGGGCGCCCTCAGAGCATGCCTCGTTCCCTCTCCTCCCACCCTGGGGACCGTGGAGCCACCCGTAAGGACAACAGCCAACACGCGTCAGTCCACGTGCCCGATTAGATGGAGAGCGTCTCTGAGGTGAATCAGGCTCCGTGGTCCTGGGAGACAGAAGAGACGGCGTCCCGTGGGGAACATCTGGCTTTGTCAGGTCCATCCCCGGTGGGCTCTGAGGGGAGATACACGGGGTCTGTGGACTCACAGAGATCAGAGCTGGCCTCAGGGAGGGCTGTGTCCCCTGACTGAGGAGACAGTACCTGGACGCACCTTTGACAGGCATGTGGTAGCAGGATTGAGACCCTGGACGTAGATGACTGACCGGATCATCCCCAGCCCCTTCCGATTCTGGGAGGATGTGATGCCCGTGTGAGGGGCAACAGATGTGGGAGCCTCTTCTGGTCCACATACGTGATCAGGACGCGGCTCTCTTAGGGATCGTAGGAAGGAAGGATCCTGATGTGTGGTGCTTGGGGCTTCAAGGGATGCAAGTGGCCTCTGGGAGGCCGAGGTGAGCTGGATGTGCTACTACCTGGGGGCAGTCTGAGGAAGAAGGTTCTAGAGCCCACTAGAGCCCAAGCTGGTGGGAGGTGGAGCGTGAGGAGTGCTGGTCAAGGCTTAGGACCTCAGCAGAAGGGTCACCATTCTGCTATGTATTCAAGACCAAGGGGCAGTGGAAGGGGTGTGGGCCCCGAGGCTGGTGGCCAGGACTTGGTAGGGCTGGGCTTCCCCTGCTGGCCCTTCTTCCCGCTGCTACCATGTGGGACATAACTCCAAGACCAACAGATATTTTCTCTCCAAAACTCATTGTTCTGGATACAGTAAAACCGTGGTCTGAGATCCTCATTTCGTTCCAGAAACGTGCTTGTAATCCACTTGTCTATCAAAGCAAATAATGGAAACTCAGGTGATTCATTCCGCACCCAATACGGTTCATATAAAAATGATTACGGTACGGTAATATAATACCAATAATAAAGGAAATACAAAACATAAAAATAAACAAATTAACTGCACTTACCTTTGAAAACCTTCATGGCTGGGTGAGGGAGACGAGGGAGAGGAGGTGGTTATTATGGACGACTTTCACTATCACTAACGGAATCACTGCTGTCTTTTGGCTCGTGGAATCTTTTCCTGCATGGGGCCCATTGCATGTGCTCGCACGGATGTTGACTACGGTACAATATTAATACACTCTTGTCATACACTGTATTTCGTGTACCTGACAATTGAGGCAGCAGAGGAAAGGGTCTCTATCTGCAGGCAGCCTGCCCTAGAAGGAAGCAAAGCCTTCCTAAGCTCACTCTTGTTTGGAAAAGCCAAGGACTGTCCGTAGGTGCTTTGAAGTGACCAAAAAACACAGGAGTGCCAGTATTGGGCCCCTTCCAGCGTTCTGAAAAATCACCGATGTCTGCCAAACACCGCCGCCCGAGGCCGAGCATCTGGGCATGGGAGGTGATCACCCACAGACCCACAGCAAGAGAGAGAGAAAGAGACAGAGAGGAACCATTAACTCAGTTGTGATCACGTGACATTCAATGTCCCCTACTACTCGTATTGCAAGATATTGCTCGTTTATCAAGTTACAGTTTGTTAGAAATGTTGGGTCGTCTTGAGGAACACTCTCAAAACAAGTCACTTGCTACCCAAGGATCTGTGGTGATTTCCTCCAGGCTGTAGGTGCTTGTCACCTGGAGTGGAGGAAACACACACACTGTGGCCCTTGCAAAGGCCCCGCAGACCCCCTAATTTGGCTCCTTGACTTCACACAGAAGCAAACTCCCCAGGTCTAGGGACGAGAGGTGACCTGCCCAAAGCCCCGTGGCAGGTTGGTTGAAGACCCAGGGGTGGCCCCGAAGAATTTCAGCTCAAGTCCGTGACCTTCCTATATTGCCCGTTGAGAGGACGCTATGGGAACGCACAGGTCAGCAATTCCTGGTGGACCTGCTCACTTTTAGAATTTCTGTGGCGGTATCTTGGCCCACACAGAGATTCTCATTTATTTGTTCTGACGTGGAGACCAGGATTGGTGTTTGGTTTTTATTTCTGGGGGGGAGGGGTGATTCTTAGGTGTAGCTGGTGGCTCCATTGAACTAACTCCAGATGATGCTTCTAAAGGAAGGTCTGGGTGGACCTGCAGTCAAGCACACACTGGACGTGATTTCTAAGAAGAAATGGCTCATGAAAGAAGCAAGAAATGTCTCTGGCTGAGATGGTCTCTGAACGATGGTCAACTGCCCAGGGCACAGCGAGGCCCTTACTGTCTGTCTTCGGTTCTTGGCACACGTCATGGCAGCGAGGACGTGTTTGAGCATCAGTAACTGCTCGCTGAGTGAATGAATGAATGAATGAATGGGGACATTTGGTTCTAGACACAGTCTAAGGCAGTGAGGAGAGGACTCCCATGCTTAGGGCTTTTTCTGCTTCTGTTTCATGACTCGACACGGAGATGAAACCTTTGAGGCTGGACCTGGAGATACTTGCCCTTTGGAATAAGAAAAAAATCAGGGTTTGAGAGAATAGGACTGAGTGGATGGAGTCTCATGGTAGATGAAGACACTTCTTTTCTTAGAAGTTCTTTTCGTGAGCTGGATGCCCGCAGCTATNGGGGACATTTGGTTCTAGACACAGTCTAAGGCAGTGAGGAGAGGACTCCCATGCTTAGGGCTTTTTCTGCTTCTGTTTCATGACTCGACACGGAGATGAAACCTTTGAGGCTGGACCTGGAGATACTTGCCCTTTGGAATAAGAAAAAAATCAGGGTTTGAGAGAATAGGACTGAGTGGATGGAGTCTCATGGTAGATGAAGACACTTCTTTTCTTAGAAGTTCTTTTCGTGAGCTGGATGCCCGCAGCCATCCAGGGGTTACCTTTGCTATCTTAGTCTCATGATCTATCAAATAAGGATGCGATGCCCCCACTTCCCACCTCACCCAGATATTTGTTCAACGCACACATAGGGACGTCTGTTGGGAGCTGGCATGGGCTTGGCGCTGAGGCTGCGAAGGTGATAAGGCGAGATGCCCGCCTTCTCAGAGCTGTTCGCACTGCCACTCCTCCGGTCCTCGCCGGCGCTTGGGCCGGGACGGCCAGCAGGTGCCTGGCGCTGTGCTTGCAAGGATCAAACCAGAGGGCTCTGGAGAGACGTGCTTTTCGATAATGTTTTGCAAAACATAAAGCATGACTCCGAATGCCGAGGTCAACCCCCTAGTTCATGGCATGAAACGGCTAATCCATCATTTAAGAAATAAGCTTCGAAGTCATCGTCTGGGTCCTCCTGACATCCCTCCAGTGGCCTTTCTGTTACGGCCTTTATTGTATCATACAGTCCTGTTCCATTTGCCCGTCTGTCTCCTCCCACAGGGTGCAAGTCCCTTTATAGGGCTGGTCTCCTGTTCATTTGTCAGTTCCCAGAACACAGTATCTGCTTGTTTAACTGAGTGAATACAGCTTTGTGCCAGTGGCAAAGGTGTTCTAAAATGCATAAGGGGCACCTGGGTGGCTCAGCTGGTTAAGCATCCAACTCTTGGTTTCGGCTCAGGGCATGATCTCATGGTTCATGGGTTCGAGCCCTGCATCGGGCCCTGCACTGACAGTGTGGAGCCTGCTTGGGATACTCTCTCTCTTTCCCTCTCTCTCTGCCCCTCTCAAGCTGACTTATTTATTATTTCTCTCAAAATAAATAAACTTAAAAAATAAAATGAAATGCATTTAAGTAATGCTCTTGGCAAGATATGTACTCCATATTTTTTAAAGTTTACTTAAATTTGAGAGAGAGAAAGCATGCATATGCGAGAGGGGGAGGGACAGAGCAAGAGGGAGAGAGAGAGAATCCCAAACAGTCTCCCTGTGTCAGCCCAGAGCCCAGTGCGGGGCTCGATCTCATGAACTGTGAGATCATGGCTTGAACTGAAATCAAGAGTCGGACGCCTAACCGACTGAGCCAACCAGGCATCTGTTTCATATTTTTATAAAAACATAAATTTACATATACAATTTAAGATGCGTGTACCTCGCCCTGTCATTTCCAATTTTAAGATGTATTAAAGGGAATCACAAACCCGATAGCATTTTAAGGGTTAATTGTTTTTAGTGAACTGTAGCAAGCTGTGTGTGTGTGCGTGNACTCTCTCTCTTTCCCTCTCTCTCTGCCCCTCTCAAGCTGACTTATTTATTATTTCTCTCAAAATAAATAAACTTAAAAAATAAAATGAAATGCATTTAAGTAATGCTCTTGGCAAGATATGTACTCCATATTTTTTAAAGTTTACTTAAATTTGAGAGAGAGAAAGCATGCATATGCGAGAGGGGGAGGGACAGAGCAAGAGGGAGAGAGAGAGAATCCCAAACAGTCTCCCTGTGTCAGCCCAGAGCCCAGTGCGGGGCTCGATCTCATGAACTGTGAGATCATGGCTTGAACTGAAATCAAGAGTCGGACGCCTAACCGACTGAGCCAACCAGGCATCTGTTTCATATTTTTATAAAAACATAAATTTACATATACAATTTAAGATGCGTGTACCTCGCCCTGTCATTTCCAATTTTAAGATGTATTAAAGGGAATCACAAACCCGATAGCATTTTAAGGGTTAATTGTTTTTAGTGAACTGTAGCAAGCTGTGTGTGTGTGCGTGTGTGTGAAGCTGTGTGTGTGCGTGTGTGTGTGTGTGTGTGTGTGTTCTCTGTGAGTTGGTGGGCAAGAAGGGAACGCTGACTTGTTTCTAGGTGCTGGTGTTCAGGGACCGGAGGCTGTGGTTGCTATTTTAAATTGTTTCTGTTAATTATTGCAATAATGTTTTGTAAATAAGTTGCCTTCTGCAAGAGTCGCTTAGCGGGTATGTTTCCAAAGAGTTTTGGACTAGCTGCCCAGGCATTCCGAGCCGGAAGAGCATCCCTGAAGATTGAAGGGAGAGCATAGGTAGTCCAGGGACTCTCTCTGCCTTAGAGAAGGGGAAAGGCTTAAAGGGAGGAGGGGAGGAGGGGATCAGCACCCGCTGGGAGAGAGGCAGAGCCCGATGGAGGCAGGGAGGAGGAGGGAGCACCAGTGAGGGGACAGACCTGCCCAGAGCCGAGATGCAGATTCGGAGACAGATGCAAGAGACCGGGCTGCAGGGGGACAGACAGAGGGGACACAGGGACGGACACCACACCCCGGGAGAGCCTGTGGGAGACAGATCGAGGCCAGGGAGTGTCCCCAGGCGGAGGCGCGGGAGGACGTGGGCATGACTGAGAGATAGATCGTGGCTAGGAAGCATCGCCTAGAATGGGCCCATGGGGAACGTGTTAGAAAATCTTTAAAGCGATTAAAGACCATTTTATTGAAAAGAGATCTGGGCCTCTGGTGAAGAGAGAGCCCGGCCTGAGCTGTTTTCTCCCCGGTGCTCATCTGCTGCTTCAGCCAATGGGCTGTGAGCATGGGGCTGGGAGATGTGTGTTTGCTGCCTCTCTTCTTCCTGCCTGGCCTGGAAGGTGGTTCTGGAAGGAGTGCTCACAGGGCCCAGCAAGGGCCTTCGTTTCTTTGGCTCTGCCGCTCCCCTCTCCCCCGCAGGTCTTGCCGGGACCAGGGTGTGACCTTATGTTTTGATTCGCCCCTGTAGACAGCAGAATCAGTCTACAGGAATTCCTTTCCAGAGTCTTCCTTTGGAATCAGGTCTGGTAGGGTGTTAAGAGTTCATCAAGAAGCAGGACAGTTATCCCAGAGAGGTTAGTGTGGTTTCCTTCTCTCCCTTCCTGAGATCACTCACCTCATCCTGGCCTCTCACCGTGATGTGATGAATGAGATGAAAGGAGCCAGAACAAAGAAGACGAGGTGAGACCCCAGAGATCACCTAGTTCAGTCCTTTTGTTTACAGATACGGAGACTAAGGCCCTGAGAGGTGGCCCGACCAGAAGCTCCAGGCTCAGAAAGGCCAGTGCTCTCTCTCCTGTTGAGGTGGGAGGGCACCTAAGCCAATGACCTGCTGCCTACGTGACCCACTGCCTTCCCATGGTAGGCATCGCTAGTTGATCACGGGCATCACCATTCAGCCGTGATCTGCTGCCTCTCCAGCAGGGCTTGGGGGGCACCACGAGTCAGGTAGATTCTACCCTTGGGATCAGTTCTCTTTACCGACCCTAAAGCGTACAGTGCTCTCCTCCTTATCTTTCTTTTGCAGGTAGCTTTTTAAAGTTTTAATCTGCGGTCCATTGTCCACTGACGTGATGGATCGTAACACCTGTAATATTAGAGGTAGAAGGAAGAACCCATCGTTTCCCTGGAATCCGAGTGTTGCTGTTCATGTGTGAAAGTTGGGGAGCAAGACAAAATGGATAGACTGGTCTCCGTGATAATTTCTGTCCTTGCTTTTTAGCTTATTTTATTAGGGGGAGTGGGCAGGGAGGCCCTTGTAGTTAGGATTTGAGTTCTGGTCCTTTGTAGGGAAGATTTTATCATCCGTTGGAAGAGGAGGAAGCCACGAGTCAGAGAGTTTGGCCAAGCTCACACAACAGGAGTTATAATCACCCCGCCGGTGAGGTGGGGAGGCCGGCCCTGGGGTTATGGGCATAGCTGAGCGCATGACCCCTCCCTGGGCAGATGAGACCGAAGGTACCTTATCGTCAGGCATGCTCACAGCCCAAGGGAGAAGGACACCGCACTCCACACAGGGCCCCACGGGGTCTGCACACACGACCAAGGAGGAAGGGTGGGGGGGGCACGCTTTGTGGTGTCAAGGGGGAGGGATGCCCCTGGTTCCCGAGGAAGGACGTGATGGGCTTGTTCCAGTAAATCTGGGCTGGCAGGAAACTGAGGCAGCAACCGTGCCTGAGTCCCCCTGGACTCTGGATCCTCCTGAGAGGTCGGGGACCTTATTCACAGGAGCAGAACAGGGAGGTAAACTTGAGACCCTCCCGGCGTCCGAGGAGCACGTAATGTAGAGCCTTAGTTTTAGGCCTTACTCCCCAGACGGGGCAGGCGGGGCTGGCGCCTCCCAAGGCCAAGGCGTTTCCCATCCCACCACGCGGGCCCCTGCCCGGAGCTTGCTGTGGGACCAGAGAGGGAGCGCGTGGCTCTTCCTGTCTCGCGCTCCTGTCAGTCCCCCTCGGGGCGGAGTCTCTGTATTTCATCACACCTGGGCATTGTGTGATCACGGAGTTCATTTCCTTCTTCGTTCCTCTTTGTGTTTTGTCGCATTATGATGGCTGGGAGAACCCAAACGCTCTGAGTGAATGCTGCCATTGTCGAAGAATCAGAGCGAGGTTAGCAGCTGGGGGCGGGGGGGGGAGTGCAGCCCAGGCTGGGACGGGGATTCGTGGAGTTTCAGGAGCAGTGTGAGTCGTGGGACGTGACCTTGCGTGTTCGTGCTCGTGCTGCCTGAGGATGGTGAACCTTTAGGACGGGGTCCCCCGCGGGCTCCTTCTTGGTGCATCTGCAAGAATAGAACCACCGCTCACACCCCACGGAGGGTTTGGGTCACAGCTGTTAGGAGAGGGGACGCAGCACCGAGCTGTCATGAAGTCTTCTGCAGACAGTGGATAGAGAGGTGAGCAGTGACGGTGGTGATAACGGATTTGGCGATGAAAACGTCTGTGGGTTGTGCCTGTGGGCCTGGGTGCTGGACGTTTCCCTACGCTTTCCCCTTCACCTTCCTCAGGACCTCTCCGGGCAGTTTGTATCATTGCCATTAAATTTTTTAAAATATTTATTTATTTTGAGAGGAGGGGTGGAAGAGCCAAGAGAGAGGGAGAAAGGGAATCCCAAGCAGGCTCCACGCTGTCAGCGCAGAGCCTGATGTGGGGCTCGATCTCACGAACTGTGAGATTTGACCTGAGCTGAAGTCAAGAGTCGGACGCTTAACCAACCAACCCACCTAGGCGCCTCTGTATTATTACCATTCTTTAAAAAACCTTTTTGATGTTTATTTTTGTGAGACAGAGAGAGTGTGAGCGGGGAAGGGGCAGAGAGAGATGAAGACCTAGAATCTGAAGCAGCTCCAGGTTCTGAGCTGTCAGCACAGAGCCCAACGTGGGGCTCGAACTCACAAACTGCGAGATCATGACCTGAGCTAAGTTGGATACTTAACCGACCGACTCACCCAGGCGCCCC
This sequence comes from Crocuta crocuta, assembly GCF_008692635.1. Classification (NCBI taxonomy): domain Eukaryota; kingdom Metazoa; phylum Chordata; class Mammalia; order Carnivora; family Hyaenidae; genus Crocuta; species Crocuta crocuta. The sequence continues at coordinate 2,487,527 of NW_027551562.1, read as the reverse complement.
CACATTATTACCATTTTTAAGATGGGGAGATTGAGGCCCGGATAATCTAAGTGTTTGAAATCACCCAGCTAACAAGTGATGGAGTTTACGTACTTCTCGCCTTACAGGGTGGTTGTAGGATGAGGGAGAGTGTGTGTAACAGTTGAGCACAGTGCCTGGGATGCGGCAAGCCTGCCACGTGGGAAGCCGATCTCATCTTACGTTGTATTACGAGTCTCTCGGTGTCTATATGGCAGGTGTGCTCGGACCCGTTGGGGGACAGGATCCTTCTGCAGAACCACATGCTGCTCTGCCCTGTGGACAGACGTAAATTGGATCGGAGGGTCTTTACCCACAGCTGGGCTCACCAATCCTGATTTCCAAAGGCGCCCGGAGTCCCTGAGTAGAAGCTCATGGTCGTGGGTCGAATGGTCCCAAGAAGAAATGTCCTAACCCCCAGAGACTGGTGGATGTGACCTTATTTGGAAGAAGGGTCTTTACATGTGATTAAGTTAAGGATCTTGAAATGAGATCATCCAGGATGACCTGGGTGCGTTCTAAGCCCAGGACAGGTGTCCGTATAGGAGACACTCAGGAGAAGGACACAAGGAGGGAGAAAAGGCCATGGAAGATGGCAGCAGAGACGGGGGGGGGGGCAGCCACAAGCCGAGGAACACCTGGAGACCAGAAGCTGGAAGAAGCAAGGGCCCCTCGAGCCTTCAGAGGGAACGAGGCCATGCCATGCTGACACCTTGATCTTGAACTTCTGGCCCTTAGGAGTGAATGTATTTGCTTTCATTCGCTTTCATTCTCCATGTTCATGGCCTTCCGTTCTGGCAGCCCCAGGAAACTAAAACGTCCCTCGTCTCTCAAGGGGCCCTTCTGCTGGTGGGGTTGAAAGATGGCCAGCCAGAGGGGCCGGAGCTCTGGGCACTTACTCTGGTCTCACACTAAGGGGCCGTGAGCCTTGAGCCAACCTGTTTTACTTTCTGGAACTCAGTTTCCTCATTTGTGAACTGAAGGGTGGGGAAGGGGTTATGCAATAACAGAGCAGGGTGGCCTGAGCTCAAAGGCGGCGTCCCTGGAGACTTGAGGCTGAGTTGTCAAGTAGGTGCAACCTTCAGGAGGGGGCGGGGCGGGNGCAGGGGCGAGGGGGGAGGATGGGGCTCACTGCTAGCAGGAAAGGGGATTTGACACAGTGGGAAAGAAAAGGAATAACAGCAAGCTCTCCACTTGCGATCATTTGTGTGCGTATGATGGGAGGCACAGCCAGATATTCCTGCAGATTGTTTCTTTTTAAATCCCAGAAATAATTCTTTTGACCTAGTTTTGGTCGTGCTCGGGATATAGTTCGCGTTAACTGAGCTGAAGTATGATATGCTTTTTCAGCGTCCCCGGGTGACCTTCAGAGCCTCTGGTCTCCTTGGGGGCCTGGCGTTGGGTGGACAGGGTGGGCCAGGGCGCGGCGCTCCCTGAAGCCTGAGCAGGTCAGTGTGGCTCCGAGGTTCAGGACGTGGGCTCTGGGATGAGACGGTGGCTCTGTGGGCTACTTCCGTCTCTGAACTCATTCACTCAGCTGCAAGATGGGGATAAATTTGCCTTCCTCCAAGGGAAGCCCTCATTTGTTTCCCGGAGGCAGGAGTCCTTAATGAGCCATGTTGGAGGTTAGGTGACTCTCACGGCCGTGTGTCATGGCCGTGGAATGCCGGCCCCAGTGCACACTGTTAACCGCTGCCCCTCTCTGCCATTCCTGAAGGACATTCGTGGCATTTGGTGGAAGGAGCTAACTCTTGCACGCTCTGGGGGTCCACAGAGGAGCGAGGTGGCTGGACAGCGGGCCTGATGCAGTGAAACGGGGGGAAAGTCCTAGGGTGTCCGTGCGTGTAGGCAGCTGGGCACCTTTGCCCTCCTTTCCCAGAAAGGGTTCCTCGTGGTCCCTGCCGGTAGTGGTTCGTGGTCCATCCTGGAAGCTTCCGTGGCCCCCTGAGGGCACGCACCGCGCATTCTCCTGCTCCACGCAGGCAGCAGAGAGAGGGAGCTACGGCAATACTTCATTTTTCAGGACACGTCAGAACTCCGGCCTGTCCGTGCCCCCCGAGAAGGGCTGGGACCTTAGCAGTGCAGCAGGTGGAGCGTGAGTCCTGGGAAGGGGCTCCCACTCTGACCGTCGAGGCCTCCTGTCTCCCTCCCAGCCCCTCCAGGACCTGCCCCTTCCCAGCAGGTGCTGCTTCATGACCGTGCATTTTGCTCATGCTGTTCCTTCTACCTGAATTCCCTTCCCTCTGCCCCTCCACTGTCTACCCCTGGGTTCCCTTGTGTCCTCAGACCTTGGCGGAAGGATCCGTCACTTCCTCTCCCGGGCAGCCGGGATTCTGTCGCGGAGACCCACCGACGAACAAGTGAACGGACGACAGTGAGGCATGGTGGCTTGGGGACAGAGATGAGCAGCGTGGAGCAGGGAGGAGGAGGCAGCCCTGGGGTGGACCCGTCCTGCCCCAGGCCGGCGTGTGGGCAGTGGCTGGTGGCAGGGAACCTGGTTCTCAGAGGAAACTGTGTCCCAAAGCCCCGAGGAGAGGAAGCCGGTGTGTTCCAGGAGCTGAAGGCAGGCAGGGGGCCGGGGGGCCGGGATGTCACAGAGGAGGGGGAGCGGGAGGACGTGGGTGGGGAGGAGCCGACTTGCGGGAGAGGGAGTTCAGACTCAATGTCAGTGCGAAGACGTGCAGGTAGCTCCGTCAGATAAGCCTCCGACTCGACTCCGGATTTCTGCTCTGGCGATGCTGTCATGGTCCACGGGATCGAGCCCCGCGTCCGGCTCTGCACTGACAGCATGCGGAGCCTCCTTGGGGTTCTCTCTCCCTCTCTCTCTGCCCCTCCCGCACTGGCACATGCTCTCTCTGTCTCTCTCAAAATAAAGAAACACTAAAAAAACATAACAAATAAACGTAGAGGCAAAATATATGCTGCAGTGTGATCCTTTTGGCTGTCGTTTTGAGAACAGACTGAGTGGGGGGCGGGATTTCAGCGATGCAGGCGGGAGGAGATGGTGGGTTGGACCAGGGTGTAGAAGTGAAGGGGAGTCAGAGCTTTCTGGATTCATTCAGGGAGTAGAGGCGGTAAAGGAGGAAGGGTCTGGAAGGCCTGTGGCGCTCTCTCTGGCTGGTAGTGCCATTCCTTGATGAGAGCCCAGTTGGGAGGTGAAGCCCAGAGCCTGTTTTGGACATGGTGGGCGTTCGTTGCCCGTGGGTGTCAGATGGTGGAGGCACCAAGGATGCAGCTGGGTGGGGGAGGCAGCAGCTCTGCATGGAGGTTAATGACCTTCCTCTTTCCTGCTCTTGATGGCGTACCCCGGACCATGGAGCTAACCGTCCTAGCAGAAGAGGGGACGAAGACTCTTGTAGAATGATTGGAATCTGGGCCCGTTCTGACTCCCCTTTGGGAAACGGGGCTGGCGTCTGCCCATCGTCAGGACACAGACATCCCCCTCATTGTTTGGAAAGACCAATTTCGTTCGAGATTCCGCAGTCCGATCTAGGGGAGGGGGTCCGTCTCGGCCAGTGCCTCTCATCGTGGTGTTCTCTTTTCTATGTTCCAGTTCGTTCCTGCTTCCTCAGGTTGGTTCCTCATTTTCCAGCTTGGGAAACATTCTTTCTGCTGAAGACAGAATTGCCAGTAGAGGCGAGAAAGTTGGCTTTCTGTCTTCCATCTGGTGCAGACGGCCATCTGGGCCAAGCGAATCGCCATTTTGTTTTCCATCCTCCTCCATGACATTAGGCAGCGCCGTTCTGGTCATTCTGGTGTCTTTCTTCTGCTCCTTCTGGGTTTGCATTGATCTCCCGTTCTTCTTACAGCTTTGAAACATTTTTTTTTGAAACATTTTTTAACTATGTTGCCTGTGTCTCGGTCTCTGGTTCCTTTTGCTCACCTTCCCTTCTGTAATTCGTGGTTACTAGCGAGCATTAGTCTGCTCCCAGCATCCGTTTCTTGGTTTCTCGAGAATTCTTGTTAAACAGTGTGTGGCTAAGTTATCAGGATTTCATTTTCTTAGAGCTTTTCTTGGACCAGAGCTTAAGCTGTCGTTACACTGGGAATTTCCATGCACCAATCCCATGCATGCATATATTTGTCCTCAAATACCTTAAAATCCACTTTTTACAAATTTATTTGGTTTTTAGAGTAAGAGTATGAGTTGGGGAGAGGGGTAGAGGGAGAGAGAGAATCTTAAGCATGCTCCCTGCTCAGCGTGCAGCCTGACTTTGGGCTCGATCCCACGACCCGGGATCATGACCTGACCCAAAATCAAGACGTTCAATGGACCGAGCCGCCGAGAAGCCCCTTAAATCCTTTATTGTTGATGTCTACAGATAAGGTGAGCACAATATTGTACATTACATCCATGCATACACATACATCCACTCAGAGCATTTAGGAAATCCGGCAAGGCTCTCCTCAGTCCACACATGGACTATATATAAGCCTTTGAACCATTCACCTCTGTTGTCTTTTGCCCAAACTCCCCCTTGGGACGTACTAGCCTTGCCTTCTAGTGTACCTTTCAAACATCGTATTTTCTATTTGGATTAAAGTCTAAAGGTATTCTGCGTTAACCCAAGCAGCACTTTTTGTGAGCACCTACTATGTGCTAGCCTGGGCTGCAGAGCTCCAGAGGGAAAGGAGGCACAGTTGGAGAAATGCAGGGGCTTCTGGACCGTGCATCTGAGCATCAGAAGCTTCATGGGAGAAGCAGGCATTCTCCTTGCAGCCTCGAGGAACACAGAACGCGCTGAACGCCCAGAGGCACGATGCTTCTGCGGCGTCATTTATCAGCACATCTGGAGCACGCCGTGGTTGGGTACAGATTTAGTTGATCATCAGGGCATGAACAGTTAAATAAACACTTGGGCTCGTCTAGAGAATTCTTCCCTCTGGGAGTCTGTTCCCACCACAGTGACCTCTCTTGTGCTGCCTTGGATCTGGTTAATCTCTGCCTTCTTCTGAGTAAAGAACGCAGCCCACACACTTCCGGGTGTTGGCTCGGGAGGCATCCAGCCCTGGCACTGGATGCTTCCAGCTCGAGGCAAAGGGATGGCCGCGGATGTCGCCAGGTTGGTCCCCTGACTGTGGCAACCCAGAGGGCTGACAGGCCACCCCTGTCTGTGCCCTGGACGCTGCAGTGACGAGATGATGTTTTCTTAGACACATCGGAATTTACCCAGCCAAATTTTCATCCCCTTGAGTGGGGGCGCACAGATTACCATACGCAGCTCTGTTTGGTTCTTTTTCTTTGAAGAAAGAATGGCAGGTTTCGAAGAGCACAGCCAGACATCGCAGAGCTCAGATGCAGGCCTCATCAGTTGCTGTTTCTGAATACCTTCCTCGGTTCCCTTAGGGGCTTTTGAGCCTCAGTTTTTCCATCTGTGAAATGGGCCATTAACATTGACCATCATGGAGAATTAGAAATAAATCTCGTGGGGCTCCCAGGTGGCTCAGTTGGTTAAGCATCTGACTCTTGGTTTTGGCTCAGGTCATGATCTCATGGTTGGTGAGTTCAAGCCCTGCATCGGGCTCTGCGCTGCCTGGGACTCTCCCTCTCTCTCTGGCCCTCCTCTGCTCTCTCTGTCTCTTAAAATAAACTTAAAAAGGAAAAGAAAGAAAGCTCAATAGTTCCCTGCATATACTCACTTCAAAAATAGCTCTTCTCTTTCTCATCAGCTGAGAGCTCTCTTTGGCCACAGGCAGGTAGAGCGGTGGAGGGGGGTGGGGCCGTGGCCATCTTTCCTCCGGCTGCCATGATGGTTTTCTTTGAGGACAGTGGTACTCACCAGTTATCTGCAGTTTTGTTGTCCGTGGTCTCAGTTTCCCCATGGCCAATCACATTCCAAAAGCAGACGGTCCTCCTTCTGCTATAGCGTTCCAAAGAAGGTCAACAGTAGCCCATGCTCAGGCATAGAGCCCACATCATTCAACTTACTCCGTGTCATCACAGACGCATTTTTTAACCTCCCATCATTCAAGAAGGGTGAGTGCAGTTCAATAAGATGTTTTGAAAGGGACCACATCCATCCACATAACTTTTATCACAGTCTATTGTTATAATTGTTCTATTTTATTATTAGTGTTCACCTCTTACTGTGCCTCATTTATACATTACACTTTACCATAGATGCGTATGTATAGGAAGAAAACACAGTATGTACAAGGTCCAGTACTTTCTGCAGGTGCAGGCATCCTTTGGGGGTCTTAGGACTTATTTCCTGCAGATAAAAGGGAGAGCTGTACTTTGAAAAGGGCCTTCTGTCTGGTCCTAGGAGCCAGACACTCAAGGTGCTGGACTTCCGCTGTGACCTTGGGCATCAGTGAAATTGCAATGGTAATACGGAAGGGGATAATGCTCTTAAAAGCAATATTCAAATGAAAATTATTACACTTATAAATTTTACTCAGGTGGTTCTGTCTTCAAGTATGGCTGTAATCCGTTAATTCATGTTCAAGGATGTTTGTACAGCCGAAAAATGAGATGAAAGGTGCCTGGCGGAGGCTTAGGTGAGAGCCATGCTGTCCGGTCAGAGCTTCTGCGGGGAAGGGATCGCCTCTTTCCACGGAGCGCCGCCATGCCTTAGATCCCAGAGCCTCCAGCTTAGACAGGGAGCATCTTACAGACCCTTCCAAACTGAGCCCCCATCAGTTATGCTGAGTTTTTCTCCCTGTGTTTCTGCTGTGTGTCTGCCTTCATCTCTCTGAACCCTCAAAGAGGCTCTGAGATAGCTGTTGTGACACTCATTTTGGAGATGAGGAAGTGGAGGTTTCAAGGCTGACTTGCCTTATGCCACAGGACCTTTAAAGGTCGAGTTCGGACGGGAACCGCAGTCTGACCGCAAAGCCCTCTCCTCCACCACGGAGGCACCACTTCCTCACTTGCCCGATGCCACGGGCATCTTCATTTTTAATTTAGCAAATGGGAGGCTAAGACTCCTCGTGGAGAATAAATGACTTACCCTAAACTTGCGGCCAGGTGGAAGGAGACCCAGGTTGGGACCCAGGACTGACTCCCGTGCCTGCTTCGCTCCCTGCCTCGCCTTCCCCAAGCGCACCTCATTAAAGCCACCCAGATGACGGATCTCCTCCTTCCAGGTGCCCGTTGATGCTGGCCTTGTCCAGGAAGCGGATGATCTGAGCTTCTATTTATCTTGTCCTCGGGCATCAAAGTAATTGTTTCCTCCTCCTTTTCCGGTGGGATAGTCAATGTGGGTAATCATGGTCTTGCTCAGAGAAAACCCAGAAGCGGCTTTCTTATTCCAAACCGCCAGCTGCCAGTGGCGCTCATGTGCCCGTGTTCGCGAACGTTTCCTAGAGGTCAAGTTGCGCCTCTGACCCTGGCTGGCTGCAGGAGGGGCCCCCGAAGGTGAGGCAGGACGGCTCAGTGGAGAGGTCCAGAGACCTGCCCAGAGCTTTGCTGCTGGGGCACACATGTGGCGCCTGTCCTCTGCTGTGGCCAGTCCCAGGGGGCTTTACCCGCCCTCGAGGTCTCCGTGAGCGCCTCCCCTTTGTAAACAGCCCCTTGATAAAAAAATCTTCCGCGGTTTCTGTGTTTCTGTGGGTGATAACCTGGACTCAGTAGACGCCAAGTTCAACAGCGATTTCCAATCTGGGCAGGAGGAGCACCGCATGGTCCTCCCAGTGGTGGTTCCTCCCTGGGAAGACTGTCGGCGTCTCGGGCGCCCGCGCTCCTGCACACCCACCCCCTGGTTCCGACAGGTCAGCCCCTCCGCACAGGTTCTCTTTTCGGTCTCCCGCAACCGAGAGCCCCTACTCTGTGAAGCTCCCCTTCAGACGCGACTCCTTGTACCACGTTTCCTGTGCTTCCCACTCGTTCTTTTTGGGCTTTGCAGGTTCCCGAGTGCGCCCGGCCCCAGACGCCACCTCCCCGCTGGACCCCTTCGCGGAGGGGGTTTCCAGTCTCACCCCCTCACGGCCCCCTCTGGGCCTCAGGCTTAGGAGATGCTCCCTTAACGCCCCTCCTGAATGAATTGGGGAACCCTTTATCACTGGTGGGTTTGGAATTCCAGTGAGCAGCCCAGGTGGGAATTGGAAAGAGGAGGCAGAAGTATTGGGAGACGCCGCCTCACGTGCTCGCTTCGGCAGCGCGTATACTGAAAACAAAATTGGGAGATGCCGTCTTAGCAATGAATATTTATAGGATTCTTTTTACAAGGAAAATCCTTTCTTGCTTAGGAACATCAAACGCAAAAACAAAAGCCAGCCGGGCGCCCGGAGACCTCTCACTCTCCGTGATGGAAGGCGTCCGGAGGCAGAATCAGCACCCCAGGCCTGAGTCCTATTTCAGCTCTGGCCCTGTGGTCTCGGAGAGGTCACCCGACCTCCCCTGGGCCCTGGTTCCTCTTCTGAGAAATGAGAGCTGTGGCTGGGAGGTCTCTAGCAGGTGCTCTGGCAGATGTGCAAATAGCACGGATCTGTGTTCCTCAACCTTTTGTTCATTATGGTCCCCCCTTCCCGGGCCCCCGTGAGCCTATAGACCTTTTTCCCCTAATCAGGTGAAATGTTAATGCTGTAGATATACTACACCTGTGCTATATAGAGCCCTTTGAAAGGCCATGGTTAGAGCTAAGGTATTTTCTGGCCACCCCGCCCCCACCCCAAACCAGCCTGTACCCCACTGAGAGTGCCTCGTTTCAGTGACTTCTCTTTGGTGACCAGCAGGACTCTGGCCAGACTGTGGTAAGCGCCACAGCCTGGAGGTGCTGGGCCCAGCCCTGCTGCGGAGAAGTTCAAGGTCTCAGGAGCGCAGACAGAAATGGGATCCCATTGGAGCCTGTGGTGTGCTAGAGGGGGGAGGGGGGCCCTGCGCGCTGTCACTGCCTGACCCGAGGCTGGATTCACCGTGGTTTGGTTCAGCAGCTGGGGACCGGGGGGCGGGGGAGGGACTCTCAGACCCGCTGGGGAGACAGAGGGGTCCGCATTCCTGGGCCACGTAGAAGATGCCCTTGGACAGGGCTCACGGTTAGGGGGTGTCCGTGATGACCCTCTGGTGGCGGATCTCATGATCACTGCACGGGGCCAGGCTGGACCGGAGGCTGCAGGGCCCGCTCTCCTCCGTCTGGCGGGAAGCTCGGGCTGTGGGGGGTGGAAAGGAAGGACAGGGTGGGCTCGGCCCGCACGGAGGTCCCTGCAGTGCGCGGCTCAGCGGGATGCTGCCAGTCCTCCCCCCGGGTTTCTGCACCTGCTCTAGCTTTGGGGACCTTTCATCTCAGTGCTGCTGAGGCGTCACAGCCCGGCCGGCAGCGTGGCGATGTGGCCCCCGAGTGTCCTTAACAGCACTGCCGGCAGCCTCTCCGGGCCAGCCAAGGGCTGGGGGCTCGGAGCCCCAGACACGCTGCTCTTTGTTCGGATTCCACCTCTCCGCTCCTCTTTTTCTTGCTTATTTCTGTTTTGCCCTGGCGTGTGGAAGTGTGTCAGTGACTCCAGACCCTTTGTGAAGGTGGAAGGATTGTATATTCCCCGCAAGCAAAATGTCTGTTGTTTCTTTCCCCCCTCGATGTATTTCTGTGCTCCTTGCCGACTTCAGCGTGTCCTCTCCCAAAGGGATGGTCACACTGGTCTCTTCTCCTTTGCCGGGGTCGCTCTGTGTCACAGCTGTNACGGGGCTGGGGCAGAGGAGGGCTCAGTCAGGGGCTGCCGGTGCTGCTCTGAATGTTAAATCCAGAGGGGGGACCTGGCGAGGCGGGCTTTCCCAGGCTCTGCTGGAGGGGATCCCTCCCTGGGCTTTCCCGAGGCTTCCCGGCTCTGTCCCTGATGCTCCGCCCTCTTCCTGGGGAAGCACCCCGGGCTGGCGACCCTACCCCTCTGCAGTGCGGATTCCTGGTCTGGGGGCCTGGATGATGCCATCTCCCACCCTGCGGGGCTGTCGCGAAAATGAATCATTTAGGTTAAGCTCTCAGCAGGGGATGCCTTAGGAGCTCAGAACGAGGTGGATGCTGCTGTTATTATTAGTTACTATTATTTGGTGTCAGGGGACTCGAGCCAGGTCGTCACACGGGGGTGCCCCTGCGGGCTGGACCCCCGCGCTGGGAGGCCGGCCCAGCCGCTCCTGGGCGTGAATAATTCATCGCCAGTCCCCTCTGCGCCTGAAGCAGCAGCTCCTGGCAAGCTCTGCAGACGGAGTCACTTGTCACGAGTGGGCGTGCCTACGAGAACAGATGGGATTCCCCAGTCACGTGCTCCTGCAGCCCGCGTGACACAGACAGACGCGCCGAGGAAGCCCGGCTTCTTGGAGGAGACGAGCAGGAAGCTCAGCCTCTGAAAACGGAGGTGGCGAATCTGGCCGCTGCCTCCCTCCCCGGGAAGGGGGGGCGCCCATGGGTGGCAAAAAGCTTTGTTCTGTTCTGGAAAAAAGGAGGGTATTTTCCATCCCACGGTGCCCTTGACAAGGTCTGACAATGTTTGTTAATCATTGGGGGTTGGAATTCCTGCAGAATTCCTACAGAATGTTATGGAAGCGTGAAGAAAGGCGTTGGTGATGTAGAGTAGGTATTTAATAACCCTCTGCTGATTTAATAAATGACTGCCGACTGAAAGCTACTTAATCCAGCCTGTGGCAGTCAGAGGAGGCTTCCTGGAGGAGGTGATCATTCAACTGACGTTTGGATGGTGAACTGAGGTGAGCCAGCTGGAGTTTCTAGATGAAGGAAGATTTGAGGACTATGTGAGAAAGCATGGTGTTTTTAAATAAATGAGAGGCGCCTGGGTGGTTCAGCTGGCTAAGCATCTGACTCTTGCTTTGAGGTCAGGTCATGATTTCTCAGATTTGTGAGTACAAGCCCCACGTCGGGCTCTGCCCTGGCAGCACAGAGCCTGCTTGGGAGTCTCTCTCTCTCCCTCCCTCTGTCTCTGCCCCTCCCCCATTTGCACTGCCTTTGTCTCAAAATAAATAAACTTTTAAAAATTGATAAAAAAGAATATCAAATAGATGAATGTCTGAAGGATGGGCACAGACCCGGTCACGTGGCACTGGCATACCTTGCTAGCTACACATGGTTTAGCAGGAGCCACTGATGGCTGTGGGTAGGAGGGGACCTCGGCGTTGTTTATAATGGCCAGAGCACTGTGACAGACATTTGGAGCCGGGGAGGGAAGCTTGTGCATTCAGTCCTTCACAAGTTCATCCACTCACCCTTTGATTTATGCAGGAAGTATTTCTCTAGTGCCTACTATGTGCTACACTGCAAAGTGCCGGGGGGAGAAGAGACCACACAGCCGACGTGCTGAGACGCGAGGAATGGGGGCCCCCAGGCCGCCTGTCAGGCCAGACCAGTGTCACTTCGCTTTGTTTATTTTTTCTTTTTTTAATGTTTATTTATTTTTGAGACACAAAGACACCGAGCATGAGCAGGGTGGGGCAGAGAGAGAGAGGGAGACACAGAATCTGAAGCAGGCTCCAGGGTCCGAGCTGTCAGCGCAGAGCCCGACACAGGGCTCGAACTCACAGATCGCGAGATCATGACCTGAGCCGAAGTCGGACGCTTAAGCGACTGAGCCCCCCAGGCGCCCCCAAGGTCAACAGAACTCAGTGTGCGGTCTGATCGGAACTTGCAGGAGGGCCTTGTTTTGAGAGACCCGACGCGCAGCCCCAGCCAGGTGTGCTGCTAGACAGCCACTGGCGGCCCCCTCCCTGCTGTCTCATGGCCCCCAGAACCCGTCGGGAGCACGGCCACAGCCTCCTCGGGTTCTGAACTTGCTGGGTGCCCGCGGCACTGCTCTCGGTCCGTGGACGGGACTGAGTCAAACGCACACCCCTCTCTTACCTTCACGTTGCTCGGGTGGCCAGTGGGGCTTGCAAAAGGCTTTCCGCCCCATGCCTAAAACGTTCCCGGAATGCGGATTCTCCGGGTGGAGAAGGCGTGGTGCTCCTTTGGGGCAGAGATGACCAATCCGCTGCCCCCTCCTTTGACACCCGTCACGAGCATCTTTTCTTGGAAAAGCGTGCTTTGTGCATTGCCTGAATCAGAAGCACCGGGCCGAGGGTTACGGGGTGCTTCCTTCCCGGGTTAGAACCTCCGGTGGTGGGGCCGGGAGTTTGCATTTTTAATCGCTACGCCTGCTGATTCCGAGCTCCTTCACATCAGTGGAGCGCCATTGTAAAGCACAAAACTTTTTTTCTGGAATCATCCAGAGACTATTTGAGCAGCTGCTGGGTTCTAAGTGTTGTGCTGGGTGTCACGCAGTGGCTTCGTTTCGTCCCCATTCTGGGTCTGGAGGCTGGTGAAGTGAGGCCTTTATTCTACTCGGTTAGTATGGGGCGAGGCTAGGGTTTATACCCCAGCTGCCTGAGGCCTCTATCTGACGCTGGCACTGAGTGGGTGCTCAGAGCAGCGGTGCGGCGGACCGCTGGACGGGACGGGCGCCCAGGGCGCCCACAGCAGCGGGATTGTGCCTCCTTGTGCCCACTTCACCCCACACTCTTACCTCCCNGACCACTCACTGTTGTCGGGGCCAAGTTACTCTTGCCCAGCTCCTCCCCAGTGTCCTTCCCTCCTGTGTCCCCCAAGTCAGGGGACACATATACCCTTCAGGTGGTCTCAGNAACTGTGAGATCATGACCTGAGCATAAGTCGGACGCTCAACCGACTGAGCCACCCAGGCGCCCCAAGAAATTTCTTTTTAAAAAACCACTTCCGGGCACCTGGGTGGCTCAGTGGGTTGAGCGTCCGATTTCGGCTCAGGTCATGATCTCACAGTCCGTGGGTTCGAGCCCCGCGTCGGGTTCTGTGCTGACAGCTCAGAGCCTGGAGCCTGTTTCAGATTCTGTGTCTCCCTCTCTCTCTGCCCTCCCCGGCTCATGCTCTGTCTCTCTCTGTTTCTCAATAATAAATAAAGTTAAAAACAAAAACAAGACCCTCTTCCTCACATTTTCACCTTATCAGGCAAAATGCCCATTCACATTTCCAGCAGGCGGTGGGCTCGGGCCTCCCAGCAGCTGAGTCTGCGCAGCCCTGCTTAACTGTCTTGTCACCCATCCCCGGAATGCTGTCCCTCCCGGCCGGCATCACCTGCAGCTTTATAGCCATGGGGCTCCTCGGGCCCATCCTGCACCTACGAGGCAGAAGCTGCTGGAACGGGACACCCAGGTGCTCCGTGTGCACAGCAAGGTCAGAGAAACGCGGTCTGCGCCTCACCTTAAATAGTGGGGAGCAGGTGGTAGCTGTTGCATGAGGACCTGGCTGAGACCAAGGCCAGAGTCCCATTTTGCCATCTGTCACACTCTGTATAAATTAGCTAAGTGGTCTCCCAGAATCTCTCTCTGCGTAATGACCCGACCTTGGCATCCGTGAGGCTCAGTGTATCGCAAACTCTTGTTGGGAACATATGGCCAAATTTCTGCAGAGCTGCCATTAAAGGTACCATGTCACATACTCTCCAGTTTTCTCTTTAAGGACGTACCTGAAAAGAGAAGGCTGGTGACCTGCAGTCCCTGGTGCCGACAGTGGTTCAGGCGCCATGACAGTACACACAGTGCAGCCTCACGTGGGATTCTCCCATGAGCCTCTGCCCCGAGGACAGGTGTCTTCCTCCGGGTGGATGGGCTCCTTCTTTGCATCTGGGAGCAACCGTAGAAAGCCCAGCGTCTTCCCCTCTTTGTCCTGGTTTTCTAGAAGCTTGGGGATGATTGTAGCTGAGACTCCTGGCCTTTCTTCTCCTTCCCAGTAAATTCAGCTCTTCCTTTTTGAAAAATTTTAGTTTCACTGTCAGTTTCTCTATTTAGCTGCCTTATAGCCTTTCAAAATTAGTGGTGCTTGTCAAAATGGCTAACTTAACAGCTCAGGGAGCAACAGATGTTGGTGAGGATGCGGCGAAAGGGGAACACTTTGCACTGCTGGTAGTAATGCAAGCTGGTGCAGCCGCTCTGGAAAACAATACGGAGGTTTCTCAAAAAGTTAAAAATACAGCTACCCCATGATCTAGCAATTGGACTACTAGATATTCATCCAAAGGATACAAAAATGCTGATTCAAAGGGCACATGAAGCCCAGTGTTTATAGCAGCGCTATCAGCAATAGCCAAAGTATGGAAAGAGCCCAAACGTCCATCGACTGATGAATGGATAAAGCAGATGTGGGATATATATACAGCGGAATATCACCCGGCCATCAAAAAGAACAAAATCTTGCCATTTACAATGTGGATGGAACTAGAGGGTATTAAGCTAAGTGAAATAAGTCAGAGAAAGACAGCTCTCATATGATTTCACTCATGGGTGGAATTGAAGAAACAAAACAGATGAACATAAGGGAAGGAAAAATCCGATAAAAACAGGGAAAGAGGCAAACCATAAAGAACAAATGGAGGGTTGCTGGAAGGGTGCGGGTGGGGACGGGCTAGATGGGGGATGGGCAGTGAGGAGGGCACTTGTGGGGATGAGCACTGGGTGTTAGATGTAATTGATGAATCACTGACTTCCACTCCTGAAACAAATACTACACTGTATGTTAACAAACTTGAATTTAAATAAAGAAGTAAAAAATAAAATGAGTGGTGGTGTCAAGAATATTTTGAGCAATTCCTCACTTTAAAATGCCTCGTTAGGGGCGCCTGGGTGGCTCAGTGGGTTAAGGATCCAACTCTTGATTTTAGCTAAGTTCGTAATCTCACGGTTCATGGATTCAAGCCCCGCGTATAGTGCGGAGCCTGCTTGGGATTCTCTCTCCCTCCCTCTCTCTCTGCCCCTTCGCTGCTGATGTGCATTCTCTCTCTTTTTCTCAAAATGAATAAATAAACTTTAAAAAAATAAATAAAATGGTGCGTTATGGCCATCCCTTAAAGAAACAGCACCCCCGGTGTTTTAAAGTGTGGCCTGACTTACATAGTTCCGCTTCTGCATACCATTCCCGAACCTGACCTTTTGTATAAGCAGAAGCGGTCTGGCTGTCTGGGCTCATCAGGCAAGACCTTCTGGGAACGTAGACTGTTCCAGGGCCGGAAGTATTTTCTCACTTCGACCTACACGGACCCCTAGAGTAGGAAATGTCCGAGAGCCAGGTGGTAAGGGGACGCGAGGGTGAATTAGATGAGTTCCTCGCTTATTCAGCAAATATCTCCTGAGCCTCTTCTGCATCTCAGGCACTGGGTTCTGAAAATAGAGGCTGGGGCACAGTCCTGCCCCACGGAGCTCACAGATGAGCGAGACGTACATCGGTGCTTCCCGGTCCGCTGCACGGTGGAGCGGGAAGTGAGAAGCAGAGGCATGACGGTTGCCTTGGAAATGCTGAGCACGGAGCTCTTTATTTTGGTGGGATATCTGGCCAGTGGAACCTAGGAGGTGGCCGTTAAGCTCGGAGTAGGGGATCAGCAGGTGGCACAAAGTTGAGGGAGGACCTTTGGGGCCAGAAATTCTAGGCCAGAGGATCAGAAACTGTCTCTGGGTCAACTCAGGTCCTCAGGGTCTAGCACGGCTCAGGGACGGAGTGGGAGCTCAACACAAGTGTGTAGATTCAATGGATGCTTGGATGGAATTAGAGACACGTGGGAAACATCTTTTGAAGGCAAGCTGGGCGCAGCTTTTTGAAGAGCAGTAAAGCTCTGGATGGTTCTGACCTTGGACACGATATAACATAATAGTTAATTGCTCCTGTTCACCATCCCTGGGTGTCTGTGAGCCCCTTTGGGGCGGGGTCCTTCGTTCCTATGTTGCTGCATAACAGATTACAGGGCATTTAGCAGCTTCAGACACCCATTGGCTTTCTTGAAGACCCTGCAGGCTAGCGGCCCGGGCACGCTGTGGCTGGATGCTCCGCTCAGGATCTCAAGGCAGAAGTCAGGGTGCCGGCCAGGGCTGGGTTCTCATCTGAGGCTCGGGTCTTCTCCCAAGGTCACTGTTATTGGCAGAATTCACTTGTGGTTGTGCTGAGGCTCTGCTCTTGCTGGCTGTCCTGAGCTTCCAGATGCCACTCACTTTCCCTCCTACTGAGCCCTCTCTGTTACAGCGACTCCTCTTCATCTCCGTTATGGGCTCACCGGATTAGGTCAGGCCCACCGAAGTTAATCTATCTCCCTTTTGATGAACTCAAGCCAACGGGGAACTTTTACATATATAAAATCGCTTCTGCCATGTGAGATAACATCACCATCAGCGGGCCATCCTGTCCCATTCCTGAATCCTGCACATGCTAAGGGGGAGGGGATTACACAAGGCGTACACATCCAGGGCTGGGAGACTGGGGCCATCTTGGAAGCCTGCCTACTGCAGAGCCCATGTTTGCTCCATCCCTGGATTCCCTATGCCTGGCACAGAGTATCGGGCAGGATGCCAGCTTCACTGTAGGTCAGGGCATGCCCGGAGGACCAGAGCAGGGCACACAGAGGATTCCAGTGCCCCCAGATGTGGAAGCAGAAGATTCAGAGTCCCTGCACCAGTATTTGGCAAATAGCCTGGGGATAGTGTTGGATTCTTGAAACTACTTCAAAGGGTATTATGCCAGAGCTTTTCTGGGGAGAAATTTGGGGAAGCCATTCTACATTGAACCTTTAAGAAGCAGGCTGCTGAATTTAGCCCATGATGATTTAAAAAGAAAATTAAAAGATGGCACCTGGCATTTGTAGTCTGCTCAACACTTTTTATAGCCCTTTGGCACAGAGCTTGATTAGTTAAGTGGATGGGTGGGTGAGCGAGAAGGTGGATGAGTTCCTTATTACTGAATTAATGTATTTACTCACTCACATCGGTCCCCTTCCCACCCAGCAACTTCCGCCAGCCGGTGTCCGACATGTCTTCATTGAAAGCCCTCTCCCCGCGCTGTGCTGAGCACTGGTGCTCGGAAACCTGACAGTCCTGCCTCTTCCTTTAGCCCACAGTTGCTCACGGTTTGCTCTGGTAGCTTGAGCCTCAGTTACCTGAGGAACAGGTAGAAAATGCAGATTCCCGGGCTCTGCTACAGACTGGCTGAGTTATACTGTCTGGGGGTGGCACCAGGAATATGCACTTTTCATAAGCAGCCCAGGTGGTTGAGATGCACCAACCTGGTAAGGGTGGTGTGGAGACAGGCCAGCAAGTGGGCATGTTCATTATGTGATGGAGGAAGGCAGTGGGGACAGGAGATGGACACAGGAGGTGAGACAATGTTCCAGGGACATGGAATAGCACCGCAGAAGGCCAAGGGAGAGAAAATGGAGATGGGCAGGGATTAAAATATGGTGCTGCCTTGATTCTGGGATTGAGGTGAAGGCGGTCTGAAGGATGCCCCAGTTCTCAGGTACAAGAAAGACTACATACATTGATTTCTTCTGAATCTAGTGTTTAAAAAAATTTTTTTAATGTTTATTTTTGAGAGAGAGACACACACACACAGAGTGTGAGCAGGGGAGGGGCAGAGAGAGAGGGAGACACAGAATCTGAAGCAGGCTCCAGGCTCTGAGCTGTCAGCACAGAGCCCGACGCAGGGCTCGAACTCACGAACCGTGAGATCATGACCTGAGCTGAAGTCGGACGCTCAACCGACTGAGCCACCCAGGCGCCCCTTTTCTGAATCTCGTGTAACCTGGCTCACTCCAGCTGAATCTAGCTCTAAGCCCCCACTTTCCAGCGTGGAGAGAAAAATCAATGAATGATTTTTGGGGGGGGGGGGTCCATTCTCCTTCCCCATCATAGGTATTCCCGGAATTGGGTATGCAGGAAAGGGTGTCAGCTGCCGTAAGGGCTGGATGCATGAGGCCACCGGCCCATTGGATGTTCTTCTTTCTCTGCGGGTAGGGGAGAAACTGCTGCCCCAAGCTGCTGAGTCCCTGAGCCCCTTTTCTCCCCTCCCCCCTCCAAGATGTCTATTCCCAGCACCACTTAACCCAGAAAAAAGAGTGTTAGCACCTGGCACCCATTGTGCCCCTCACCAAGGCCACTCTGCTCTGATCGCTCAGTGTCCAGACAGTACCTGGCGTTAGACATTTTGAAGCCACACTCTTTCCTCAGCTAAGAGATTTAATCCTCACTGTAACCTTGCGAAATTGGAAAATGTGGCATGATTACTCCCATTTTGCAAATGATGAAATGTGGCACAGAGACTTCAAGTCACCCACACGCGGCCGCCCACCTGGGACATTTCTGCCTGGTTTCTTGTTCTCAGCGCCTCACTCTTCAGTTCTCTGCGGCCTTTCCTGACCTGCGGGCTGTAGGAAAGGGAAATTTTCAGAAGCCGCAGTTATATTTCAGGGTGAGGGGGGCCATTCCTTTGAAGACCCCGTCCTCCGTGGTGCCTTGTCAGAGTCCCCCACTCCATCTGTTGTGATGTCCTAGCCCTGCCACGGGGTAGAGGCACAAAATTGAGGAGTTTGTGCTCAGGAAATAAATGATACAGTGTTGCAGTGTTGAGCCAGCACTGACTTTTGAATTTGCCAGTTTCCACTGTGAGATACAGATGCCTCCGCCCCCTTTGGCACCCCACCTTGCTGGCCCAGCCCAGCCCCTGGCACCGAGTGGGTGCTTTATCAGAGGTGTCTGATGGCATGAGATAATCACTGTTCAACCGGGGAAAGGGAGCTGCTGAGGCTCATTTCCCCGGTTGAACAGTGGGGAGATGAGCCTCAGCAGCTCCCTTTCCCTGAACCCACGTGCAAGAAGGGCTTGCTCAGAAGCAGGGAGCAATCTGTGATCTTCCGTGCATGACGAGGCTGGGTGCCAGAGGGAGAGTGAGATGAGATGGGGACTGCATGACTCGGGGATGTCCGTTCTTTGTGGGAATGACTGTCTCATGCCACGGCACATCTTCGCCTACACCGTGTGGACTGAGGACTCACAGGAGGGGCCCGTCCCCTTCTCATGCCCAGGGCAGCTCCGTGGCAAATTTCTGAAGAACAAGGAACGTCTCATCTGCACCCGCCGTGGTCCCTGCCACCTTTCTGCATCTCACCCTGATCTCACCCTGGCCCTCGGCGTGGCGGGAAAACACAGACTTGGCCATCACGGAGATGCGCGTTCAAAGCTCCTGCGTGCTCTAACTGGGATTGTGGGCGAGTCACTTGGGAGTCTTCACTTTTCCTCACCTGGAGAAGCAGGCAGTGGGGTTATTGTGAAAATGAAGATAAATGCTTATCATACATAGCTTGCCTGACCCTCATATGAAATGCTTGAGGAACATTCTCTTCCTCGCCTCGTCCACCGAGAACGTCACGCGGTGGAGTGACTACCAAGAGTTTTAGTTCTTGTCACGGTCGGGGTCTAGCCACAGGAGCAAAACCAGCAGGAGATACTTATTAAGGTGCCGGAGCCCCGCTCCGGCTGGTCCAGGGGTCCCTGAAGGGTGGACGGTGCTGGCGAGGGAGGGATGAGAAGCCACGAGAATCTTTCTGGTCACCAGGCAGGCATCTCTCTGCTCTGATCGGGGCTCAACCTTATTTTATAATTAAGTGTGTGGGGGACGGCACAGAAGTGGCATTTGCCTTAGATAACGATTTCTGATGATAAATTTCTTTGATGTGTAAGAATTTCCCAGAACATAGATTGGTAGAAGACTCAAGCATAACCTTTATCCATAGTGATGGAGGTAGGGGATTTAGATGCTTATCCTATGGGGATGGAAGGTATCTTCAGCATTCAAATATAAGACAATGTTTTTAGCTTAGCAAAGGCAAAGTTAGTGCTTTGTGAGCAGGGGTCAATAGTCTGTTTGCTTAAGGGGAAGAATTAAGAAAAACAGGTTTTTCAGGAAACACAAATGTTTGCTCCCATAATTATAAAAGAAGAGGTTCCTCAATAGGATCCTTCACAAGGTGCAATCAGCTTATCAAGGCCAGAATAAGTCACTCTGAATACCAATCAACAAGGTGCCTTGGGGGGGTCAGTGCTCAAACAGAAACAATTGAGTGGGGGTGGGTATGGTGCCCATCTGAAGGCAAGAGACCTCACAAGGAGTTTTCTCAACTAGTGAGTTCAGAAATGGCTCCTGACATTAAGGGATGTATTGGAAGAAGTTGACTTCTGTGACAGTGGGGGCAGGGCAGGCAGTTCTGAAATCCTTAGGGTCAGGACAGGCAGGTAGGGACTCCCCGCCCATATGGAAGCTGCTGTCAGCAGGTGGAATTTCCTCTTCATTGGGGAAGCCTTACTTGTGCACTTAAGGCCTTTCAACTGATGTAGTCAGACCCACCCAGCATATCCAAGATGATCTCCCTCATTGAAAATCAACTGATTAGGGACTCGGCTCACAACTACAAAATGCCTTCCCAGGAAACACTTAGTGTTTGAATTACTGGGGGCTGTAGCGAGCCTAGCTGATACGTCAAACAAACAACGATCAAGTTACACACTGGGCCCTAACCGGTGGAGGAGGGAGAGAAGAATGGGGGCGTCAGGGGAAGTTCTCAAGTGACAGAGCCCTCCTTCTGTGGAGACTTTCGTACGTGACCTTTCTTCCCATCAAGGACCAGTGATTGGCAGAGAACACTCTGACCTGCTTCCTTCTGCTCTGATCAAAACTCCCATGTTCCCCCATTTGCCCTGAATTTACGGATGATCAGGGGAAGTGGGGCCAATCTGAGCCATGTTGGCCAACTCAGGGTGCAGTCAGCCGAGGAGTATCTGGTGCCCCTGGGCTCAGATGCAAAGTGAGAAGTGATTACCAGCGGCCCTGAGGAGAGGACAGTGTCACACTCGCCCTGTGGCCCTGGCCCCGTGGTGAGGTCTTAGTAGCTGAAAGTGAGCCCAGCTGTAGGACGTTCCCTGAGACATCCAAGGACAGACAAATCCAGGCCCCTGTTCTCTGCGGGGTGTGCAAGGCTGCAGAGAAGACAGAGGAGTGGCTCCCCCAGTAGGGAAACCGCGGCCGCTCTGGGAACGCAGCAGGAGAAAGTCACGAGCCCCAGGTTATATGGGGCAGCGGAAGCTTCCAGGAGAGATGCGTCCTCAGCTCAGTTCGGGAAGAGGAGTCCACATGGGCCGGTGGAAAAGGGATTCTCATGCTTTTATCCTGGAGGCTTTTGAAGTTCGCCATCCACCCGGTTTGGGTGGATTCCTGGCGTTCCTTGTAAGGTAGTGTTTCTGAGGCACGGATGGAGGGGGGAAGGCCAGACTCATGCTGCGTAAACACCCTAATCGCTAATTAACGAGGCCTGAGCCGCTGTTGCTCAGATGTGCCAGACACGGCATTTGGAGCAGTCGGATCCCTGGAGAGCGGGAATGGGCCGCAGTCCATACGCAGAAGGCTCTGGCCGGAGTGACCAGGGACACTGTCCAACTCCAGAGTCGGGGGGCAGCTCAGAGCAGCCCCGGGGCCTTCTCAGGCCCAAGGGGCTCCCAGGACCCGAGCAGGGCACCGGGTCACGGCTCTCTTGGAAACAAGTCCTTTGATTTTCTTGCTTTGGGAAAAAGATTTGTTTTTTACATTAATAAACTTTATTTTTTTATTAAAAATTTTTTAAATGTTTGTTTATTTTTGAGAGCGAGTGAGCGAGCGAGCGAGAGTATGAGCGGGGGAGGAGCAGAGAGAGAGGGAGGCACAGAGTCCGAAGCAGGCTCCAGGCTCTGAGCTGTCAGCACAGAACCCGACGCGGGGCTCCAACTCCCGAACTGTGAGATCATGACCTGAGCCAAAGTCGGACGCTTCACCAACTGAGCCCCCCAGGCGCCCCCATAAGCTTTATTTTTTAATGCAGCTTTAGGTTTATAGAAAAGGTGAGCAGCGGGTACAGAGAGTTCCTGCACGTTGCCTCCCCTGATCTACACACTTTGCTGATCTTAACATTGTGCCTGGCGGGGGGGCGGGGCACCAGGGCTGATACGTCGTTATGCACATCACGTCCAGAGTTTCCCTTCTCACTCTCACAGGTCTGTGCGTTTCGCCAAATGCATAATGTCCAGTATCCAGCATCACAGGATCATACAGAAGCATGTCGCCACCCCCATGTCCTCTGGGCCCCGCCTCCGGCACCCTGGTAGAGCAGGCACAGAAGAGAACGCGAGCCCGTTTGTCAATAACCTGTGGGTCATGCCGGGCTCTGCCAGGAGGAAGCCAGACCCTGTCACGGCAGCCCTTCATGCCTTTCGGAATTAAAATGTGCTGGAGGTTTGCGTTTGGTGGTGATCGGGCGTGTTGAGGGGGGAATTAGGGGAGCTCAGCCTTAGAGCTCACCAAGCAGACGTTTGCCACGAGACACGGTGCTGCGTGGGATGGCGCTTGGCTCAGGGATCGGTGCTCAAGCTGGGCTTGAACAGACAATAAGAAATAAGAGCAGAATGGGTGGACGGCCCCATCACTGGACGATGCGCTCACAGCAGACCCTCCTTCTCCCTGCACACATGCACACTTGCTCTGGGCAAGGGGAGGGCTTTGGAGGATTCTCCACAGTTGTGGGTGGAGCGATCTCTGGGGTTGAACTTCTAGAACATTGGCCCTGCCTGTCTCCCACACCACAGACACACACCCACCCTCTTCCAGAGGAAACAGACAGAGTCTTTTCTCTGGGGCCAGCGCCCTTGCCAAGGAAGAGTGCCCTGTGCCAAGGGCTTCAGCCTCTGCATTCTCCGAGGCCCCGCTGGCCAAATCTAGCTGGCCACTGTCCCTCCCCTCTCCGGCCGGCACCAGTGAAAGCACTGCAGCGTTACGTTCCCGTTAGCGCTGACATTCGGAGGAGGAGGGTGGGCTGGGCAGAGCCTGCAGCAACAAGAAGAGATTCTTCGATTGCTTTCCAACCCCACATCGATTTGTTGCAACTAAACGTGTTTCATCCTACCCAGTCCTTGGCGTAGTCAGGATCCATATTCATGCCCTGAAAAGGGACGCAGGACATTCTGGTGGTAGGACCTGCTTACCCAGCTCTCTTACGGAATCGGTCCTCTCTTTCCGTTATCTTGGAAGCCCCCAAGCTTGGAGGATTCCCGTATTCACGGCTCCCTGTTCACAGCTGCAGGCCTGGCCCCTGTTAAGGAACTAATATTCGGTGCCACTGGTCAAAGATAGTCAGGCGTTTTACTCAGGACGGTCACGGTAGCCGTAGGGACCCCACAGTGGGGTTTTACCGCGGCGGGCAGAGATTGGGTTCATTTCTGAATACAGCCTGGGCAAGTGGGAACGTATAGCCAAGGGGCAGGGCAGACTTCAGTGGACCTGCAGTTACTAAGAGGAAACATCAGAGGTGATGGTGAGGGGTGGTGCAGGCTAGCCAGACCCTCAACAGGAAACTCGCTGAGGACAGGCCAGGTGGGCAGACATCACCTGGAGGGCGGAGGAGGACGAGGAGCCTGCGATCCAAAGTGATCGGGATGGAGAGCAGGGCTTTGGTTACGCGCGACTGAGCGCGGTGCTTGGTGAAGCCCGATTTGGGGAGGAAGTGCACACACGGGGCTGGGAGAAGGTTCTGGCATAGGTGCCCTTCTGCTGACTCCCTGTGGCCTTCTGGCCCCTTCCCGACCCCACCCCGGCCCCAGCCTTTTCACGCGAATTTTGTGAAGCTGAGTTGAGGGTTTCCCAGGGCGCCCGTGCTGAGTGCTGGCCGTGGCCTCCGGCCGAGGAGGCACGGAGCTCCGACATCACGTCGGGGGCCTGGGCCACGTGTCTGAGCCACGGTTCTGTGGACGTGCCACAGACACCACCATCTGCTTCTCCGCTCCTGGTAGAACAGCCAGTGTGGCCGTGTAAAAAGAATTGACAGGGAAAGGCCTACAGTTTAGTGCCTTCGTGTCCGGATGCGAAGGGACAGCACCCAGAGCACTGGAGAGCCTCCCCACGCCGTTTCCCCGTGCCCCCTCCTTGGCTGTCTCTCCCCGTGTGGACAAGGCTCTGTGATCGCTTTGCTTCTGGACGGGGCACGGAGGACAGGGCCCCTTCAGCCCAGCACATCGGCCCCCCTGCTCGGCAGAGGAAGCCAGAGCTGGGGTGGGGCCGTGGTGCTGGGACCCAAGGGGCATGTCCAGGCCAGGTAGCCGGCGCCGCTCCCGTGTGGCCGGGGCCCCTGGTGGCCGTCCTGCTGAGAGACAGCTGCTCTAAGTGTATCAAATGTCACTTCCATTTGGGTTGTTGTACAAGATGCATGCCGACGCCCAGGGCTGTGGGGCCTGACGCTGCGCCCGCAAACCAGACCGTGACCGCGGGAGCCCCCACCAGCCCTGTGCTGAGGCAGACGGGTAACGTGACACGTTCTTGTGCGTGGACCTTCCTTAGCATCTATCTCTCCACGTTACCTTTGCCTGTTACATGCCTGTCTCCACCACACTCTAAGTGCCTGGAGGGCAAGGGCCTTGCCTTACGATTCTGTGTCCAGATGGGCCCGGCTCATGGTGTAGACAGTAGACTGCTTGCCAAGGGAATGAATGAATGAACAAATGGATGATTGGGTCGTTGAAGCCAAACTGGGCTGAGAGACAGAATTTGAAGGTTGTATAATTATTTTCAGTGAACCTTAAAAGGCTTAGAAGGCATGATTTGGTTGTGGGTCCATGATCACTTACCCGGGGGAAGAATTAGCAATAGCACCAAGCAAAATAGAACCAAGTGCTAAATTATAAGATAAAGTCAGGGGGTAGCAAGTGCCTTCTGCTCCCTGCTTTGACACTAGCTCTGAAGTTGGGATATGTGTTTATTTGCTGTTTGGCAAATATTTATTGAGCAGCTAGTAGATCTTTTTTTTAAATTTTTTAATGGTTTGTTTGTTTTTGAGAGATAGAGAGCATTAGCAGGAGAGGGGAAGAGAGAGAGAGAGGGAGACATAGAATCCAAAGCAGGCTCCAGACTCTGAGCTGTCAGCACAGAGCCCGACGCAGGGCTTGGACCTATGAACTGCGAGATCGTGATCCGAGTTGAAGCCTAGTGCTTAATTGACTGAGCCACCCAGGTGCCCCTGAGCAGCTAGTAGATCTTAAGCTAGAAATTCAGCACAAGATAGCATCCTGCCCTAATGGAGCTAAAACCTAGAGTAGAGAGGTCACTGAATTAAGTTAGCAAATAGGAAAAGAAATAGAGTCAAACCTTAGTTGCTAGGGTGAGCAGCTTTTTAGACAGCATAGGCAGAAAAGGACTTTCTGAGGAGTTGATATTTGGGCCACATCTTATGTCAGGGAATCGGTTATCCTTGGGGGTAGAGAAAATAGTCAGTGCAAAGGTCCTGAGGTAGGAAGGGGCTGGGCTTGTTGGAGGGCTCATTAAAAGTCAGTGGGTTGGAACCAGGTGGTTGATGGGGAGGGTGCCATGGGATGTGGCCAGAGGACCTTTGTCTTCTTGGATTTTTCTTCTAAAAGAAGCACTGGGAGCCACTGGAGGAGTTGACTTGTTTTCATTTCCTCTGGACTGCTTAGTGCTGAGGGCTGTGCGAAGAGAGGGCTCAAGAGGAGCAAAAATAGAAGCTGGAGGGGCCCCTGAGTGGCTCGGTTGGTTAAGCGTCCGACTTTGGCTCAGGTCATGATCTTGTGGTTCATGAGTTTGAGCCCCACGTCAGGCTCTCTGCTGTCAGCTCAGGGCCCTTCAAATCCTCTGTCCCCTTCTCTCTCTCTCTCTCTGCCCCCTTCCCCGCTTGCTCATGCTCTCACTTTCAAAAAAAAAAAAAATTAAAAGAACTAGAAGCTGGGGTAGCACTTAGGAGGCTTTTTCAAGGCTCCGGGTGAGAGTGATGGCATTGGGTGGGGGAGGGGGGAGGATTCAAGGCAGTAAGAGCTAATCCTCACTGAGCATATATTCTGAAGTGATTCTGTGACACTCTTGGCCGCCTTACTGGATGGGTCTGTTACTGTCCCCAGTACACAGATGGGGGAACTGAGGCTTAGAGAAGTCCCTTGCCGGGGAGCACGGAGCTGGAAAGTGCATCTAGGATGTCGTCCCCACCATCCGTGTGGACCTATTTGGGTTTCAGGGTGGAACAGACATGCCTGCTGCTGAGCTGGGGGTGAGGGGGTGAGGAAGAGAAGGGCTCAGGTATCTGGTGGACACGGAATCCGGACTTCTTTTTTTTTTGCCCTTCAGCTGAGGCCCTTGTTCCTTGTTTGCAAGACCTTTGCACGGGTCTCCTACCCATCCGCCACCTCTGCAGACACTCAGGCAAGGACACAGCATGTCACCCCATTGCCGTGCGCTGTCTGCTCCTATGCAAGGCAGCGCCATCTTCCCCTGTGTCTGCATGGGCTGTTCCATCAGCCACTGCAACTGCCACGCCCAGGGGGGGCGTCCAGTGTCCTTCCCTACCCTTCCTCCCTCACAGCAGCCGGAAGCCCTGCGATCCCTGCAAACAGTCTCCGACTCCAGGGTCCCTTCAGCTCTGAGCACGAGGCGAGACGTGAGGCAGATGGTCAGTGCAAGATGCGTGAACAGAGCACGAGAGATGCTGGGTCCTGCCTTCCGCCACCTGCGTGCGTGCTGGTCTCCGAGCCACATGTGCCTCCCTGACCTGCGTTCACCGGTGTCCTCCGAGCCTGTCCCACGTGCCCGCTGTTCGGGAAGCCCTCTCAGATGGTCCTTCCTCCCTCGCTCATGGGGAGGTCATCGAGTGCAGAGGCCACTCTGGCTCCGTCGCCTCTAGGACGGCATCTGGAACTCCTCTTCCGTCACCAGCTCTGAGCACATGAGGAGTCGGGTTAAGGAAGCAGAAAGGACCTCCTAAGAGGTCCTGACTCATCCCCTGCTCTCTGCTCTCTGTCCCCTGATTCGTGCTCCCACGCAGGGCTTGGCTACTCCTACTTGAGATAACCTTTTGCTCCGCCAAGAGGGGCAGGCAGATGCCTATTAGCGCCGGGCAGTGCTGGAGGCATGTGATGCAGTGGTCAGCAAAGCAGACAGAAAATTCCCGCCCTGGCAGAGCTGGGTCATGGGCAGGATATGTGTGTGTGGGGGTGGGGGGGGAGTCGTATTACCCTGGAGGCAAACAGCAAGGGCAGGGCAGGAAGGTGGCTTGGTGTGAAGCACTGGGTGGCGAGGAGGCCTTGCTCAAAGGACCGTGGGAGCAGAGAGCTCAAGGAGAGGAGAGGGCAGAGAGGAACACTGAGCACTCAGGCTGAGGGGTGAAGAAGGCTTGGAGCGTACTAGGAGCAAGGAGACCGAGGTTAGAGAGGTAGGAGGCCGGGAGCAGAGACCACCAAGACCCCTAGGGCCACCGTAAAGCCTGGACCTTCAGTCTGGGGAATCCAGAAGCTCCTGGAGACTTCTGAGAAGTCATAGGAGCTGACTTAGTTCTCAGTAGAATCACGCCAGCTCCCGTGCTAAAAAGCAGGTCACAGACCGGAATGGTCCCAATTTACAGAAGAGAAAACTGAGGCTCATAGAAAGTTTACCTGAAGTCAAATAGCTGGTAATGGAGCAGGCCCTGGGCTGGTCACTGGGGACCTTGAGGTGACACACACGTGCTAGTGCATTCGTGGTGATGACTGATGGAAGCACCCAGAAAGTGCTTCCATCTTCATGGATGCTTGGTATCCTGGACTCTGTAAGCGGGTATTGGAATATCAGGGGTCTTTCGGGTCCCTTCTCTGTCCCCTCCCCTGGCCCTGGGGGTCTCGGCTATCATTGGCTACTGAGGGCCCGGATCACAAGGATGGGGTACGAGGAAGTAGAAACGCGGGTGCATCAGGAGAGAGAATCTTCCTGTGGGCCAGACGGCTCGTTGTTTACCTGCTTGTTTACCTGCTAATGTAACAACTTCTCATGGGAGCTGCAAACACCTTCGAATCCTCTGGAAGAGAAAACGCCCCGCCCCCCACAAGCTGAGTCTCAGGCTGCCGTGTGATGTGAGCGCACGGAGGTGAGAGTTATTTCTGTGCATCCTTCCGAGAGTTTTTAGTGCAATGTTGTCACTGACACCTACCAGGCAGGTTGATCTCACCGCAGACACAGAACCACAGCTTATGAATAAATGTCCAACTACGTGGCACATTGTGTCATCGGTCGGTGGTCCAGCGTCTTTGTGGCCACCTTCTGTTGTTTGGGCAGAGGGCTGGGGAAGCCTTCCATTTGGTTGGTAGATTTCTAAGACAGCCCGGCCCCAAGGGCGCGTGATGTGTGGCTGCACCCATGAGTCCTCCTGTGTGTGCGGGCACGGTGGCTTCCCTCTGGGGTCAGAGCTGGCGTGTGCCCGGGGCCATCTGGGGATGAGTGCGGCCTTCAGCTCCTTTCCTTTGGGGCAGACCCAGCATGAGCTGGGGTCCCCAGGAAGCTCAGCCAATCCACCTGCCATGCTGTGTAGTTTATCTGCTTCCTCCCTTCTCTCCTTCGGCTCCTGGCTCATCCCCCCCACCCCCACCCGCCTGCCCCGTCTTGCTTCCTTCTCCCTTCCTCATCTCCAATTCCACCCACCTCTCCACTCCCAGCAACACCCAGTCTCTTCCTGTCTCTCTGTAATCCAGCCGCTTAACCTGTAATATTTACACGGCATATGCATCTCTGGCCAAATTAAAATGGCATTTTAATAGGGGGAAAGGCTTATGCAAGTAACCTTTAATAAAATGTTGAGTTTTGGGGGACACCCCCAATGCGATTCTGACATTTGAGACTTTTTTTTGACAAAGTACATAGAGAACTTAGGGAATGTGAGTGAGCAAATCATGCCGGAGAATGCCATTTCAAAATTAAAAGCCACTGTATGCTGGATTCTTCCCATTCTATTTGACTATAACACTATTTTTAGGGCATAAACTGCAAAAATAAAACCAAGAAGCTCCAAAATTTGGGGAGACTGTATTACACAAAAAGTGAAAATAAAAATTAGCTAGCGTGTCAGACGGCACACCTGTAGCCCATCGGCCCCGTGCTTGGGTTTGCCAGGAGCTACCTGGGGAGAGTGAAGATGGGACCCCGGGACCTGTGCTTGCCTTTGAAGACACACTGATTTCTCTAGAGACTTGGCGACTTTTTTTTTTAATTGATGTGGGATTTAGTGTAACTCCAGAGTTTGCTGCTCAGTGTTTGCCTCTGACACTGTCTCCAGCCATCCGTGAGTAACCACCCAGATAAGCACACAAATCACCTTGTGAGGCTTTTGCACAAAGAGTAAATGTCTTATACATTTGATTTTTTTCATAGTAGATCTGCTTTCCTTTTTTTTTTTTTTTTTTAGAAGACAGACTTAGGACTGAAAGAAGAAGGGAGGAGGGGAAGAAGGAAAGAAGGAGAAAAGGAAGGAAGGATGAAGAGAAGGATGGAAGGGAGGAAGGAAGGGAAGGAGGGAGGAAGAAAGGAGGGGAGGGAGGAAGGGAGTGAAAGACAGAAGTAAGAGAGGGAAGGCAGGCAGCCAGAAGACAGGTGGGTAGGTAGCTGGCATTTAGCTAAATATGAAGAAAACAAATTCTTGAACTTGGAGTTAGGTGATAATAATTGGAGTCCTGTATCTTATTTGCATCTTGGAGCAAATTCTTGTTTGGGAATTACTTTCTAACTTTTCAAAAATTTATTTTATTTTTTTAATTAAAAATTGTTTTTAATGTTTATTTATTTTGAGATCGAGAGACAGAGCACGAGCAGGGGAGGGGTAGAGAGAGAGAGAGAGGGAGACACAGAATCCGAATCAGCCCCGGGCTCTGTGCTGACAGCCCGATGTGGGGATCGAATCCATGAACCATGAGATCGTGACCTGAGCCGAAGTCGGATGCTCAACCTACTGAGCCACCCAGACGCCCCTCACCTTTTAAAAATAATTATTAAGTGAAAAAGAAAAAGCTTTTCAAGCTAAACATCTACAGGCCGAGGAGGTTCACTGGGTCACCTGTGTAACCCCTTGTTGAGCACGATGTACTGGACACTTGCTTTAAATTCTCAGCTGACGGGCTCTGGGGAGCCTGTCCGGCCCTTTGAGAGATCACTGTTGGAAAACAGAGCATTTCATGACAAAGCTTCTACTTTGTGTCGGCCACTCCCCTGTGTGAGATTTGACCTGATTCCTACCCTAACCCTACGTGGTGTAATGTTCTTGTTCTGGCTTTCTGTCCCTGAAGACACAGCTGAGTCCCAGAGAGGTTAAACATGCCCGGGCCACCAGGCAGGCAGGAGCAGATGGCTGAGGAATAAACTAGTGCTTTGCTCACGAACCAGGCCCTGTCCAGCTCATCGTGTGCTGAAAGGGAGTACTGAGGTCAGGTGGATGGCGGACGACGGCCAGCATCACACGAGATGGTCACATGGACACAGTGAGCGCCACTCAGCCTCCCCGACCGAGTCCTGAAGTCTCAGGGAGTGATTTGGTAAAATGAGATTTCAGCCCATTACGCCACCATCAAACTAGGTCAGTTGGATTCGATGTGTGTCTTTGGCAGTGGGGCTTTTTATGAAGAATGCAGTAATAATAATAAGCCACTTGGGAGATAAATGGGCTCAACTGTCAGAGGATGAGGAGCCTAACCGAGCCATAGTCCTTCCTGAGGCAGAGCCCCGGCATCACGATAAACAGGAATAATAATAACCATGGGGCCCAAAGTCTATGTGTCATCGCAGATACTGGGGTCATCTCACCATGTTTGTTTTTTTCAATGTTTATTTTTGAGAGAGAGCGAGTGGGGACAGGCAGAGAGAGAGTGGGAGACAGAGAATCCGAAGCAGCACAGAGCCTGGTGTGGGGCTCAAACTCATGAACCATGAGATGATGACCTGAGCGGAAGTCAAGAGTCAGACACTAAACTGACTCAGCCCCCCAGGCGCCCCCTAATCTCTCCCTCTTAATATCAGCTTATTAGCAGTCTCAGTTCCACTTGTAAGCCTGATGCCTCTTTATCTTATAACCCAGTATATTTACAGGTTCTTGGGATTAGATATGCGTCTATTTGGGAGCCATTATTCTGCCACCAGAGTCATGATACGATGTCTCCAACTGACTTTCAAATGGGTCCAAATTTTCAAAAAGTGTACATAAAGCAAAGGTGGCCACAATGTTAGCATTGGGTAGATCTGTGTGACGGGCATAGAAGCGTTGGCTGTTTTCTGTCGACTTTTCTGTAAGTTTGAAAAAAATTCAAAGTTATAAAGTGGGAGAAAAAAAGTGGATGGGAAGTGAAGTTGGAAGACGGCATGTGTAGACTGTTGGGTTGAGAGGTTGGGTTGAGGAGGCAGCAGGTTTTAGGATGAGATACTGTAGGGCCAGGGCCTTCCAAAGATGGCGGACGTAGAACCAGTGGCCACGGCTGGCACTGCACCAAAACCTCTCTGTCCTCCCCCGCTGCGCGTGCCCACCTGGGAACACTGCCTAGGACTTACCTACTTTTGAGGATGGTGACCTGCTTCCTGCCAAGTGTTGTGGATGGGAAATCAGAAAGTTCTTTCTGTTGTGCCTATTTTAAATACATTGTTGCAAATTGTTTTAATGTTTATTTTTGAGAGAGAGACTGAGAGAGAGCAAGAGCAAGTGGGGGAAGGGCAAACAGAGAAGGAGACCCAGAATCTGAAGCAGGACCCAGGCTCCAAGCTGTCAGCACAGAGCCTGACACGGGGCTTGAACTCACGAACCCTGAGATCATGACCTGAGCCGGAGTTGTGCACTCAACCGACCCAGCCACCCTGGCACCCCTGCAAAATTTCTTGACATTCGTTTTTCTCAAAAGTGTTTCAGAACAGCTTACACTCCTGGCTCTACCCAGAACCCCCTGCGAAGTGTTCACACACAGGTACACACACACACATACACACACACACACACACACACACACACACAGAGTCAGCTTTTCTCAGTCCTTCCAAATCCCTCTCTTTTCAGACCTGCTCACCTCTGGCGCCGTCCCCCCTTCTGCCAGCCGGCGCCTCCCCGGATCTGGGTGCCGCTGTCAGTGTGCACCGGGATGGAGACGGGGGACACTGGCCTGCGCTCCTCGTAGCTTTGTCTTTCTGCGAGGTTCCGGTATGCAGTCTTGCACCTTTGCAAGGGGCAGGGGCAGGACCCGGCAAATCCGAGACTCAACTTGAAAATCCAAAGAAGAGACTTCGCCCTCCTGGCCGCATGGTACAGGGAGCTCCCGCCCCGTCGGAATTTAGTTTGACTGTGTCTGTGGCCCTGAGGAGGTCGGGCGCGGGGTCTTTGCAGTATCAGTGGATTGTTTTTCTTCCGTGTGAATTCAGCTTTTGCAAAGATCAGCTCTTGGTTGCAGAGTCTCACTGCTCGGGGTAGGATCGTGGCGAGAGAACCGATCTCCATGGAAACTGAGCCCGGACGCCCCCGTGTTTGTTCTTACCCTCATCCGTAAAATGGGCCGAGCAGCAGTTCCTTGTGAAGATTAAGGAGACAGCAGGTGCAGTGCGCCCAGCAGAGAGCCCGGCTCGGCAGGAAAAGTCGTGACAGCGGCGTGGGCCAGGGCGCCTCGCATATGATCTCATTTAACTGTGACAACGAGCACAGGGAGGGCTACCAGGTCCAGCTCTGTTTAGGGGGTGCGTGGGATCTGTGACCCCAACCTGGGCCTCGCATCTTTGGGACGCATCGACCAACACCCTGGCACGTTGTAGAAGCTCTGTAATGTTTGGGGAGTCCGAAATCTCCAGAGGATGAGATGCAGGGTCAGCACCCGGTGATACCGCTCTGTGATTAGAAGCCTCTCTGCTTTCTTGAGTTTGTTTCTACGTTTCTGAATTGCTTTGAGCTAAGCTGCTGGGGCAGGTTAAAAAAAGGGCTACGTTATGGTTGCAAAAGTTGTATTTTTTAAAATGTTTATTTATTTATTTTTTTGATAGACCGAGCATGAGCAGGGGAGGGGCAGAGAGAGAGGGAGACAGAATCCGAAGCGGGCTCCAGGCTCTGAGCTGTCAGCACAGAGCCCGACGGGGGGCTCGAACTCCCGAACTGTGAGATCATGACCTAAGCCGGAGTCGGACGCGTAACCGACTGAGCCCCCCAGGCGCCCCACAAAAGCTGGATTGAACGGAGCAGGGGAACCATGTTGCTCTGAGCTGTGGCATGTGGAACGGGCTTCAGGCCATCTGTTTGCTGCTGGGATGCCCCTGACACTTCTTTCAGGGCATGGTGTGCACGGAGAGTTCCAGATAAAACAGCAGGACGGCGAGGGGACCTCCAGAAGGACTTGGCAGACCTGTGCCCAGTCTGTGCGCTGTGTGACTGTCACTCGGGCTGGCTAATCGAGGTTTAGGGCTGGGTGCCAGCGAGGCAGCCCATTCCCAGCAGGCTTCGGCTTGCTTTCCATCACATCCTGTGCAACTGGACCTGGTCTTCGGGGGTGGGTTGAGCTGCATCCTTGGACAGAAGCACATGCTGTCTTCCCAGGCCATCCAGGCAGTCCCGGCCAAGGTGCACTTAGCGCCTCTTAGCAGCAGACAGAATCCCTCTGCAGTGCTCAGTGCTGGTTAAATCAGCAAATGATCCAATTTGAGGACTTTCCGGCCCTGGACAGCGTAATTCACAGGTGCCTGAGGATCCGGGCAGCCCCAGAATTTCTCTGCACCCCATACTCCTCACACACGCTGAGCCCCGGTCTAGCCTTCTAGGACCCCATTTAATCAGGATGATGAGGGTGCCAGTTGTGGCCACCTTTTAAGTATTTGCTCTGGAATCAGGAAGTCAATTCTCATGTATAAACCCATTACATTTTTTTAAATGTTTATTTACTTAGAGAGAGAGAGAGAGGGAGAGCACACACACATGCATCGGAACTAGGGAGGAGCAGAGAGTGAGAGAGAGAGAGAGAGGGAGAGAGAGAGGGAGAGAATCCCAAACAGGCATCACGCTGTCAGCGCAGAGCCTGACATGGAGCTTGAACTCATAAGCCTTGAGGTCATTGAGCCGAAATCAAGAACCGGATGCTTGAGCGACTGAGCCACCCAGGTGCCCCAACGCATTAAATTTTCTAACAAAAATATTGGGGCATGGGAATTGTACTAGGTTTATCACTATTTTCTGAGATACCGAGACACCGAGTCATGTGGTCAAGGTCTCTATAAACTCTTAAGTGGCAAGAATAGAAATGGGTCCCAGGCCTGACTCCTCAAAACCCATGGCTTAACTGTGGCCTTCGGCTAAAACCTTCCCTGAGCCCCAAGGTCGAGGTCTGCTGTCTCTTCAGAGCTCCCCAGCCTCTGTCTGGAATTTCTAGCGAGTGCCCATCACTTCCTCCTAGCGCGGCGGGGAAGGACGTTGCCCCATGCCTGGCACATAGAAGGCCCTCAGAGGGCTTGCACTTGGCCTTTCCTCCTGAGGCCAGGCCCTCGGTCAGAATCAGGGCCTGTAATGGCCACGCCTGCCACGTGGTCTACATTTGCTTCCTGGTCGTAGCTCCTTTGCTAGAACGTAGACCTGAGTCTGCCAAGGTTTGTATGACACGGGGCAGATCAAGGGACACGCCAGGTACTGGACACACCCTGTCTGGACCGATGAGTCAAGAATGTGTGCGTGGTGGGTGGTGAAGGATTGTAGCCGTATCTGCCATGTGACTTGGCGTTTTCACAGAATGTGTCACCAGAATGAAAGGCACACATCTAGTGGCGGGGTGAGCGGCAGCCTGAACATTTCGGTCCCCACTTTGTCACTTAATCAGGACGGCCTTAGGGGAAACCACAGGGCCGCCCTTAGTCTCTGTCTGATGGGTTGTTCTGTGGCTAAAATGAGAGGTTGAGAAGAAAGCCCAAGCGCAGTGCTGCCCCAAGAACAGGCACTCGAGACATTATTCCATTCACTCATGTGTTCAGCCCGCGTTTATTGAACACCTCCTATGTGCCGGGCACAGTTCCGGAGTGGGGGAGGGTCGACAGAGTATGGCCCGCAGTCTAATCTGGCCCGCGGTCCAGTTTTGTAAATAAAGTTTGATCTTGGAACCCGGCCACGCTCGTCATGTACTGTCCGTGGCAGTCTGTGAGTTACGAGGCAGAACTGAGTAGCAGACACAGAGGTAGTAGGGCTTGCAAAGCCTAAAAGGTTTACTTAGGGGCCTTTTTTCCAGAAAGCAGAAGTTTGTTGAGCTCCGTTCTGTATGATCGGGACAGAGTCCTGAACCTCAAAGGCAATGCTCTGTGCTTCTCACATTACAGAGTGTCAAGGAAATGGTACGTCTGGGAAGAGCAAGAAGGGATAGTGGGGCTCGGGGAGGGGGTGGAGAGGACAGCTATCTAAACAGTGTGGCCTTGGGGCGCCTGGGTGGCTTAGTCGGTTAAGCGTCCGACTTTCGCTTAGGTCATGATCTCGCGGTTCGTGGGTTCGAGCCCCGCGTCGGGCTCTGTGCTGACTGCCAGCTCGGAGCCTGGAGCCTGTTTCAGTCTGTGACTCCCTCTCTCTCTGACCCTCCCCTGCTCACGCTGTCTCTCTCTCTC
>NW_027551562.1:2361669-2452294 GCF_008692635.1 Crocuta crocuta | reverse complement strand
GGGTGGAGAGGACAGCTATCTAAACAGTGTGGCCTTGGGGCGCCTGGGTGGCTTAGTCGGTTAAGCGTCCGACTTTCGCTTAGGTCATGATCTCGCGGTTCGTGGGTTCGAGCCCCGCGTCGGGCTCTGTGCTGACTGCCAGCTCGGAGCCTGGAGCCTGTTTCAGTCTGTGACTCCCTCTCTCTCTGACCCTCCCCTGCTCACGCTGTCTCTCTCTCTCTCTCTCCTAGAAATAAATGAAAATATTTAAAAAAAAGAAAAAAAAAAAGAAAAAAATAAACAGTGTGGCCTTTCTCCCGAGGTGACGTTTGAAGACAGACCCGCCTAGGAAGCCACTCGCTTCATAGACTGGAGATGTCAGTGAGGTAGCAGTAAAAATTCCAGAAGTATTTATTGAGTATCTATTATGTGCTTCATGTTGGTGTCCTAGAAATGCACAGAATCGGAATATTACTTAGTGTCACGGGATTTACATTTCAGAGCCTGTGACACATACAGGCAATGAAAAACTGCCAAAAGAACAAAAAAAAAAAAAAAACCCAAGACCCCAAAACAACAACAAAAACCCAATAAAAAAAACCCTCTGTCTTGAATTATATGGTGAAAAGTGCAATGGAATGAAATAGAGGAGGCTAAGGGGGTGATCAAAGTGGGGAGGTGTAGAATGTTGCAGTTTTTTGAAGGTAGAGGCTGCCTGAGGCTTGTATCTCACTGAGCAGATCAGGGGGAGTCCGCATAGGCATCATTGGGACGGTGGCATTTGAACAAAGAGTCGAGGGAGATGAAAGAGTGAGTCAGGGTGCATGTGGGGTAAGATACTCGAGGGCCAAGGGAACAGCTAGTGCAAAGGCCCTGGGGTGGAAATGTGCCTGGCATTTTTGAGGAACAGCACAGAGGCTGGTTTGGCGGGAGCGGAGTTAGGAAGATGCGGAGCCGTAGCAGTTGCGATCAGATCGGTAATGGGCCGTGAGCAGGGCCGGAAGGTCAGCAGAATGTCTCTATTTTGAAAGTCCAGCAAACAAAGAAACAAACAAACAAAAAACGGAGATTGGCATTTGGTGGGGACTTTAGAATGGGTCCTCATTGTTCTTCTTTATGGTTTAAGAAACACCCCGTGTCTGCACACACCCTCTGCTGCACCGGAGGCGGTTTCCAAACCAGCGGCTCCCCGGGCCGTGTGACATCTGTATCTGAAGCAGTTACAGCCATTTTCCGGACTGGTGGCTGCGGAATGGTGCCCGCCGTGTGGGATGTGGTGCAGAAGGCTGGCTGGCATTTGTGGAGAATAAGCCTCAAGGGGGTTAGAAAGTTGAGGCAGGGGCGGGGGGTAGCTGTTTGGAGTCTCCTGCTGCGGGGAACGAGATGTTTTCTTTCCTCTGCTTGCTGCAGGCTGGGAGGGGACATGTTCCCTGGGGAACTCTGGGTGTGCCCGGGGCAGCCGTGCAGGGCGGTTTGGTTCTGTTTCAGCTTGATGGGTTCCCCAAATCCAGACCAGCCGTCAGAATTGGTTGTATCCGTGTCGTTCTCCAGCCATCAGCCGGGTGTGGGGGCAGAAGCATTGTGTGGCTGAGCACGTGTTGTGAGTCGGGGGCTTTTGTGTCCCTTATCTCGGTGCGGTCTCCCCGAAAGCATCAAGGACGCACGAGAGCTGCCTATGTTGTCTTCTTCATCTCGCAGGCACAGAGGCTTGGCCCTGGCCACCCACCCAGTGAAAGGTGGAGGGGTGTTCAAGATCTGGCCTTTTGATACCCGGGTCTGGAGGGCTAGCATCCGAGCTGCGGACTAAATGAGCCTCAGTCCGGGAAGCTGTCAGTGCCCATCACCACTCGGAGCACATGGTAGCCACTGTCGGCCAGATTAAGAAAGGAAGGATCGTGGGTGCCTGGGTGACTCAGTCGGTTAGGCATCCGACTTCTGCTCAGGTCATGATCTCACG
The DNA here is from genome assembly GCF_008692635.1 of Crocuta crocuta. Lineage (NCBI taxonomy): Eukaryota > Metazoa > Chordata > Mammalia > Carnivora > Hyaenidae > Crocuta > Crocuta crocuta. Next base: position 2,450,358 of record NW_027551562.1, on the reverse strand, counting down.
GTTCGCGGGTTCGAGCCCCATGTCGGGCTCTGTGCGGATGGCTCAGAGCCTGGAGCCTGCTTCAGATTCTGTGTCTCTCTCTCTCTCTGCCCCTTCCCTGCTCGTGCTCTCTCTCTCAAGAATAAATAAACATTTTAGAAGATTATGAAAAGAGAAAAGAAAAGAAAAGAAAAGAAAAGAAAAGAAAAGAAAAGAAAAGAAAAGAAGGATCCGAGCATTATCTCTGGGGGATTAACAAACTTTAATTTAGAGGGTGGGTCCCAGGTGGAAACATCCACTTAACTCCACCGCTAAGTCATCTCTCTGGGTTCTGAATGACATTTCACTCTTTTCTGAGATGGAATCTCCCCCCTGTTCCCAGCCCCCAGCTGCGAGTGATCCCAGTCTGTCCTGAGCTTACGGAAACCAAACATTTAATAGTAATAACATTTGTTAAGTGCCTACTGAATGTTTGGCATTCTGTTGACCCCTTCGCTCCTATTATCTCATTTTAAAAAATGACACGTACTCCTACTTTATTATTATTAGACGCCAGCCTGATGCTTACTGAGCACTTACAATGTGCCGGGTAACCAAAACCCTCGTGGGTATTGGCATTTGTAATCCTTACAGCGTAGCTCGAAATACTGTTATTGCACGGGTGCTGTACAGAAAGAGGAAACTGAGGCACAGAAGAGTGTTCAGGGTCACAGAGATGAGGTGAAGTGGAGGTGACGTTCAAGTTCAGATCACCCACGGGACAGGTACTACTTGCTCGCGTGCATTGCATCCGTGCCCCTGGGCCCTCAGGCTGCGTGGGAGTCACGTGGGGCGTGTCTGAGAGCGCAGCAGGGACGCCTTCCCGCACAGTCAGGGACGCCCCACATCAGTATTAATGTTGTTCCTTCCGTGCCTCCTTTTATTGTGATTAGGACACCCAGGACGAAATGCGCGTCCTACCAATGTGCCGTTTCGGGAATTAACGTAGAGGGGACACCTTGGTCGCCGCCACCCGGGTAAGAACGGTGCCAGCACCTCAGAGCTCCTACACGGTCCTTTTCCAGCCGTCACCCAGAGTCACCCTCCAGAGTAACCACTGTGCTGACTTCTACAACAATCACCTTCTTGCTTCTCTGTGTACAGTCAAACCTTGGTTTGCGAGCTCCTTCGTTCCGGAAACGTGCTCGAAACCCAAAGCACTTGTATATCAAAGCGAAGTTCCCCATAGGGAATGATGGAAACTCAGATGATTCGTTCCACAACCCAAAATGATTCATATAAAAATGATTACAATACTGGAATATAATAAAAATGATAAAATACAAAATACAAAGAAAAGTAAATGAACCTGCATTTATTTTTTTTTAGTAAGTTTTAAAAATGTTTATCTTTGAGAGACAGAGAGAGAGAGAGATGGAGCATGAGTGGGGGAGGGGTGGAGAGAGAGGGAGACACAGAATTTGAAGCAAGTTCCAGGCTCTGAGCTGTCAACACTGAGCCAGACGCAGGGCTTGAACCCACAAACTGTGAGATCATGACCTGAGCTGAAGTCCGACAGTCAAGTTACTGAGACCCCCAGATGCCCCAAACCCCATTTACTTTTGTAAACCTTCACGGCTGGTGTGAGGGCAACCAGAGAGAGGGGGCTATTGTGTAGGGCTACTTCACTATCACTAATGGATGTTGACTACGGTACAGTTTTTGCCGGAGGCCGCGCTGGCTCCGGCAGGTCCAGGGGTCCCTGAAGGATGGACGGTGTCGGCGAGAGAGAGTGACAGAGCCCCGAGATTCTTTCTAGTCACCAGGCAGGCATCTCTGTCCTGTCGGTTTTGGTGTCTTTATTTAAAAGTTCAGCAACAACATGAAGTCAGAGAAAGGAATTTCTTACAATGGGAGGCCTTTTATGATATCAATTGCAGAATTATTTCGACCAAGGAAATAACAGAATGTTCTTAGTGAAAAACAGCATAACATACAAGTTAAATTGTATATAGATAAGCTAGGAGTTATTCTGTCTGGCTCTCAAGAAGATAAATGTTTCTGAATTGGTTTGTTTGTGGAAACTATCGTGGGGGCCCTAAATGTGTCCGTCTTTGCACCTGGGTTTATGTTTTGGCTATTTTATCTATCCTCATCCCAGCTGCCAGTGTAAGGGAGGGTGTTTGTGGAATGTCGGCCTTGAGGAAGGGACTGCCATGCTTCACCAATTAGCAAAGATATATGCAGTAGCTGTGTTCTGCTCTTAACCCCAAAATAGGCTCTTTGTCTCGGGGCCAGGCTCAATTGTAACTCTTGTGTTTTTAACCCCCTTTATTATCTAAGCCTTGGGTCTGCAAGGCCCATAGGAAGAGCCTTTTGACAATTGCCCATAGAGCTTTCATCCAAAGTCTCTTTTATAAAGGCAGGAATATGTTTTTCCTCATGAGGTATCTGTGTTCAGAATGATGGTCTGATACGCTATATTGTGAGGCCTGGTCAATACCAGCACAACATGAGCCAGTATTATTAGCAGGAGATACAGTTTTCATTTCTTACGGCTGGAGCTGTGCAAACGCTACCATTTCCTTGCTGTGACTGCCATCCAGAGAGGCCGGTGTGGCTCCCGGTGAGTATTAAATAAACTCTTGCCATACACTGTATTTCATGTACCTGGCAATAGGCAGCAGGGAAAACGGTCTATATTTGCAGGCAGCCTGACTTAGGAGGAAGCAAAGCCTTCCTAAGCTCACTCTTGTCTGGAAAAGCAAAGGACTGTCCATAATGGCTTTGAAGTGACAAAAAAAATACTAGTGCCAGTTGTGGGCATCTTCCAAACTTCTGAAGAATCCACTGATTTCTGCCAAAAACCGTGGCCTGAGACTGAGCATCTGAGCATGGGAGATGATCATCCACGATTCCACAGTGAGAGAGAGAGGGAGAGAGAGAAAAGAACCATTGGCTCAGTTTTATCATGTGACATTCAGAGTCACGTCCTACTTGTACTGCAAGTATGTTCGTTTATCGAGTTACAGTTTATTACAAATGTTTACTTGGCTTGCGTAGCCTTGCAGAACAAGTCACTCACCATCCCAGGTTTTACTGTGCGTTCATATTGCAAGCGTTCATTCCCAAACACTAGATAGTCAGCCTTTGCCTGCTTGGGGACTTCGTGTTATTGGAACCATGGAGTAGGTGTTATTTTTCATCTGGTTTCTTTCATTCAGCCTTCCCTGGGCGAAATCTATCCGTGTTTGTGCTTGTTGCTGTATCTCATTCATTTCCATTGCTGTATAGAATGCCACTGTGTAACCCCACCGTCCATCATATGGACTGATTCCCATATTGGATTATCACAAATTATGCTGTTAGGAACTTTCTTGTATATGCTTTTCAAGCATATTTGTATGTGTTTTTGCAAGATCTTTGTCTAGGAGTATAATTATTGCTTTCAAGGGTAGGTTTATCTTCAAATACGGTGTCTAATGTCTGTTTCCTAACGTGGCCATGTCAGTCTGTCCTAGTAACAGTACAGAAGAGTTCTCCACACCATATCTCAACGACCCTCACATTGCCAGCCGTTTTAAGTTCATCCGTTCTGATGGGCATATGGAAGTATCTCCTCGTGGCTTTGATTTGCTTTTGCCTGATGGCTTAGGAATTTCTCACACTGATGGGTTATGAGATGTCTCACTTTTCATTTGATGAAAAGCCATCCGGAGGGGCGCCTGGGTGGCTCAGTCAGTTGAACATCCGACTCCGGCTTAGGTCATGGTCTCATGGTCCGTGGGTTCGAGCCCCGTGTCGGGCTCTGTGCTGACAGCTCCGAGCCTGGAGCCTGCTTCAGATTCTGTGTCTCCCTCTCTCTCTGACCCTCCCCTGCTCGCTCTCTCTCTCTCTCTCTCTGTCTCAAAAATAAATAAACATTAAAAGAAATTTTTTTAAAAAGCCATTTGGAGATTCTTTTTATTTATTTATTTATTTTTAAATGTTTTTTATTTATTTCTAGGAGAGCGAGAGAGAGAGAGAGAGAGACAGCGTGAGCAGGGGAGGGTCAGAGAGAGAGGGAGTCACAGACTCTGAAACAGGCTCCAGGCTCGGAGCTGGCAGTCAGCACAGAGCCCGACGCGGGGCTCGAACCCACGAACCGCGAGATCATGACCTAAGCGAAAGTCAGACGCTTAACCGACTAAGCCACCCAGGCGCCCCGGAGATTCTTTTTAATGAAGTGATTGTTCCGATCTGCACATCGCTCTTCTGTTGGATTGCCTGCATTTTTCTTGTATATTCTGGATAAAAGCCTATTATTAGTTATATGTGCAGCAAATTTCTTTTCTCACTCAGTGGCTTCACTTTTGTCTTTCTTAATGGTTTTGGTGCTATTATTTTGTTTTATGAACAATGGTTCTTAATTTTAATGCAGTGAAATTGGTAAATTATTTCCTTTATGAAAAAAGCCAGGAAGATCATCTACGTCATTTTCTTCTAGAAGTTTTATTCTCTTATCTTCCAGGGAGAGGTCTATCAAGTTGGAACTGGTTTTTCTGTATTGTGGGAGGTAGAGGTCAAGTTTCACTTTTATTTTTTTTCTGATTGATACCAAAGTTTCTCAAGAACATTTTTGGAAAAATGTTTTATCAGCTTATATGTTAGTATCTGTTGAAGCTTCCTAGTAAAGTCCAAATTATAGCCTAGAACGAGAATGACTGGACTCTGCTGAAATCACATTTCACACAGAACATTCAGGAAAAAGTATAGAATCTCAAAGAAGAACAGAAAAATCACTGCTAATCCCACCACCTGGAAATGAGTCCATTCATTTAATTCATGAAGACCAGCATCTAGCCTAGTTTATGTGACAGCACCCGGACCCTAGCCCAGCATTCTGTAGATACTTAATATGTTTTGAAAGCATGAAGACTTTCATTTATCTCCTTCCATCTCTTTTGGTCTTTGCATATTTACACAAATTCAAGGTCATGTTCTACCTGCGATTAGCGGCACGATTTATTCCCTTAACAACAAATCTTTCCTGTTTTCTAATATTAACTTCTAAGTGATGTCTTTTATTGGTTATGTGTTATTGTCATCCTATGTGGAACGTCTTTACGCAGTGCCTTACTGTTGAATTTGTACGTTATTTTCCAGTTTTTAACGAGTATAAATAACATCATCTGTCCTGAGGTCCTTATATGCTCTCAGGTGGATTTCTTCAAAATGCATTCCTACAGGTAGATCAAGCTATGGATATTTATGAATATTTTAAAACTTATTTCCAAATTTCTTGTCAAAAACTTTTGCATCAATTTCAGTTTCTCCAAGCAAATAATAAATAGCACCTTTTACCCAGAATCTTCCGAACTACTTGCACCATCAGTTTTTAAAATGTATTTTAATTACTTTACTTATTTTAATGTATTTTATTTATTTTTCATATTTTTTTATAATGTATTTATTTCAAGTGTATTTTTTATTATTTAAAAAGATTTTTAAGCTTATGAAAGAGAGAGCATGAGCAGGGGAGGGGCAGAGAGAGAGGGAGACACAGAATCTGAAGCAGGCTCTAGGCTCTGAGCTGTCTACACAGAGCCCAACACGGGGCTTGAACCCACAGACCACAAGACCATGATCCCAGCCTGAGTGGGGCACACAACCAACTGAGCCACCCAGGTGCCCTGCAAACAAATTTCTGAATGATAATATAACTCTTTATTGTTCTTCTTTTTTAACTTGTTGAGATCTTGTAAGAGTTCTTTATTAAGGACAGTAATATTGTGATTATTAGATATATTGCAAATATATTTTCCAAGTTGTCACTGTTGTTTTCATTTTCTTTGAAAGTTTTACGTCATTATGTACAAGATCTACACTGTGAAACTTTTGTTCTGTGTAGTTTTTTTCTATGAGTTTCTGCTTCTTCAAGCCCTCTCTGCATTTTCCCCGTGGGGGTATCTCTAGTTTTCTGCATTAAGTGAGATGTTTCCTGTTGGTTTTAAACAATTTTCTCATAGTGAGGAATTCTTTCAGGACTACTAATTTTCAAATGAACGGAGGCACCTGCGTGGCTCATTTGGTTGAGCATCCAACTCCAGCTCAGTTCATGATCTCAGTGTCCCGGGATCANGTGTTATATGGAAACCAATTTGACAATAAACTATTTGTAAAAAAATAAAATAAAATAAAATTATGTAATTAAAAAAAACAGGAACAGGTATCAAATTTAATCAATTGCCACTGGTCATTTATTAAGATGATTTTATTGGTTTTTCCTTTGACTTATTAATGTAATGATTCCCACTAATAACCTTTCTAATGATAGACTGTCTTATTTTCCTGGCATAAAGACCTTATTACTTTTGGCATTAATAAACATAACATCCTTTTTGGATGTAATAAGCTTTGTTTTCTTAATGTGCCACTTGATTAGGGTTAGGATTTGATTTAGAATTTCTGTACTATATTTGATAGAATGATCTTTCAGTTTTTAAAATCCTGTTTTGGTTAGTTTTTTCAACATGATGCTATTCTTGTTTTGATTAATTTTTCAACATGATGCTCTCCTCCTCAAAATGGATTGGGAGAATGTCTGCTTTTCCTGAGAGCCAGAGGAATGATTCATAATCCATTCCTTGATAGTTTAAAAGAACTCGTAACTTTGTATTATGTCTTTCTGCTGTGTTGAGTTTTAGTTTTAGTTTTAGTTTTTCTTGGTACTGACTTTAGTAATTCAGATTTTTCTTTAAAATCATCTACTTCATCTACATTTAAAAAGAGAACAACACAGAACCAACTCTAAAACATAGTTATGTGATTTAAAATTGTATCTATTTCTAAATACTGCTTATAAAAGCTTATTAAAATTGTGTTTGCTTATGATTAACTGGCTTTAATTTATTTTTCAATTTTACTCTTAATTTATGCTTTTATATTTTTCATTCCGATAAGCTGTTCCATAATTTAAAAAAAAATCTAATCTTTATTTATTTTTTTAGAGAGAGAGAGACAGAGTACGAGCAGGGGAGGAACAGAGAGAGGGAGACACAGAATCCGAAACAGGCTCCAGGCTCTGAGCTGTAAGCACAGGGCCCGATGCAGGGTTTGAACTCACAAAGCTCTGATATCATGAGCTGAGCCAAAGTCGGACACTCCACCATCTGAGCCACCCAAGTGCCCTGAAGCTGTTCCAAATATTTTTTAATATTTCATTTTATTTCTGAAAGAGAGAGAGAGAGACAATGAGCAGGGGAGGGTCAGAGAGAGAGGGAGACACAGAATCTGAAGCATTCTCCAGGCTCTGGGCTAGCTGTTAGCACAGAGCCCGATGTGGGGCTCAAACCCACAAACCATGAGATCATGACCTGAGTTGAAGTCGGATGCTTAACCAAATGAGCCACCCAGGTGACCCTGTTCCATAATTTCTTAAATTATTCAGTTGAAACCTCATTCCTTTTATTTCAATCTAGACTCCTCCAATATTGCCAGCCTTGAAGGCTATGTATTTTCCTCTGAAAACAGTGATGGACAGCACTGTTACATTCTGATATGAGATGTGCTCATTATTATTTTCTTTTTAGTCAAGAGAGTATGCTGTCTTAGGAAGGAAGGTAGATTTCAAAATAACCTACAGGGTCTTTCCAAATACCATAAGCAATCTCAGAAAGTCTAATATCCTCCCTGCTTGCCTTCCAACTCTTTATTTTATTTTTTCCTTTTACTTTGTCACTTTGTTTTCGTTTTGTTGCTAATAGATTAAAAACATATATTAGACTTGATTTTTTTTTTACCCTCTCAAGAGTGTTTTAAGGAGATTTAAGCCCATTTGCTTTTACTATTTGACCGTCTGTCATCATCATCTTGTTTTATTTTAAGCTTCTGTAGATCATATTTGCTTGCAATTTCTTGGTGTTCTATGTTTGGATGTGGGTCTGCTTCTGTACTTACTTTGTTCCAAGGTGGATCCCTTGGTCTGATGTGATGTTATGGGGGATCCATATAACAGTGCTGGTCAACCAAACAAGTTCTTAGGTCATGGTGCTGGCTGAGGTCCAGAAGATAGGAAAGTCCAGAAAGTGTGTCTCTTCTGTCAAATGGAATGGTTACCCGCTCTGGACAGCTGGGCTACCATATCTACCTTGCTTCCCAGTGGCTGGTTGGTCTTCTCACGTGACCATGCCGTATGGGATCTCTGTGTTGGTCTCCTGCCTGGCAGGTTGGGTCCCCAGAAAGCAAACTCCGAGGACATTAGGCTGCAGGATGTTTGTGAGAACCTAGCACTTGTGGGAAGGAAGAGAGGAAGCAGCACTGGGCATAGTGAGAAGTTGGGCACAGTGCGATCTCTGAGCAGGCCTTAGCCGACTCCACCAGGATCTTTGAAGCTGCGGTGACCTTTCACAAGACTGTCCCAAGTTGGAGCAAGGGTTCTAGGCCTGTGCTCCCCCGTGTCGGTCAGTCGTTGGCTGTGTACCACCTCTGGAAAGAAGTATGGTCTTGGGCGACGAGTGATCTTTGCCTACCTTGCATCCTCATGGCACAGGTGGATGGCAGTCTTCAGAGGAAAGTTCCTGGCCGTGTGGGGAAAGAAGATAGAGTCATTTTGGGGTGGGGTGTTTTCAGCTGTGGGCTCTTAGAAGACATGGGGACTGGATTTTTGTCTCTTTTCATCGAGAGACTTTTAGGAAGAACTGGACGCTTCTCATGAGGATGCTCTAGCCTTGGTTCTTTGGGGACCCTGTCCCCTTCGGTCTTCCCACAAACTCTCTGAGGCAAGTACTTGCCATCACTCCATTTCAGAGATGGCAATACTGAGGTTCAGATGGTCAGCATCTTACACACGTGGAACTGAGTTAAGAAGTGGCAGTGAGCCAGGATCTGGGTGCAGGCCAGCGGGCCTCTTGGCCCCTAGCTCGTCCACGGCGTCATGCTGGGAAGGACAGCAAGCCCCCGCCACCCTCCCTCTATCTCCTCCCCAGCTCCTCAGCAGCTTGGAGCCTGAGTCTAGAAGCATCTTGAGGCTAACAGCTTCTCTCCTGGGGCCTTGTCGCTTGTTTCCCTGCCTCACTTCTAAAAAGCCTGATGCTCACAGTCAGGTGGCACAAAGCCCTGGAAAATGTCGTGGCAGGTGAATTCTGTCTCAGTACAATTGTTATTTTTAAAAACTGGCAGAGGGTCAAAACTTTGTATTATGGCCAACTCCCCTTTCTCTCCCTTCTGCTTCCCTGAAATCCACTCCTGCATTGGTTGTGATTTTTGTGTCTGTGCCAGTAGAGTCCCAGTCAGTGCCATAGAGACTGGGACAGGGAGGGAGCTCCCCCAGCGGGGGGCTTAGGCTTGCGGTGAAGTAGCACTGGGCTGCCCTGCGTGGTGGGCGTCCGCTCATGTGTCCGGAGGTTCTCGCCCCAATTTTGATTCTAGGGTCAGCCTGGCCACAGTCAGGCCTGCCCCGGCCTCTCTGGTACCCCCAGAGGGGCTGAGCCAGAGTGAAGGGACACTGTCCTCGTGAGTGCCGGCTGTCGGGGCTCAACGGATGCTGGTGTTCGCTCCTTCTGCAGGCACCGCTAGAATGTCAGCCAACTTCTGCTGTTTGGTTCACGGACGTGCTCCAAGTATGAGAGTGGGGCCTGGCACATAGCAGATGCTCAGTAAATATTTGCTGAGTGACTCAAGTCCCAGTGCAGGCTGATGGCAATGTAAGTAGGAGTTAGCTCGCCAAGGAATCTTCCACGTGCAGGAAAATCCTCTCCTCTTCCTTGCAGATCTCTAAACACGGGGGTCCTGTGGCGTGGGAGCCCTCACCCCCTCGCCAGGACGTGGCCCCAGTCACATCGGTGCCCCAGTGGGAAGGGCTGTCACTGCTCAGGAAAAGCCTGCTCAAGGCTCTGTCCACAGGCACTGAAGACTTCCTTCTTCCACTTAAGTCTTCCTGCTTCCGGGGGCACCTGGGCAGCTCATTCGGTTAAGCTTCCGACTTCAGCTCAGGTCACCATCTCATGGTTCACGAGATCGAGCCCCGCGTCGGGCTCCGTGCTGACAGCTCGGAGCCTGGAGTCTGCTTCGCAGATTCTGTGTCTCCCTCTCTCTCTGCCCCTCCCCTGCTTGTGCTCTGTCTCTCTGGTTCTCTCTCTGCCTCAAAAATAAATAAAACATTAAAAAATAAAAAAATTTAAAAAAGACTTCCTGCTTCCATAGTAAGAGGGCATTAGTTCCTGCCAGCTCTCCTTGCAGCTCTGCTGTGGCCATACCTTCCTCCTGATGAGCTGGGACTCCGCCCCCGCGAAGGGGGAGCTGGGTTTGCCACACTCAGCTGTAGGACTGCCTCCCTAGGAATCAAGCTGGACGTCTTCTGTTTGGTGAATGTGGCTCAGATTCCTGTAGCTCTGTGTGTGTGTGTGTGTGTGTGTGTGTGTGTGTGTGTGTGTGTGTGTGTTGGCCAGGCAGCTGTGTTGAGGAAAGGACCTTAGGCATGTGCATGCAGAGGGCAGGCAGGAGAGTGTCTGGCCCTGGGCATCTTGGGAAGTGGGCCAGGCAGGGAGGCAGACTTCTTAGTCTCGAGGGGCTGTTTTGTGCGGGTCCTGGCATCTTCTTCACCTGGCTTGTGATCTGTCACTTGAGCCACCAGCGTTGGGAGAATCACCCTCTTGCCTGTGGAGGTGACCGTATGTATACAGTAGGAGTTGAGATGCTTGCCTTCTCACGGAACCGGTCATGAGGCTGGAGGAGCCACTGTATGCATCGTAGCCGGAAGAGAGCCCACCCTTTGGGCTTACGCTGGCCTGAGCCCAAAACTCCCTTCTTCTTTTTTTTTTTTATTATGTTTTTGTTTTTGTTTTTTTTTTCTAGGAGAGAGAGAGAGAGAGAGACAGCGTGAGCAGGGGAGGGTCAGAGAGAGAGGGAGTCACAGACTGAAACAGGCTCCAGGCTCTGAGCTGGCAGTCAGCACAGAGCCCGACGCAGGGCCCGAACCCACGAACCGCGAGATCATGACCTAAGCGAAAGTCGGACGCTTAACCGACTAAGCCACCCAGGCGCCCCCAAAACTCCCTTCTTCTGATGCCCCCGCTGAGTGCCTGGTGTGGACACGTAACTCTGCTTCTCTCCTCTTCAGTTCTTATCCGAGGGGATGAGAGCATCCCATAAGTAGTTCTCGAATAAGAATGAGAGAACGGGGTGAATTTTTTCATGCATCCAGCCCAGTGCTTGGCACACAGAAAGTATTCAGTAAATACCATTCGTATGTTTTCCTTTTAGATCCAGGCACCCATGGCTGTGCGTCTTCACATTGTCTTAAATTACTGTTATCGTCCCCAGTAATGACAACTCCAGGATTTGTTGGCCTTTATATCACCATAGGTAGGCTAAGCCAAAAAAAAAAAAAAAAAAATAGGAATTATTTTTAAAGATGCCAAGGTTTCCTCAGGAGCTCCTGGAAGGGAGATGGGGAAGGTAATGGCCCCAGTAGTAACAGCAACTAGCAGATACTTAATTTGTTACGCTATATTCCAAGTCTTTGTCTCTTGAACAATTAGCTGGATGAAAAAAAAGCAGAAACAAAACATAATATGCAATTAAAATGGAGGACTTTCTATTTGAGGGGACCTGTTACATGAAATGAGAGGCAGAAGCAGTCAGGGAACATTATTGTTTCGCATCCTCAGGAGTTGAGACAATGGGAAGAGAGTAAAGAGCAAGGGCCAGCTGGAGGGGCTCTGCGGGGGGGAGGGAGAAAGGCCCCACCTCCCGGGAGTGGGCCATTGCTGGGGGGGAGTACTTGGTTACATACAGAAAATGGGGTGTTTTGCAGCTGTTGTCAATGATGGGGTGAATTCTGGGGGCTGTGCTTATGGGGAGAAACTTAGACTCTTGACAGAAAGGCCCAGGTTTACATTCTGGAGCCTTCATGGGTGCTGTGTTTTTCTTCCCTTCCAAACTTTGATTTCTTTTTCATCTGAAAAACAAGGTCATCTTTCTGGCCGTAGATTTGTCATGGAATTAAAAGTGAGACCATCCTCGGGCACCTGGGTGGCTCAATTGGTCTGACTTCAGCTCAGGTCATGATCTCACGGTTTGTGAGTTCAAGCCCCGCACCGGGCTCTCTGCTGACAGCTCAGAGCCTGGAGCCTGCTTCAGATTCTGTGTCTCCCTCTCTCTCTGTTCCTCCCCTGCTTGCACTCTGTCTCTCTCTCAAAAATAAAGATTAAAAATTTAAAAAAAAAATTTTGGAGCTCCTGGGAGTGGCTGTATCAGTTAAGCATCCAACTCCAGCTCAGGTCATGATCTCACAGTTCATGGTTTCAATTCCCGCATCGGGCTCTGTGCTGACAACTCAGCCTGGAGCCTGCTTCAGAATCTGTGTCTCCCTCCCTCCCTCTCTGGCCCTCCCCTGCTCATGCTCTCTCTCTCTCTCAAAAATAAAAACACTTAAAAAAATTTAAAAAATGAGATAGTACTCATAATATACTTCCTAAATACTTGCAAGTAGTTAAGTGTTCAGTAGACACTAATTTTATTATTCTGTCTATAAACGTGCAGAGATGTCCACATATGATAGAGAAGGTGAAAAACAAACACATAAACCAGGTTACAAATAGTGCGTGGATCGTGAGGATGTCTCTGGCTTTAGGTAAAAGACAACCCAGCTGAAGGGGACTTGTACACAAGAACAGGAGTTCCCATTAGTAGGTGGAAATGGGGAGTTACCAATCAATGGGCTTAAAGTTTCAGTTATGCAAAATGAATAAGTTCTAGAGATCTTCTTACAACATTGTACCTATAACTGGCAGTACTCTGTCGTTATACACTTAAAAATTCATTAAGAGGGCAGATTCTGTGCCAAATGTTCTTACCACTATAAAATAAAACTAAAATTATAAATGAAGGAAGTTACCTAAGGGGACCAACTCCCCCACATATATAAAACAATAATGACAATAAAAAAATAGCAATAACAACAACAAAAACCCAAAGAGCTTGGGCATCTCTGGCATCTGGACAGTCACATCTACAAAAGTAATGTTTTTTTCCCCCCAGATCATGTGACTCCAGACTAGCTGTACCTTTCTCCCTTTGTCAGTGCTCAGCAGTTAAGTTTCTGTGCCGAAAATTCTTCCATTCCTGTCTCTCTGACCTCTGGCAAGTTAATGAGGCCATGTGGGAACAATGTGAGGGGTGTGGAAGCCCATACTTAACGGTGTAGTTGTGCGTTACCAGCATCATATTTGGAGCAAGGGAATTATGTTGATAAAAAGTAAAATGCTGCTGATTGTAAGATAGACCATCAATTTAGCCACAGTTTTTTGAGACGAGAAAGCAGAAATGTTAAATGTACACCTCAGTTTAAGGTGTACATCCTGATCTCGGAAATATAATAATGCGAGGAGAAGGAAGTGCATCTTTCAGAATTGAAGGATTAGAATAAAACCCGTGCGGATGGGAATTTGGACAGATGGAGTTCTGCAGAGAACTCGGCATGCTAGGCAAGGGCAGCGAGGTAAAGGACACTGATTGACACGATGGTTCCGTGAGAGTCTGTCACAAGCCGGGCCCGGCCTCCGTGCTGAGTCATACCCCTGCCCTCAAAGAGCTCGCAGTCCGGAAGTGATACTCACTCCTTACCTGGAAACCGCATTCTAACCTGGTGAGTGCTAGGGTGAGGTGTGCAGAGAGTGCTAAGTGAGCTNAGAGCGGGACCTGTGGCGCATCTCCAAGGTTAAGAGGTGGACCAGGAAGATCTGAGCCAGTACTGCAGAGAGAAGGACTGACCCAGGCAAAGGCCCATGGGCCGGAATGTGGCTATTCATTCTTTCTTGGGGGTGGAGGGCATGGAGAGGAAATCAGTGCTTCCCCCCCCCCCACAGGGTGCTAGACAGAGGAACCTGAGCCGTACTAACCCTGAAAGCAGTGACAATCGGCAGACTTTAGCCCCGCACAGAACAGACCAGCAGGGAACCTCATCACTTGACAGTCAGTGTGCAAAGAATGGGGGCAAAGCAGGTATTCTCAATGTGGGGTCTGGGAACCTGTGGGCTCCTGAGACCTTCCAGGGCGTCCGAGAGGACAAAACTATCTCCTTCATGCTTCTCAGAACTCAGTTGCCTTTTCCAGTCTCACTGTCTCATGCATGTTCGTTTCTGAGCATCTGTATCAAGACACACTGAGTGCAGAAGCAGGAGTGTGTCTGGCCGTCTTCTGTCAAGACGGACGTCAAAGAGGGTGAGCAAAGGGGCAAAACAGTGCTCTTCTCAGGAGTGATTCTCTGCTTTGTGAAATATAGCTATTTTCAGAAAAGATATGTATGCGACAATGTAATACGATTATTGTTTTTAAATGAATTAAGCTTGTTAAAATATCTCAGCGGAATGGAGTATATATTGATAGACTGATCCAGTGAACAGAAAGCGCCCCTATAAGGGTGTCAGACTTGGAGGACCCCTGGATTAAAGGTTAGCTTCCTGGGAGAGCCTGTTCCAGGGAGTGCCAGCAGGGGGCGGTGTTGGGTCCAGGCTCTTTTGGCCCAAGGCTGGGAGGAAGGGGGCAGGAGGGAGGGGAGGAGACCCCAGCAGCCCAGGACACAACTTCCTTCGATAGTTTCTCCACTCTGTGTTCTAGATGTTAACGCGTCCCGTTCCCTAAAGCCCGTGGCACTGAAACTGACACGTGTGTTTTTCGTCTCGCTGATCTTGGCAACGTCCCGAGGAAGGTGTCCGCAGGGTTTGGGTTTTACAAATGAAGCAACTGAGGCTCAGAGAGGGCAAGTGGCTTCCCCAAGGATGCGGAGCGAGGCAGGGCAGAGCCAGGATTCGAGCCCAGGTCTCTCCCAACTCCTTGATTTGTGCGGCTCTCTCCCACGACCCGTCACCTTCATTGCTGGGAGGGTGTTGGAGGCCCCAGTCCCTGCGAGCTGTTCCAGGGCTGTGGGCCCCTCTCCCTTGGGTGCTGGCGGTCTCACATGGCGTGTGGAGAACACTGTGACCACGGTTGGTGGCAGACTATGGACACTGGATCTGGCAAAGTGGCTCTTAGCCTGAGTTTTCGCCGCTTGCAGGGGCTTCGGGAGGAAATGTGCAGCTGGTGGTGAGCTCATCCTTGGGCAGATGCGGCTGGCAGCTGGGGAGGGGGAGACTCAGCTTCCAGGCAGCCGGTCTGCCTTCAGCACGAGCGGAGCGCCCCACCTGTCTGTCACATGTCGGTACCAAGCGTGGTCTGCTGACCAAGCACCGAAGAGGAGAGAAAAGACGAGTATTCACGAACCTTGTACAATGTGGGCAGCAAGCAAAGGTCGAAACTGCCTTGGGGCTGTGAGGGGCTCTCAACCCCAGAGCCCTGACTTGCCGCTTGTTAGCTGTGTTACCTTGAGCATGTGACCTAACCCTTCTGTGCCTCAGTTTCCTGGAAGTGAAGCGGAGATGCAAGTACTCGCCTCACAGGGTTGGCGTGAAAATCTGGTGAGTCAGTACCTGTACAGCGCTTAGGTCTTGGCCTGACGGATAGAAAGCACTCGAAAAATGTCCCTCCTAATATTTGATTATGCCAGGCAACATCGGGAGATCAGTACGTCTCATTGAGTGCGTGTTAGCTGCGTAAGGCACACCTTGCCACGTCATTTTACCCGTAGGCCTGCATGTTAGGGGTTCTGTTATTGCCCCAGTGATTTTGCTAGGTAAACTGAGGCTCAGAGAGGCTGAGTGACTTGATCCAGGTATAGGTGTCCAGGGCCATCTCTCTCCTATTAATTCAGACTGTAGGTGGCTAACTTCAATGCCCGCTTCTGCTGCTGGAAGCCTGGATGTTGCCATGACTTTGAACTTGCATTCTTCTTGCATGGAGAGCATCTTCTTTGTTGGAAGAGGCCTGCATGGAGTGGGGGCGGGGGGAACCCTTGTGGAAAGTGGGAATTTACTTTGGGGACATAAAAGAGGGTCGGAGGGGGTGCTTCACCTGAATGAGAGACCCAGGATCCCAACCAGAGACTGTGGCCATGGCAATGCTGAGATTCCGCTGCACCGCACGTTTTCCGGTGCTTTCTGTCAGTGTCTCTTCCTGCTCCTGAATTACCACAGTTAATTTCAGGGAGCCCTTCCTTCCAGGAGCAGGTCTATGCAGTTTGCCTGATTTCTGCCCGTACTACTCACAAGGGATCCAGGAGGCCATACAAAGGATGAGTGATCTGTGCTCCCCTGAGCTCCCCCTGCAGGCCTCCCTTTCCAGATGCTTCTATGCCCTCCCTCACTCCAACCTCAAAAGAGCCTTGAGGGGTGGGAACTGTTAGGGGACCCATTTTACAGATGAGGAGCTCCAGGCTTGGGGACAGGCGGGGGCCAGTGCCCAACGACACTTAGCCGGTGAGCCACAGTGGTGGAACACTGCACAGACACAGCCTGTTTCCGGAGCCCCCCATTAAGCCACAGTCCGGGATAGAAGAGCCCATCCGGCTTCCCTCGGTGGGGTGAGGGTCTGTAGGGGGGACACAGCGGATGGAGTGGGGTGTTGGAAAGGCCAGGCCAAGCCACTGAAGGGCTAGACACGCGCCCGCTGTTGGCGCTGGGGCTGAGAGATGAAGCGGGGACCCTGGGGAGGGGTCCCCGGGGGGCAGGGACAGGAGCCGGCAGGGTGGGGGGCCTGGGAATCTCTTAACTTGCCCTTGGCTTTGTGCCTGCCATGTGCAGAGCAATGACGTCTTATATGGTGACCAGCCACCCTGGAGTGCATCTCAAGACTGGACCACAGGCCAGCGCCGAAGGCGGGTGCCCACCAAAGGGCATGGGCATCGGCGTGTTTGCTGTGTGCAGAGTGGGGACCGAGGGCTGATATTTACTCTGGAATTACTGCTATTGACGCTGGAGCCAAGGCTTGCGAGGCTCCAGCTGTGCGGCTCAAGTCTTAAAGGAACAGGATGGTTTTTTCCGTGATGGGGGTGGGGGGTAGAGTGTTGGTTTTGCCTGCGTGCACTGGCTCCGCATAGAGACAGGCACCTTCGCTGCCTCTGGAAAGTTCTTCTTCCTGCTCTAAACGGGGCATGCCTTCAGGGAGGTTTAACCCTAACCCACCCCATTGTTCTGAGAGCACCAGTGTATTGAAAGTAGCCACAAATACACTCCTGCCAGCCATTTCCAGCTCATCCCTCCTGTCTCAGGCGTGTCCTCCTCCAGGAAGTCTTCTCTGATAGTCTTGGCTAGTTTGAGGCTTCCCCCCTACGTTTTGTTGCACGCTGCAAAGTCGAGTTCTTGCCCTCGCTGTACGTTATTGAAGCCTTTGGTTTACCTGTCTGCCTCCCGCAGACTTCTCAGACCAGGGACTTGGAACTCAATAAATATTTGTGGCCTAAACTCGACAACCCTAGGAGGTAGGCTGTTAGTCTCATTTGGAGCCATGATAGAGTTTCTGAGAAATAAGTCACTTACCCACATTATTAAGTGTCTGCGTTGGGATTCACAATCATTTCCAGTAGATGACATTGGCTAAAGGCTCCGGAGGAACAAGGAGGCCCAGCAAGGGGCCAGTGACACAGCCGATCAGCAAGTATACCTTAGGTGTCTACTGAGAGCCCTCGTGTACCGAGCGAGACAAGACGCCTTGCTTCCTGCCATCAAGGAGAGTCCGACTGAAGATGAGGCTCAGCTGTGAGCTGATGTGGGCACCTTGCCGGGCAGTGGTGGGGAGTGGGCGGGGGCGGGCATGGAAGGGACTCAGCACAACTCCTGGCACGCTAAGTATTCCAGAAAGCCTGCCTCTTGTTCCTAACACAGTTGTTATTTCCAGCAGTACCAGTAAGAAGGGCATTCCCGGCATGGGCCTTGCTCCTCGGCGTCATCCCCAACTCAGAGTGCATGGCTCCCAACCTTGCCAGCTGTGTAACCGGATCCCCTATTCTCCGCCACCGAATTCGGCCAAGCACCCTGGCTCTCCTCTTCCAATTGATTGGGGCCGTCTGAGGCCAAAGAGAAGGCACAGGGCTCTAATGGCAGAGAGCGCTTGCTGGAGGGAGCAGGCGCCTCCCAGCCACGGGCTTACGGGAGTCACTGGGGAACACTGCTCCGGGTGGGCGTCAGGAGAGCATTGCCGGCCACCTTATTGATTCCTGTTTCTTCTCTGGGGTCAGGTTTCTGCAAGGTTCATTCATTCATTCACCCACCCATCCATTCATTCATTCATTCACGCACACATGCATGCTGTGAGTTCTTTATTAAGCACTTGCTGTATGTAGCTCTGGAGCTTGGTGAGCTTGGAGGTCCAAGCCACTGGAGATCCTGAAGAACGGAGGGTGCCCACGTGGAGTGCTGGCAGTGTCATGAACACAGACTCAGCCAGATGCAGAAGAGACTTCAGCAGGGCCCAGAGAGGGGGAATGGGGGGTGCTGGGCATGCTCGGCAGAGGACACAGCAGCCCGGGTAAGGCCTGCGGTTGGGAAAGCACAGTTAGAGAGTCGCGCTGGGGTGAGGGAGGTGGTGCTAGTGATACTTGCAACAGTAGACGTTGATTGAGAGCCTGGTGGTACTTCCCGCCTCCCCAAACACCGTGTGCATGACTCAAGGGCTGTGTGCGGATATACTGATAGGAACTTGTTTCTAGGGTTTGGATGTCAGGGTGTAAGCCCTAGCCCCACCCCCATTCACTGTGCGATCATGGGCAAGTTACGGAGCTTTGCTGAGGCACAGTTTTCTCCTCATTGAAAAGGGACAATACAGTCGTGTATCTATGTCAGTATGGACTCGTGGGCATATATTTTACACGTTGGGTTATAATCTAATTCTGATTATGTATTTTGTTGCTCAGAATGCTGTAGCTTTGGGCATTGAGAGCTTCCAGATTGTTCCTGTGTCCCTTTGACATACTTCCACTGATGTGTGTGTGTGTGTGTGTGTGTGTGTGTGTTCGCATGCGCACGTCTTTAGTTTCCAATGCTGTGTGGTGCTCCGGGCTCATCCCATGTAGAATCAGCCATTTTTCGAAAGATCTCTGCTTCCTTTTATTGGACAACGGTATTAGAAATCAAAATCTGCCTGGTGTTGAGCTCATGATTATTGGGGTATTGTTGCTTCTAGACAGATCTCCAGAGGAGAGCAATTCAAATCACCTACCCAGAGAATCCTCTTCAAGGAGGTAGAGCGTTACTCCCCACCCCTGACGTGGGGGCTGGACACAGTGACTTCCTTCCAATCAGTGCAGTTGTAAAAAGAGAAAGCAAGGACAGGATTTTCAGTGGCAAAACCTGACACACACAACCTCAGCCAGGTGGTCAAGACCAACACACAGTATTGACAGGGTGTGCCTTTGATGGGATATGATGAGAATGGTGCTTTACCCCTGGCCCCCAAAACCCGTGGCTCTGGTCTACTCATGAGAAGAACACCTTAGGAATCCAAAATGGGAGACACTCAACAAAATACCCGACCAGTTACCCCCCTCAAAATTGTCAAGATCATCAAAAATAAGCAAAGTCTGAGAAACTGTGACAGTCCAGAGAAGCCCAAGGAATGTAACAAAATATGACATGGTATTCTGAATGGGATCCTGGGATAACAACCGAAAAAAGGACAGTGGGGGGGAAAAATGGCGATACCTGAATAAAGTAGCACTTTAGTTATTTAGGAACGTATCGATATGAGTTCATTACTTGTGATGAGAGCACCATAGTGACATAGGTTGTCGACGACAGGGAGGTTGGCTGCAGGTTGGCTGCGCTGTCCTCTTTTCACAAGCTTTCTGTAAATCTAAAATTTTTCTAAACTAAAAAGTTTATTGTAAAATGTAGGTAATACTGTTGTTATCAAGTAAGGTTCTCGTGAAAAAGGAATGAGACATTACAAATCCAACACAGAGTAAGTCGTCTGTTCATGTGCGTTCTTAGTATCATTATTGGCACTCAGTCCTTGCTAATCTGATGAAAGCAGCTGATGTCTCATATGACCCTTTGAAAGAGGTGGTGCTGTGCCCCTTTGAGCAGTACCACATATCCCTTATGCCAACTCGAGGTTCATGTAGTTGAAGGTCACTATTTTTCAATATGCAACTACTGTGTACCTGCTTTATTTCTCTGGGAGTGGCACATTCTGATTGTTAAATATGGCCTGGAGGGGCAGAGCTGCTGGCAGCCGTGGCGTTACGACAGAACACAGTGACATGTGCGTATATTTCATTCTGACAAGCGATGTGACACGTGTTAGCGGAAGATACAAAATGACCCCACAGCACGAGGTCTACCAGAAATAGTGGTGGGACTCAGAGTCTACCACTGCCTCCAACCAGTCCCAGTGATGCCTCTTGTTGGTTTGATTTTATCTTGGAGTTTTGGCTGTCAGGCACTAGAGGTTGGAGAAAAATATGCGGGGGAAACTGTTTTTGAGTTGAAACAAACGAAAAAATCCATCCAGTAGCTTAATTGTGCAAAAGTAGGACAAAGCCACCCTATTCTTCTTTTCTAGGTTTGGAGGCCTTGAGTGGAGGGGCTGTATCTGATTTTTCCAGGTCTTGCAAACAGACTTAATAAATGCTGGGTGACTGAATGACTGAATAAGTGTGAAAATGACTTAATTTATTAGCCCAGCTCTTTATACACTGGTGTGCTGTTGGAGTTTAAATTAAGAACTTATTCTTTTCGGTAAACAGAGGGTCTCATAATCTTGCGGGAGAAGGAAAAAAAATACCAATATAGGAAATAAGTATTGGATGAGTGTGCAGAAGAAAACACTGATATGCAGTTGTCTCTGAATGGGCATTAGGGATTGACTGGGAGTATAAGTCTGCAGGGTTTGTGTGGCCTCAGGCTCAGAGTCCTCTAATGTAAAGCTTCCTTTTTTTAAAAAAAAAAATCCCCGCAACATCTTCCCCTGGACTAATTCCTAGTCATCCCTTAGGATGTGCAGTTCAGAAAGAAAAATAAGGAAAACGTCCAAATTCTTTTTATAAAGCAGCCATAACAATGGTGCCAAAACATATTGAAGGCTGCATAGAAACAGAAAATGGTAGACCAATTCCACTTAGGAATATCAAGCAAATATCCTAAATAAAATATCAGCACAGTTCAGCAGTCCATTAAGAGATCCCGTGATCAAGTGGGATTTGTTCTGGGATGTAACATTAAGAAATCTATAACAGTTTACACTGTAGCAGATTGATCTGAGGAGAATAGGTGCAGGGTCATCTTGGTAGATGCTGAAAATGCCTTTGGCAAAATCCAACATACATTTCTTGAAAATTTTCTTAGTAAAGTTAGGATTGACATAAACTTTTTTTTTTTACCTGATAAAAAAGACCTATCTTAATTCAAAAACTAGCATTGCACCTACTAAGAAAACACTGGAACATTCAGAGTGAAGATGGGTGAAAGGCAAGAGCATCCATTGTTAATGCTGTTGTTTAACATTGTACTAGTGATACTAGCCAATGTGATTAGATAAGAGAAAGGAATTGGAAGTATGAAAATTAGAAAGAAGGTAAAATTATTGCTATTTTCAGAGAACATGATTAATGCCTGGAAACATGAAAGAATAAAATTAAATATGCTACAAGAGATTCAGTAAAGTGGGAGGGCAAAAATTAATACACAGAAATCAATATGGAACTTAAAATGAGACCACAAACTTATATACCATAGTAAAAAAAAAAAAAGATCAAATACCTAAGGATAAACTTAACAAGAAATGTGCAAGAGTTACATGAAAAGAACTTTACTCTGAAGGTTGTCAACAAAAACTCTAACAAATGGGAGGGTTTGGCATGCTTTGGAATTAAAAAGCCTTTACATAAGGATGTCAATTCTGCCCGTGTGTATCTATAAAATTAACTTAATCCCAATATAAATATGCTGATACTTAATTAACTAGACATGGGTATTCATACATCAAAGGTTTGTTTTGTTCTGGATTCTATTTACATGTTTTACTAGCATTTACCTTTTTAATCCAATAACAAACCACAACACATAGAATGCTATTACCAACACATTTTTTCTACATTTTTTCTGAGGAAACTGAGTTACATAGAGGTTGAGTAACTTGCTGAAGGTCATACTCAGCTATAAAATGGTAGAGCGAGCCTGAAAACCCAGGAGGTTCACGTCTGGCTCTCCTCCCCTTCAACCACGGTGCTACATCATGAAATGATAGGAAACAAATACTGTGATAGGAAAAGCATGCATAAGCACCCAACTCAACGTCTTTTTCTAATGGGTAAAATACAGGAAAAATGCCTGCCTCCTAGAATTAATGTAAGAATTAAATGATTTTACACATGTGATGCATCTACTGTAGTGGCAGATGCAAAATAGCTGCACACTCAATGTTAAGCCCTCTTTACCTAGGAAGGAGCCCAGCAGAAAATAGGCTTAACCTTTATTCATTAATGTGTTCAGTACAGTCTTTATGCTTGGCTCTGACATTTAAAAAAAGGACAATTATAAAATGAATGCATGGAGAAATGAAACAAATAGATAGTGGAAAATTAAAAACAAAACAGAATCAGCATCAGGACTGATAGAATAGCATTTACCACCTTCTCCCTAATATTCTGTCACCATATTGAAATGGACATTGTCATTATGTTGCTATTCTTTATCACCAGATAAAGGTGGAGAATGGGTGATAACTATTTCCTAGCTACACGATTTTGACCATGTTAAACTCCAGATCTTAGTTTCTTTTTATAAAATAAGGCAAAAAAATCCTAAAACTGTTCACTATATGGTGAAATAATCTCTACCAAAATGTACCTAGGAAATTTATCAGTGTTCATTATTACATGCTTATTATTATTTGGAGTCATTGTATAGTAGTTTAGCCATGAGCTCATGCTGACCTTTGCATGCCATTCATCCATCTGCCCATTTGTCCATCCGGGCATCCATCCATCTGTCCATCCATCCACCCACCCATCTGTCCATCCATCCATCCATCCATCCATCCACCCACCCATCCATCCATCCATCTACCCATCCATCCATCCATCCATCCAACCATCCATCCATCCATCCATCCATCCATGTATTGAACCCATTTGTTAAATATGTATTAAGTGCATACTACGTACCAGACTTATGCAAGGTCCTGCACACAATGATAAGTCAAACACTCCTGTATCTCTTCTTCTGGAATTTGCAGTCAAGAGCAGTGATACTCCTCCAACCTGGGCTCTCACCACCTTATTTCCTGAACCTCCCAGGATAATCAACAAGGCAAGCTCCCTGAATGATGGAAAAGTTTTTCATGGTGAAGAGGCATATTCAATGGAGAAGACTTTGGGAATCCATTGTAGCTACATAATATGAAATCATCAACTCAGAGCTATCTGTTGTATAGGTGTGTTGCCAACACTTAGATACCTATATTAGGTATCTTTTTTCTTTTCCTCCTGAAGTAATTTCCTCCTTAAATGTTTTCAAATTATATCTGCTCCAGTATTGCCTTGCACAATGTTAACCACATCCTATGTCTAATCTGTATTCTACCTGCCCTGAAATGTTTTAATTCAATTTTTGCATTATGTCCGATGTGATGAATTAGAGCCAGGGAATCATTGACTAAGTGTCAGGAAAGATGGATTTAGGAGTTGAAACTAATGGCATTTGGGGACAATATTTTTCCGCAAATATCAGAGTCACAAATGAAGAGGTGAATTATGTTGCAGCCAAGAGCAGTACGCAGATTTCAATGATACACGCGGACTTTTTACAAAAGAGGGTGAATTGCATCTGAGTTTAGATTCTTTGAGAGATTCCAGTTTGAAATATAAGGTCAGTTAGGGATAAAGAGTGAAGTCATCGGTCCCTGGAACTCAGAAAGTGCAAAGGGTGGACAAAAGGAAGACTGGAAGAAGAAGAGGGTATGGAGGGTGAGGTGGGTCAGATGCGGAACTTGGTTTGGAAAGAACAGTAGTGAATGAAGGAAGCGCTCTGCAGCCTTGCGCTGGAGGGGCTGCTCTTGGCCCCTGCCTAAGTTTTCAGGCTAAAAGAAGCCACACAGGGTAGTGGTGACAGAGCTGCCACCATCAGAAGGTCACCCTGGCCCAACACCTTCTGAGATGTGGATTTTTAGGAACACATCGATGAGCCCTCCTTGACACGTTGCATCCCACATGTTCTTGGGTCTTTTCTATGTGAATGTCTTTATCGCACCATATCCCGTATGCACGCACGCACGCACACACACATAACATGGCCTGGTAACATTTCCCAGAATCTGCTCCCAAGTATGCCAAACAACTGTGGAAATAAAGTTTCGGTTGCAAAATCATTTGGGAAATGCTTACCCATCAAATGGAGGGTGCTACTACAGATGAGCTCATTAAAGGCTCTGAGAAGTCCAGCAACACCTAGCCTTTTCACAGAGCCACCTGCCACATGGGACCTTTTTATGTTTGAGGGTTTTATCCGCTAATATTCTTCAGAATTAACGTTTCACTTAGTGCTCTGGAAGCGATTTGAATCAACACATCTTGTTAGCTCTCCTGCCAGTGGCCAGGTTGTGCAGAATGAAGGGCTTGCTTTCTTACCCTGTGCTCTCCTTTTGTCTGACTTATTCATAGCATTTACTTACTGAGAGCACCTTCCTTTCACTATTCAAATCATTGCCTGATGGGATTCCTACCTCTTGCCTTGCCTCACACTAGCCTCTGAAACCCGGACCGACTGTGTGCGTCCCGACCAGGCTTCCAAACTCCCCATTACAAGTCTCATCCACATGGCCATAAAGCCTGGCCACCTCTTGTCGCCTCTCAACTCATTACATCTGCCCTCCCACCAGCTGTGAGTGTGAAGACCACGCACCCTTCAAGCCTGCTTGCCTTTGCACCTGCTGGACGTCTCCTTTGTCACGCTCTCCCTTCTTTGCCCGGCTGATCCTAGAGCCCCTTCGTATGTTCTCACGTGTCCTTGGAAGTACCAAGCATCAGGGGACCTCAGTGACTGTGCCGTCCAGCCGTGCCTTTGAGACTTCCTCAGAAGTGAGCGCCATCCACCCTTGGGGGGAGGGGGTGCGTTTGCTTCAGTGTGTCATCGTCTCCTTGTTCGCCTCCCCCAGCTGCCCCGGACTTCCTTCTCAAGGGCAGGCTTTGGCTTATTCCTTTCTGTTTTCACTGGAGCTGAGAGGTACTCAGTAGATGTTTACAAATGGCTTGGCAAAGTGGAGTTTTGACAGGTCTTTAAAGCGTGCTTTGAATTTGGATAAGGGGTAAGGATTAAAGGGTTTCCTCGGGTACAAATGTGGCGTTCTTAGCAAATAACAGATCCTGTGTTTGGAACCTTCTGGTAGACCTAATTTAAGACGTAGGAGGATTTTGTTACATGCTTTGGAGATATGTCTTGAGGGCTTTAAAAAATTATGCTTATTTTTCTAGTATGGAATTAGTAGCAATCGCTTTTGAAATACTGGAAAATAAATAATTGATAAACGATTGATAAGGAAAAATCCCCCAAGCCACGCACAAAAGATAAAACACTAATACTTCTTAGAGGGTTTCTTTCGGTTTCTCTTTGTTCAACTTTTCATCATAGAATTCAATCCTACTCATTTCATTTACATGAAACAGAAGTGTCTTACAACATTCTTATTTAATGTGGCCGACATCACTTTGTTCCTGTAGCTTTAATTGGTTTGTACTATTTCTCCCCTTGGATTTCGTTTAAGGGAGTTACTATTTTTCATTATTATGTTGTTGTAAATAAGACTCAGAGCCTTCACTGGGCTTGGTTTTAAACCTGTTTTTAAACTTGATTTTAAATATGTAAGCGGGCAGTTTGCAAGCCTAAATACGCTTGGCCTGGAATAATTTACAAGATATAATTACCAGGGTACTCTCTTTTAATCAATAATTGAGAATTCTGTTTCACCGCCTTCATGACTTATTTTATGGGTGCGCAAGGAAATTTACTTCATTTTCGTTTCTTTTGATTACTATTAAGGCTGCCCATTTGGAGTATTCGTTATCTCTTCAGGTCTCTTATTTAGGTATCAGAGAGATTTCCCCCAAATAGAAATTCCACAGGCTGATAAGCAGAGTTGCTATTCTAAACAATTAAAATGACCGTGATCAGGGTGTCAGCACCCTGAAGAATGCAGAGGATAAAAAATACTGATTTTTTTTTTTTTTAAACCGATCCATACAAAAGAACCATGCTGGAAATAAAAGACCTTTGCCTGGGAGCTACCACCAGGCACCAGGCATGGATGTCAGTGGGGAGTGTTGTGCAGGGGATCTGAGGGTGAGAGGCTGGGGAGGTTAAACCAGAACAAATACCAGGTGAAGCCAAGCTTTCTGCTTTGGGCAAGGTGTTCCCGGCGCAATTCCATTTGCGACCAAAGTGGTTATCTTCAGAGTAGCCACTTGGGAGTGGCTGTAGAGTCCGGCATCCCAGCTCACGGGCTGTGTGTCATAGTGCAGTGAGTCCATTGCTCAGGGTTTCAGCTTCTTGCTCTGTAAAATGGATTAATTGGCTGGTGGTGAGGATCAAAGAATAAAGTAGTAGGCAACCTCTAAACGTGAATCTCACACTGGTTGTTTCCTGGCTTGGTTTCAGAACACACTTGCTCTATTTCTGGAGCTATGGGTTGGTTAAGAGTCCCCCGCAAATGTCCCCCAATTCCTCTGATGGTTCTGAAGTGGTGATAGTAATGTGTTGCATTTTTAGAGCGCTTCGCAGGGTGGAAAGCACTTTCATATCTGTTATTTTCCTCGGTCTGCACGCTAACTTGTGAGGAAGGCGCCATCATCCTGTCCT
This sequence comes from Crocuta crocuta, assembly GCF_008692635.1. NCBI lineage: Eukaryota > Metazoa > Chordata > Mammalia > Carnivora > Hyaenidae > Crocuta > Crocuta crocuta. Next base: position 2,423,701 of record NW_027551562.1, on the reverse strand, counting down.
TAAGTCGTATCCTTGGCATTTTCTAGCCAGCTGGCCTTGAGAACAGCACCATCTCTCTGGGACCTCAGTTTCTGCCCATTCACCCTGACTGGTGCCCTTGGCACCCAGCACAACACTTCTCTTCTGTGGTACCATCTCCAACCCCCCAAATAGGTTGAGTCTCTACATCGTCTTTCTATCCTTTTGACACCAGTATCATGTCTTTTCTATTGTTTTCCAGCACAGTGGCCAGTATGCTCTTGATGAAAGAATTTGTACTAAGCAAAGATACCCAGCTGAAGATTGAATGGGCTGGTGTGTACGAAAGGGCATTGGGGGTCTTCGGTCATTGTTGACTGAACACATGTGAATTCCTTCTCTCTGCCCTTGGGGTTACAGGATCGGGCAAGACTTTACTGTTCTCTCATCAGGTTTCCCAACCAGGGGCGCCTGGGTGGCTCAGTTGGTTAAGCGTCTGATTTTGGCTCAGGTCCTGATCTTGCTGTTCATGCGTTCAAGCCCTGCATCAGGCTCTGCGCTGACAGCTCAGAGCATGGAGCCTGCTTTACATTCTGTGTTTCCTTCTCTCTGCCCCTCCACTGCTCACACTCTGTATGCCTCTCTCTCAAAAATAAATAAACATTTAAAAATTTTTTAAAAAAATTCACATCCAGTGCAAAAGCCCTTCCGCAGTTGGTGGATAATCAGTAATTCCATTCCTCTCATGGGGACTGCTATTTTGTGCAAGGTCTTGAGGTAGGGGATGTGGCGTCCTCCACTCTGGAGAGCCCAGCCATGAAGGGACCGCAAACAAAACTTTCGTCTTCTTCCAGTTTTCCTGATGATAGCTTCTGTCGTAGACCATAGGTACATCTAAGATAGTCAGCGTAAAAGTGAGAAAACATGGAAGCAAGCCTTTGGGGTCTGGCATCAGAGGGCCTGGACACAGCTCTTGGCTGCTGTCAGGTATTAGGTCGGGTGATATTAATGCCTGTTGTGTAACCTGTTTTGGGTGAAGCAAGGCCAGGGAAGCCAACCATTGGCTGCGATTTGGAGAACTTGCATTGGGGGCTAAGTGGGGTGTGGGGGGGTGAAAACCAGAGAGATAAGGGAAATCAGGAAAGTACACTCTGGTGGCGTCTGGGGGAGGGGGTTCAGTTGGTTAAGTGTTCAACTTCTTCGGCTCAGGTCATGATCTCACGGTTCATGAGTTCGAGCCCCACATCGGGTTCTCCACTGTCAGTGCAGAGTCTGCTTCAGATCCTCTGTCTCCTTCTCCGTCCCTCCCCTGCTTGGGCAGTCCCTCTCCGTCTCAAAAATAAATGAACAGATAAAAAAGAAAAGGAAAGAACACTCTGGACTTAATCCCACAAGAAGAGCCTAGCAGAAGCCCGATAGAAGCATCACCCTGAAGGGTCTGGGCAGCTAGGCTGCAGCCAGGTTACACTTCTCCCCTCCCTTCTTTTCTGGCACAGTTCTTTTTATAAACAATCACTGTGCACCCTGCATTGTCCTGGACCCCAGGGACACCCAACAAGACTCCACCTTCATGACCTTCACGTTCTAAAGAGTGAAACCAAGAGTGAAGGGGAAAATAAGGGCATAAGCCAGAGAAGGAGAAAATAAATTGAGGTGATGCCCCAGGGAGGTGGGAGGTGAGAGAGCTGGACAGGGAGGTGTCTGGAGAGCCTGGTCTGCGGGGCAGAGGGAGCAGTGCCCGGGAGCCGGCCCCGCGCTGGCTGAGTGGAAAGACTCGGCCAGTGGCAGGAGAGATGCGATCGGGGCTGACCCTGCTGTCAAAGGTGGTTTTTTCTGTGAGGTGTAAAGTGTGATCCGCATGCGTTCTGCCATGTGCGCGAACGCACCTTGTGCACCTACTATGTGCCCGAGACTATTCTGGCATTGGGAGATAGCAGTGAACAGAACAAGGTCTCAGCCCTCGCAGAGCTGACCTCCTGGTTGGAGACCCAGGGTCGTAGATCGGGTGGGCATGATGGCCACCACGCAGAAGAAAATGGGATGAGGGACAGAGTGAAAGGGGCACGTGGAGGGAGCCGCAGAGAAATCTAGACTGCGAGGTGGCCTGGCTGATTCCAGGAACAGCAAGAAAGCCCGTCTGGCTGCAGCATCATGAGCTGGAGTGAGGGGGTCAGGAGACAACGTCACAAGCTCTGAGATGAGAACTGGGCCGGCCACAGCAGAGGGCTTCTTCATGTGGCCGGTGGCCCAGTCAGGGGCCCGAGGATCGTTAAGACCTGAGGCCATGTTGGGCAGTAATTAACTGGCAGAATCTAGGACAGAAGTTAAAGGTAAACGGTGTCAGGAAGACGAAGGTACCCAGGTTTGGACTCGAGACATTAAATTAGTATTGGATCCCAGGGCCTAGTGCAGGCCCCGGAGTGTAGATGGAAGTCAGTGGCTGGGTTAACACAGGCAGGGAGTAGGAGGGAAGCAGAAGACAATTCTGTGAATGTTGGCAGAGGTGGGGGCTGGGCTTCCTATGAATGCGATCTTACTCACCTGCCTGGTGGGTGCCTTGACCTAGGCTTGCCAAAGGAGAACCTTTAAAAGACCACCAGGGTGCTTTGCAAGCTCCCATTAAATCATTTGTTATGTCGGCGGCATCACCATTAATTCCTCTAATGGTCTAATGCGATTAGGAAGCACGACTCAACTCTCTCACCTTGTCACCGGCGGGGGTAGCTGGATTTGTCTCAAGGTGGTTTTCCAGAGCATGTGATCAGATTCAATTAGTTGCTCTCTTCCTGATGCAGAAATCCAGCATTCCACTGCCCGCAGACCTCTAACCCGCTAGCTTGTCCAACGACCCTGGTGTCCAAGGTGCATGGTGAAGCCATGTAGCGAAGTTGTTGCCACTGGCTTGACCCAAGCAGAGGAGGCTGAAGCAATGACACACCCCTTTCCTGAGCTCCCAGCAGGATGGAGCCTGAAAGGGCTCCAAGAATATGAGCCCATCCAAGATGAAGGCCATGAACAATGCTCTAAGTCAGAAGCAGTTCCAACAATTAGAATGTGTTCCGTTATAAAAGGTAAGGTACAGGTTGCCTAACAGGATAAACTCGACCTGAATCGCAGATGAGACATTTTTCCCTCGTAGGCTTAAACTGATGAGCGAGAAGTTTCTTGGTCTTTTAAATGGTGGATAATGTGGTTGAGGGCCCACTACAATCAAGCTGGCATGGTCCGTGACACTTTGTCATCCTACTTGACTCCCACAATTATACTGGGCTGTTCCCAACTGACAGATGAGGAAATGGGGGCATGGAAAGGCTACGTACGGGACCAAGGTCAAAGAGATGGCAAGCAAGAGTGGGGTGAGTGCGGAGAATTTGTTAATGAGTGCACAGGAGGAATTCGAGCAACAGACAGAGATGGCCCCGTTGTTCTCCCTCCCCTGTGAGCTGATGGTGTGTGTGTGTTTTCTGTGGATGCGTGAACTGCCAGCCTGGACCATCAGGGAGTCCAGGGGCCCTTAGCCTCTGGGGGCTCACAGGCCCCCTTTAGAATACTTTGAAAGCACCTGAGTCCTTTTCCAGGAAAAGCGTGCATCCACGCAAATTAGTATTTATCTCAGGGTATTCATACTCACCCCATAAGCACATCCCTGAGCATAGAATGTATATTCTCAGATATTGTCCAATTCCCATCTTGGAATTCCACGTCTATGCTGCTAATCCCTGGCAGTGTTCCTGTATTCTTTCTGAACACCTCCAAGTCATGGTTCCCTCCATGACTCACTGGCCCCTCAGCTTTGGAAAGCTCTGTCAGAACGTTTTCCTCGGAATCACGTAAATAAGTCTGTAATGTTCAGTTTGGCCCGAAGTTGATGGTGCTGGTGGCATTCTTGAGCTGGAAGGAACCAAAGACATCTCTAGGCTGACTTTACCCAGACTGCCTTCTTGATGTTCTCCTTCCTCTAGATGCTCTTGGGTTTTACAGTGAAAGCCTTCTGTGGCTGAATGAGTCTGGACATTGCGTCCTGAGCCCGAGCTGATCAGGACTCCCTGCAGAGCCTCAGCTATTCTCAAAGGGGGCCCGGGGAGGGAGCATCCCCCCACACAGACTAGGCATCAGCGTGCGTTCCTTGGGAGCATCTTGAAGGTCTGGTGCTTCTCAGAAGATACTTGAGTCAACTCTGACCCAGCCCAGCCCCCTCCCTCGTTATAAGTGGGGGAAACGGAGTCTAGAAATTCATGAGAGTGCTCGTCTCCTCTGCCAGAGTCACCCACTGTCTCCTCCGCTTCGGGTCACACACGTGGCAGACGACCTGGCCTCATATCTCACTCAAGAGGCTCCTTTTTTGTGGCAACACAGACAGACAGATGATCACCGAAGCCACAGGCATAGCCATGAAGAAGCAGCTTCCACAAGGGGAATGACATGTCAGGTGGGCGTGGGGATGGGCGGAGCTTGGATGGAAACGAAGCTAAAGGCCCTTCCAGACAGCGGGACCTTGATCAGACCACAAAGACCTCTACGGGAGGGCCATGTGCAAGTCCAGTTGTGTTTCCCAAAACCCCCAAGCAATTTTGCGACGTCGCCGGGTGTCCTGTGGTGTAACTCGGTTCTGACACCATACCTGCAGACAGCCTCAGCTCTCCCAGGTTAAGGGCTCGGTCCCCCGAGACTGTCCCCACTTCCGGTGCCAATTGCAAATCCAGGTTGTCACCTGTGCCTCTGACCTACCAGCTTGTAACTCAGGTTCCCGAATGCCCTCCTCAGATTCAATTAATTTGCTAGAACCCAGGAAGACCATGTATTTACTAGATTGTTAGTTTATTATGAAAGGGCATAACCCAGGAATAGCCAGCTGGAGAAGACACGTCAGGCAAGTGTCTAACGGTCCCCAGTGCAGGAGCTCCTTCCTGTCCCCTTGGGTCTGGAGTGCATGACCCTCCCAGCAGGTGGATGCGTTCATTAACAGGAAAGCTCGTCAAATCTCGTTCAGGAGCTCTTGTAGGGCTTCATCTGTGGCCAGCACCCCTTCCCCTTTCCAGAGGTCAGTGGGGCGGCTGTAAGCTCCAGCCCTCCATCACTTGGTCCCTCTGGTGACCGGCCCCCTGCGGAGGGTACCTAGGGGCCCCACCCTAAGATGCCTCATTGGCACACACTCAAAAGCATGACAAAGGACCCTCCTGTCACTGAGGAATTTCAAGAGTTTGAGGATCCTTGTGCCACCACCTGGGATAAAGACAAAATATCTTACTATTGCAGCAGCGGGAGGAAAGGCAGGCAGCTCACTGTGCAAGAGGGGGTTGTAGCTGCGAAGGAAGAGCCCGAGGCTGAGATGAATCAGGGGGTGGGGGTCGCCTCGTGAAGGGCTTCAAGTGCAGCACCCAGGCTCTCGGGCTGGCCTTGTAGCCGGGAGGGTGTGGGGCAGGCAGACAAGACCAGCACGCGCGGCTGTGAGTTTGGGGCACTGCGGAGGGCAGGACGTAGGGTGAGAGGCTTGACGCGTGGCCGTGAGTTTGGGGCTGAGGCTGCCTCTGGTGATCCACGTCCCTCCCCGCCATCTCCTTTCCGCGGTGGCTGCCTGGGGCAGCTCTGTGCTAGCTCACACTTGCAGACTGACCTTGCATGGCCTGCGTGGATGCAGGCTTAGTCCGCAGTGCGGGGCAGTGAGCGATCCTGGTGTCCACACAACCGCTGTGTGGGAGAGGAGGCGTGGGGCAGTGTTTCAGGCTCCTGCCCTTCACGCGGATCCCTCTGGGAGCTTCTGGGAGCTTCTCAGGTGGTGCTGGGGGGGAATGGATGCCCCCCTGTTCTCTGCAGCACATGCCCATATTGGCTTTCCTCCCTGCCTCTCTCTCCCCACTCACTCCCTCACTCTGGCTTCCTGGACTTACCTCCCCAAAGAACCGCCCACCCCAGGCCCTTTGCTCAGGCTTTCCTTTTGGGGAAACCCAAACTGAGACAGGGACATAAATGAAAGTGGGTGTTGTTTTTGTTTTAAGTCAAGTGCATCTCATGCCAGATGGCCTGACTGGGTGACTAATATGGTATTCTCTGGCTCACTCAAAAAAGAGATGATTTTCAAGATATTCTCTGTGCTCCCTGGATAAGTGACTCAACTTCCAGAATCCCAGGGCCTTTTATTACTATTATGATAAAAACTTGTTTTGGATTTACTTCATTTTCTCCTAAGCCACAAGCCTGTAGAACCTCTCACCTGACACATATTTAAAATGCTATCTAGCCTGATCCTAAACATCATACTTAAGTTGTCTGTGTATCATTTCGGTTAGGGACCCATTTCCCTTTGTTGTTTCTCTCCTTGTGACATGGGCAACTCACCACCTTGCAGACACACCACCCCCCTTCCCAGGCAATGACTCCACAACCCGACCTCAACAGATATTTAGTTCAGGTCTGGTAAGAGCTCGGCATGGGGGTTTTTTGGAAGGAGCGTTCATCACAGTTCACTTTCCTCCAAGTTGTAAGGCACTTGGGAAATAGCGCAGGAGTCTGATGGGCCCGTGTCTCCGCTTTGCTGCTGAAGAGCATTCGTTAGGAAATGGGGCTTTGTCCTGAGCCAAAAAAGCTTCTTCTGAACGTTTTTCTTTCCAAATACAGAGCATGGGACTTAAGGGGGAGAGGCAGGTCTGCAGAGTGGACGTACATCCGGCCAGTCTGCCTGATGGCTCTCATGTACTGAGGACCAGGTCCCCAAAGTAGGATGGTATTCATGGGTGGCCTCTGAGTAATCACGCCCACATGGTAGGGAAGTGCACACCAAAGGCTGTCAGCCTGCTACCCTCTCCCGGAGGGTGTCGGCCTCCCCTGGGACCAGCGTGGGACAGGAAGGAAAGAGGTAACACATGCCCTGCTGCTCTCACCCCAATCCCAGTGATCAGATGTGTCAAATGAAGAGACAGACACCGTCTGACACTTGCCCCAGTGCACAGCCTTGGGAGTCAGAGGGCAGTGTGAGAAGTTTGAGAAATGTGACCGTGACAGTGATGTTGAGCCCGGAGTGCTAGGGCCCTGGAGATCATTTCAGCCAGCGATCCCCACCGGGGACACTCGGCAATGTCTGGAGACACTCGTGATTGTCACAACTGGGAGAGAGGTGCTGAGGGCATCCAGTGAGTGAAGGCCGGGCCGCTGCCAGCCATCCCACAACGCGAAGGAATAAAGGAGCCCAGATGTCAGGAATGCTGAGGTCCCCAAGCCCTGGTGGAACCCAGCCTTCTGTTTCCATGCACCAGATCTGGAAACAGACCCCGACATGTGACAAGATAGCCTGAGGTGGCCCAGGGGAGGAGCAGGGCCCCAAATCACAGTGCCCCGCCTCCAAACCAGGGCTGCTCGGAGTAAATGGCGCCCAGGAGATGCGTGCTTGGGGGAAGAGGAGGGGACAAACCCAGGAGCCCACTGCTGGACCATCTGGTGCCATGCACGTCTGGCTGGGAGGGCCTCCCAGTCCCTAGGCTGACAGGGAGCCTAGGGTGCAGGAGTGTGTGCTCGGGGCAGGAGCCTTCGTCTGTGGGAGGTTAGGGGGCGGGTGAGGGTGCGAGAGCGCTGAGGCAGCTCTGTACCCCTGCTGTCCAGGACAGCCTTGGGGGAGCAGTGGCCATACCAGCTCTGGGCATCAGCACACTTAGCAGTAGAGGGGAGATTGTGCGGGCGTGCACGTGTGTGTGTGCACGTGTGTGTGTGCACGTGTGTGCATGCTCACGGCAGTGGTTAAGACGCAGGTCNAGTGGCCATACCAGCTCTGGGCATCAGCACACTTAGCAGTAGGAGGGGAGATTGTGCGGGCGTGCACGTGTGTGTGTGCACGTGTGTGTGTGCACGTGTGTGCATTCTCACGGCAGTGGTTAAGACGCAGGTCCTGGGGGGCGCCTGGGTGGCTTAGTCGGTTAAGTGTCCGACTTTCGCTTGGGTCATGATCTCGCGGTTCGTGAGTTCGAGCCCCACATCAGGCTCTGTGCTGACTGCCAGCTAGAGTCTGGAGCCTGTTTCAGAATCTGTCACTCCCTCTCTCTCTGACCCTCCCCTGCTCACGCTGTCTCTCTCTCTCTCTCCTAGAAATAAATTAAAAATTAAAAAAAAAAAAAAAGACGCAGGTCCTGGAATCAGACTGGGAATGAACCCTGGTTCCCCCACTTGCTTCTGACTCAAATGTAAAGAAGCCACTTAGCCTCTCTTTGCCTCAGTTTACCTGTCTACAAAAACACGGAGAGTGAGTCCAGTTTTCATGTGGTTGCAGTGAGGCTTACAAGGGACAATGGCCAGAAAGTACTTAGGGACGCATGAGCTCTCAGTAACCACCGGGACTCCCTGCCTCACTTGTCCTGAAAAGCAGGGCATTTGGGGCTGAAGGGGCTTCGGGGACACCCCAGCTCCCTCAGTTTACAGGGTATGAGGCTGTGTTTCAGAACACGGGCTCACTGTCTCACAACAGCCCAGGACAAGGCCTCCTGCCCCAACCCAGAAGTCTTCCCAGAGCATTTAGCTTGGAGAAACTTGGCCTTGAATGGACACTTACTTTTTCCTGTAGTGCCAATCTGATGGTGGAGGGTGAGCAGCCTGATAACAGAAGGCGTGTGTTCTGCTGCTTTCTGACTAGCAGGGAGCAAACCTTTAGGGAGCCTCCACTCAGTGTCTGGCGCTGTGCTCAGTCTCATAAAATCTCCCACCAGCCCTGTGATTGGCTCCTTCTTGCATGGATGGAAACTGAGGCTTAGAGGGGAAGTGCGATTGCCTGAGGCATCGCCTGCTTGAGGGGCTGCGCTGACCTGTGAAGCTGGTCTGCCCTCACAGCCCTGCTTACCCCACTTCCTGGAGCCCAGGCCTGCCTTTTGCTGTTCCACTTTCCCCTGAGCCCAGAGGACCACCTGAGAATCAGTGCTGTCTTTGGTTTACAAAAGCAAATTGAGAATCAGAATAGTTAAGGGGCTTTGCCTCAAACATTTCGGGGGGTGAATGTGCCCCCGAAGTCCAATGAGCCTGGATCGCGGTTTGCAGGTGGCAGAACCGTCACTTGCACTAGCTTGAGTACAGAGGGAAACACCTTGGCTCGTGTCAACAGACTGCGGTGGGCAGGCTCGGTGGAAGCCAGACACCCTCAGGACCTGTGGGTCTTCTCTCCCACCCCGCTTCTCTCTGCTTGCCAGCCTTCTTTTTTTGGACCCCTTTCCCCCCAAGTGTGGAATTGTGATTGCCGCGAGCTCAAAACTCCCCTAGTCATGGCTTTGGGTTCTTCCTCTTCAACTCATTTGGAAGTTCCCAGGGAGGGGCTCTGATGGGCAGGCTCGTGGTCACATGCCAATCCCAGAACCAATCACTGTGGTAAAGAGGCAGGACATGCTGATTGCCCCTCCCACCACAGGTCAGGACCTCCCCCTGGACAGGAAAGTCTGGAGGGGTGCGGCCAGCATGACCCGGGTGAAGGTCCCCGGGTCATGCCTTGGTGGTGCCTTGGTGGTGCGGAGGCACTGAGGGGCTGGCGGCCACCTCCGTCCCTACTAGAAAAAGCAGAGTGCTCTTAACTGGCTGTGTGAGCCCTGCTCGCCACAGGTAACACATAGCCTTGAGGTCTTTTCATAGCAGTAATTTATGCTCACTGAACCCGCAGCTCAGCAGTAAGGTAAAAAGGGAGGCATTCTACATCCTGACCTCAGTCTGGTTTCTTGGAGGTGCTTTGTGACATTTCCCCAAATAGACCGGTTCTTAATTATGTAGTATAAAGAACAGGCACGCTGTCTCTTCGCCTAGAGCTCGATGCTGTTGCTGCCCTGAGGACTGTTTGAGAAGGGACCCTCTTGCTGATTGTCTTCCAGGGCTGTGCCCCTGGGACAGCGGTGATACTCCAGGCAGGCTGCAGGGGTGCTGAAGCCCCGCACCAGCCCTCCCCACGTCAGAGGCTGCTTGCTGGGACACTAAAGGGCAGTGGCGACCGAGGAAGGAGAGCTGGGGGTGCGCGGTACGCCCCGCAAGCCCTGCTGTACAGGAGAGGAAGAGAACTTAGGTAGGAGTTCGGCCCCTAGAAGGGAAGAGCTGGGAACCTGCAAGGCAGGATGGCCCTCCGTCCAGAGCAAGACCAGGCTGCCTTCTCAAAGAAGGTAGGAGTAGCTCTAAAGAAAGCCTTTGCCTACCGGAAGTGGGGTTGAACACCCCCCCCTTGAAAGTCTGGATTTGGAGAGTCAGAGGAGCAGAGCGGGAAGTGCCCCCTGAGCGTTGTCCAAGGGAGAGGCTGTACTGGCCCAGGAACACGACCTGTCGGGCTTTGGTGGATGCATGTCCTTGGGGTGGAAGGTGGAAACGTCAGGCTGGCTAGAAGCTAGCGCCAGAAAATACTCAAATATGTAATTAATTCCACGTGTTGTTTCCTGTCTCATCAACACAACTTCTGGTTTGCTGCTGGCCTGCAGGGATAGGCCATCCTGGGCCAAGGAACTAATGTCTACAGTATCCTTGGCAGTTGTTCTTGCCGCACAGTAATTATTTGGCATGCCGGTTTATACATCAGTCTTTTTGAATTGTGTTAGTGTGAGTCTGCCAATGATGGGGGAGACCCTCAAGATGGCAAAGACATTAATGCCAAATTCCACCCTGGAAGGGTACGTGGCCACCAGCTGCCTCTCCTAGAGATACCTTTCTTAGCTTTTCTTCAAACTTACACGGTGGAGATTCAGTGAGCGCTCAGCAAAACTCGGGCACCAGGAGAAAAATCCAACAAGCTCTTACATCTGCCATGACTTACACAGTTCAAGCCCCCTCTTATTCGAAGCCCTGAGCCGGGGGCTGCAGCGCATGAAAAGACCAGCCCCCAGGGAGCCAGTAGGCAGCTAGGGAACACACGCGCGTAACTATAAGGTGGTGGGGGTCTCCACCTGTAGCCATTTTAGAGCTTACACTGCTCTCTCTTGCCTACAATCTCACCCTGTCGCTATTAAAATTCCAAAGTTTGTCAGGACAGGTATTGCTAACTCGAATTACAGGCGAGGGAATGAGAGAATGGTTGACCAGATCTGTCCAAGAGCCAGTTTGGACACACGCTTGTCCATCTCTCCAGTTTTGACCCTTTCTATGTGCCAGTAGCTTCCCTGAGTTGTCTATCAATATTTTCTTTCTTTTCTGGTAGTCCTTCTACCTGATAAACTTCTCCCTCTCCCCTCCACCCCCCCTCCCTCCCTTCTCCCTGCCCCTACATTCTCCCAGGTGTCCCAGTCAGAAATCGACCACCAACCCTTCAGTGAATCCAAACCATTTGTCCGGGGATTTATCAGGCATCATGCTAAGTGTGGGCCTGGGGTCAGGACAGTGAGGAATAGTCACGATCCCCAAAGTTCCCCGAAGAGAGAAGAGAATACTTAACTGTAAGAACCATAATGGAGCTGTCAAAACCTCATGAAATCAGCCATGAAGTCACGACACATGAGTCACCGAGTATTTCCTGCCCTATCAGGTTAAAATAGCATAACCTCCATCAAAAGGAAAAATAAAATCAAAGAAGAAACCAGATGAGCGCCCTTGACATAAAGGAACGGTTATTGTGGTCACGTACTGGCGCCATCTTGTGGTTAGAGCTGATATTCCCAGAGCTAAGCAACAACACCTCGGGTCCCGGGCCTTGCTTCCCCCAAAACATTAAGGTGTCGCGTGTCCGTGGGCGGCATCTGACTGAATCATCACAGCAGCCCTAGACAGTGACTTCCCTAGGTCCTTCTTGCTCTGCTTTCCTTAAGTTGCCATGGCTTTTCAGCCTCAGCACTACTGAGATTTCCAGCCTGAGAATTCCTTCTCGTGGGGGCAGTCCTAGCTTTGTAAGGTGTTTAGCGGCGTCCCTGGCGTCTGGCTACTGGATGCTAGCAGCACCACCACCAAAAATATTTCCACACTTTGCTAAATGGCCCCCTGGGGGCGCAGACATCGTCCCCTCACCCCTCTGCCACCACGGTCACCCCCACCCCTGGTGAGATCCGCTGACTCGGAGCTCTGCTTAGACGTGAATCCCAGATCGATTGCTCCCTTATTCTGGCTTTGGACACCTTGCTTAGTCACTCCGAGCGTCTTCCTCCAAAACTGGGTTAATAGCAGCGTGGGCCTCCCAGTGCGTGGGAGGTTCGTTAGGGTTAAGTGACCTAATTCATAAAATGAACCCAAACCATGGCATGTTTTGAATAGAGATCGGCGGTTATGATGATGAGCTGCTGACCTCCCTCCTCTTTGGGGGGCGGGGAGGGTCTTTTGCAGCCTTCTCGCTATAGAAACACCACTGCCCCCTGGCAGGTCCCCATTTACATCCGTGTCTGTGGGAATCAGGAGTCCTTTCCTTGCCCGTCGTAACCACTGCGTCTTGGGGTGCAAAGGTAAACTGAGGCAGAAGTGTGCCTGATGCTGCTCAGGCCACAGCCCCAGTGACCGGTCACTTGCCTCCGGGCAACCCGGTTGGCCACAGCGCCACCTTCAGAAAGGGCGAAGGCACTTCACCTGCGCACAGTCTGGCCTCCTTGTCAGCGGGGACAAAAGAGACTTGTCCCGTCTGGGCTTGTCCTAGGGCCTGCGTCTGCCCCATAGATAACACGAGGACGTTCGCAGAAGCCTTGCAAGCCGGAGCGCGGGGTCTGCGCGCGCATTGCACTGCGCATACGCGCCCGAGCTTTGGCAGAGCCCTGGCAACCACGCGCCCTGGCCCACTTCCCAGCTTTGAGCAGGACTTGCCAGTCTGGGGCTTCCATGATGGGGAGAGGAAGATGGTCCGCCAGGCCCAGGACCTGTGCTGTCCAGCAGGGTAGCCATTAGCCCCAGGTGGCTGTTCACATTTAAAGTAGTTAAAATTAAATACAATTAAATATTTAATTTCTCCATCCCCCTCGTTGCGGTCCAAGGGCTCGACGGTGTCCCGCACCTAGTGACAGCGCATTGACAGCACAGAGAGAGAACGTTCCCTTCATCACCAAAAGTTCTGTTGGACGGGGTAGCCGTAGCTTTCCCCCACAGCATGGAGACCCCGAATTGTAGGCCCTGCCAGATCCGAATGTAGATATCACCCAGGAAAACTTAACTTCTCACAGCCGGTGTGCAAGCCAGCAAACCCTGTGGTGTGAATTTACACGGAGATAGTTTCAGTGTTAAGTAACCACCTCTGAACGTGTGGATTCCAAATTAGGGCAGTTCATACCCTGGTTTTTCATCCCCGAAGTGTTGGTTCCTGATTAGAAGCTGCAAATAGTAATTCACTTCCCCTAGGGTGTGAATTAGAGTTCACTTGTACGAACAAATCCCAGTCTTTATAATGCAGTGTTTTTTAAAAAAAATTTAATGTTTTTTTATTTAATTTTATTTTATTTTTGAGAGAGAGAGACAGAGTGTGAGTGGGGGAGGGGCAGAGAGAGAAGGAGACACAGAATCCGAAGCAGGCTCCAGGCTCTGAGCTGTCAGTGCAGAGCCCAGCGTCGGGCTTGTACACATGAACCGCGAGATCATGGCTGGAGCCAAGGTCGGCCGCTTAACAGACTGAGCCCCCCCCGCCCCCGCGCCCCTATAATGTACTATTTTAATGTGAGTGGCATTGTAGGAAATGCCTCAGAGGCTCTGAGAAGTGTGAAGTCCTGTCCTGCCTCTGAGCATCCTTATGTGCTGGTCCTCCTACCTGGATAACTCTTAACCTAATCCTTCCTGCCTTGATGTAAACATCATTTCTCCATAAATGACCCTCTTTGATGTGGCCGCCTAAGCAGGTTCACTTGTTGCTGTCCTTCCCTCTGAGGGTCCTGTTCTTTTACCTCCCAGCACTTGTCACTATGTATCGGCTTGAGGGTTTAGTGCACCCTTTTCTGCTCCCCTCCCCCACTAGCAGACAATTCCACAAGATAAGAGAACACAACCATGTAGCTCGCGGCCGTGTTTCCAACAGAAGGACGTTCACTATCACAAGCAAAAAGCAAAGCAAACAAATACGTTTTTGCAATACTAAAAAATAGTCTGGGACATCACCAAAGGGTCCTTACTGGGCCCTGAAAATACCGGATGGATAAAGGGAGGGCCGGGGACCCGGTGGGGTCACTGCTTACTGGTGGCCGAGTCAGAATTAGAATCCGTGCCTGTTGATGGCTCGTGCTTCTTTCCGAGAACCTCAGAGCCTAGGGGCAGAAGGGATCCTTAAAATTCGCCAGCCCAGGGGCTACAGGTGCCAGGCTGATAGATACACGGGCAGACCAGCCCCCCCAGGATGATAGAGGGTGGTGACAAAGCTGTCAGCCTCGCCAATTAGAGTGAACTCAGTTCGACTATGTAAAAGCGAGAGCAGCCGGGGGATGTGGGCCTCTGAGCTGACTGTTTTGCACTAGGCCCCTCCTCCCCAGCATCTCCATAGGTGTTATTAGCGTCCATTCCTCAAAAAGCAGTGCTGGGGGCGGAGGGTCTTTGCCCGAAGGCCATCTCCCTAGAAGGCACCGGACTGGAGGGAGCAGCTTCCTATTCTCCGCCCCCCACCCTGACTCTGGCCTGCAGGTTGGGTGAGACACCCTGCTGCTCGTTGGGCACCGGTTTGCTTTCCAGCCCGTGCCTCCTGGGAGATTTTTCCAGGGAGATATCGAGGAATTTGCTCCATCGTTTTGGAGGCGGACCATGAGTTGCAGCTCAGCTATATAAATCATCCACGTTCCCTCGCTAGACCTGCTGAGGAAGGGAAAGACATGGTGAGTCAGGCTTCCGAGCTGTGATGGAGAGTGGCGGAGGGAGGGAGCTCAGCTTCCCTGGGACTGACAGTGCCACCCTCCCAGATCAGCTGAGGCTTCTCAGAGGACGGCTGAGTCATCCTGGCCTTTAGGGGTGCTCCCGCCCCCGCCTCCCTAGGCTCTGCTCACCTCGAAGACGCTGGCATTTTCTCAGAGCGAGGTGGCGCTTGCCTGAGCAGAGGCCAGAAGAAGAAATGTAGCTGGAGAAAACCAGTGTGGAAATGCCAGTCTGCTCTTTCTGGAACCTGACCGCCAGAGCAAGGTGCCCACGTGGCTTCGAATTCCAGACTCACTTGTAGAGTATTCCCTGTGTGTCCTCTGTGGTGGGGAGAGTGGGACCAGCTATGGTCAGGTCCTGACAGGCATCACCGCCATCCTCACCATTGCCATCACTGTCATTGTCACCATTACCATTATTTGCACCATCACCGTCATCACCATCCTCACCATTACCATCACCATAATCCTCACTCCACCATCAGCATCGTTACTCTCATTCCCATCATCGTTATCATCACTGTCATTGTTATCCCAGGAGCATCGTCAATATCACCACCACCATCCTCATCATCGTCATCAGCACCATCACCATCTCATCGTTACCTCCTTATCTACCGTCATCATCACCGTGACCATCACCTTGTCATCACTATCATCCTCACCGTCATCATCAGCACCACAGTCATTATTCCATCATCATCAATATCATAATGGTCACCATCACCATCATTATCTCCGTTACCATCACCATCATCACATCATCATCGTCATCATCATCTCATCATCACCATAATCCTCACCATCACCATCACCATCACACCGTTAACATCACTACCGTCACCATTACCTCATCATCATCATCACCACCGCCATCACACCATTAACATCACCACCATCACCATTACCATCATCATGGTCATTGTCAATGTTGTTATAGCCCTCGTGGATAAGAAATAGTAACTATTTATTGAGCTCCTATTTTGTAGCAAGTTCTGGGACTACCATCTCCTTCTCCCATCATCTCGTTCTCCATAGCTCCTGCATTTTAGAAATAAGGACACTGAGACTAAGTGATTTATGTAATGGGGAGAGAAACGTCCCAATTGTAAAGTGTCAAGATAAGATTCAACCTAGATTGTGGCTTGTGCCAAATTGTGCGATCTCAGCGTACATGAGATTTTTCCCTTCGTAGTGTTTATCACAACTGTACTATTCATGTGGTAATGGTCTTCCTGACCTGATGCAGGCTTCATGGGTGAGGACCGCCTCGTTCCCTGCTACATCCTTTGTGCAGAGCCGGCCAGACCTGGCACACTGTGGGTGCTCTGTACCCACTAGCTGCTCACACAGTTTCCTGGAACATCCCACTCCTAGAGTTTTACATACTCTGTCCCAATTCCAAGTGTATTC
The DNA here is from genome assembly GCF_008692635.1 of Crocuta crocuta. Lineage (NCBI taxonomy): Eukaryota > Metazoa > Chordata > Mammalia > Carnivora > Hyaenidae > Crocuta > Crocuta crocuta. Next base: position 2,407,604 of record NW_027551562.1, on the reverse strand, counting down.
ACCTTCATTGTATCCCTTTAATCCTTAAGGCAGATCTAGGGCAGGGAGGCAGCATGGGTATTCGTGACCACCTTCAACAAATGAGAAGCTGAGTGAATGTAGTTACTCTGTACTTAGACCAGAACTCCAGTTCTTATATCTGATCCCTGATTCAGTGATCCTCTAAATTTCACCGGGGTCATAAGTGTCAGTATCTTGCATGACAGAGAGGAGTAGGGATTCACCTAAGGTCCCTCAGCAGATTAGAATTGCCACACTGTGCCCCTTGATCAGCTCACCACTGGGAACATGGGCTCGCCAAACTGCACCATGGGCCACGTGGAGCTGCATGTTGCCAGCTAGGCTGACCTTGAGAAATTGGTCACTTTATCATAGCTCTTTGCCCTCTTCTTTGGGTCACTGCACATCTTTTGTTTCTGATGTCTTTTCACCTCCTTTTTTCCAAACCTCCAGGAACCCCCCACCAAGTTGCCCCAGCCAAAGCACACAGCCTCCTTCTCACCACTGGACTCCACACTTTCTTCTTCTCCCACCTCCCTTACTTCTACTACACTGGCTTTGCCTTGCCCATCATCTCTGTGAAAGTGTCCCCATCAGCCACCTAATCCCTGCACCCGTAGCCTATGCGAGGTCCTTCCCAACAACATAAACAAAGTCACTTACTATGTGTTAGTTACCTGGACTGTGGAGATTCAAATTCTTTGGATTCCAACCCTGATAAATTATGTGATCCTTGGCATTGTCCTTAACTCTTCGGAGCCTCAGTGTTCTCCTCTATATAATGGGGATTATAATCACCACTGCATAAGGTTTTCTTAAGGAGGCAGTGAGTCAATATGTGTAGAGTGTTCAGGACAGCATTTGTACCTACAACAAACTCAGTAAATGTCTGTTTTTTTCAGCTCTGAAAATGATGAGTGCTCTGCACACACAAAATCTCATTTAATCCACAGGACACCTATGTGAGAGCAGTACTGTTATTTACAGTCAGATTTAGATCTCTCTTCTTCTAGTACCCATGTCTTTTTCATCATATTAAAAATGAATTTAGGGGAGCCTGGGTGGCTCAGTCGGTTAAACATCTAACATCGGCTCAGGTCATAATATCACGGTTTATGAGTTTGAGCCCTGCATTGGGCTCTGTGCTGACAGCTCAGAGCCTGGATCCTGCTTCTGATTCTGTGTCTCCATCTCTCTCTCTGCCCCTCCCCCACTTACACTCTGTCTCTCTCTCTCTCTCTCAAAAAAAATATATGCATTAAATTTTTATTAAGGAACTCATTCATTCATTTAAGACACTTTATTCTTTTCTCCATATAATGTCATGATCCCATAAAATATCAATTTGTCCCTTTAGGGAGGCTTTTCAGGAGAGAGTCTGGCCAAACATTTCAGGCCCCACTACCTCCTGATAGAGTAGATGCCTGTGACGGACACAGAGAGACAGGAAGGCACTGCAGTTTCCCCCAGATGACACGAGATAGGCTGGTTCCCGCTCAGCCCGTGCATGGATGTAGCTTGTCGGCGATGTCTTTGAATGTGACACATTTATGAAATTCCTGGGGAGGCTAAGTGTCTAGCAAAGGTGAGGGTTCCTTCTAATGTATGTTATTGGAGAAGAGGATACTGATCCGACAATACTCTATAAATACTGGGGCTGTCTTCCCTGATCCGACAATACTCTATAAATACTGGGGCTGTCTTCCCTACCTGGGCATCTTTGGATGGGATCACAGCATGTCACTGGAGAATTCTCCTTCCTCCTTAGGCATATTTCATAATATACCTCCCCACATACTGAACTCATGTTCCCAAAGGGGCCTGGATAATCCCCCCCAAAGTACCTGTACACACGGGCCAATTATTGCCCAGCAACAGGCTTGATGTAAGCACAGAGGACACGTGCAACATCTCAGAATCTTTTTCCTCTGTTCAGCCATAGTCTTCAAAATGGAAAAGTGAGGAGCATCTTGTCTGCAAATCTTATTTCATTTCCTGTCTTCTCCACTGAATAGATTTGACACAGATATGCCTTTCATTCCAGGGTAGGGGGAAGAATATGTCATTGTGAACTGCATACTAAAGGTTGAGAGAACCGCATGCAGAGTCATTCAGGACGTCACGTGGTGGGCCCCACAAGAATGTCCCCTCTGGCTTGAGAAGTTAGGGTGGGAGTATTTCTTGGGTGGTAGGAGTAGCTGGAATACCAGCTTCTCATTGGAAGGTCCCTGGGGAAGCCACAAGCAAGTACTTGGGTGGCCGTCCTCTTCTTCCAGAATGATCCATCGTACCTCATCCCAGATGGCCCTTCGTGAGGCAGGCTGGAGCCTTCAGGTTAATTCCTGTGAGGCCAGTGAGTTTCATCTTCTGCAGTCTCTACCTGCTTTGCTTCCACAGGCCCAATCTCATTTCATAGCATTTATGTGGCTTTCCTGGGTGTATTTCCCCAGTGTGGTGCCTTGGACACAGATGGGTTCAGTCTGGGCTCTGGTTCCAATCTGTGGTGCCAAGACCTGAACACAGAGGAATGTGCTGTGAGCAGTACGGCGGATGTACCCGCCGTAGGATATAAGCTAAGGTGTGTCTTCCTTGTGCCTAGCATGGGGTCTGGAACACAGGGTGCTCTCAATGAAACTGTAGCTAATCAAGGAATGAATAAGCGATAGGACGGATGGACAAGTGACTGAATGAGAGAAATGGAGCAAGCAGTCAAACCCACTGACTACAGTAGCCCACCAGGGGATTGGAGCGTGCCAATAAAGAGGGAGCCGTGTAAGCAGGACTTCTACGGGGTACGTGTTAGAGTGGGACCAGATTAGGCCCCGCCCTTCGCTATGGTCTTGGGCACTGAGACAAAGCACCAGCCTGTAGAAAGAGCTCACAGACCTCAGCACAGGGACCTCGAAGAGGTGACCATGTGCTTTCTCTTCCTTCTCTGTAAGTGACATTTTTAAAGGTATGACGTATAAGAAAATTGGTGATAGTGCTATAGGTAATAGGGGACGAAAAGCCCTGTCTCATGAGCAAGAACTACACATGATTCATGGTCCATGTGTTCAGTGATGTTTAGATTTTTATGACTATCCCTCAAGCAGTGTTGAAACATTTTATTGTAAACTAACCACAGGGGAAAAAATAAATTATTGTCCGTTTGAGACTTTGTAGCCCAGGAGTTAGAAACCCAAATGTCTATAGGGGCGTGGCAAATAAAACAAAAGAGTAATGTGACCAATGTGAGACAGTAGGGAGTTAGTGGGGCTTGTGGGCAACTAGTAAGGTCTAGTTTCTCGAAAGGGAGAAAGCACTGTTACTGCTGACTGCCACCAAGGGGGAATGGAAGTGCAGTGTTACCAGGTCTCAGTTGTCACAAGAGAGGGCAAATCTGGATTTTTGTGTTCATTTTTTTCAGTCTAAAATACCTCATCCACTTAACAGAACAGATTCAGGGCCAAATTCTGCCTGCAGGCTGCTCGTTGGCGCCTCCTGCGCCCTATTTGTCCCTCTATCTATTCTGAAATGACACCTGAGAAGGAGGGATTGGGGAAATTAGACGATGATTTGGGTAATGAGAATAGAGGCAGTGATTCCTCCTGCAAGTCTCAGTAGATGAGAGATAGAGTCAGATTTCTGGGTGAGTGGGAGGTGAAGGAGTGGCACCTCTTTGAAGAGATTTGATGGTCCTGGTTTGGGCTCGAGCGAGGGGCAGTCAGGTGAGTTTAGGGCATATAGAAAGAGGCTAGGGGATCAGCAGCCTCTGTCTGAATTGATGGAAAACCAACCGTGGGCAATAGTGGATGTGGGATTGGGCAAGAGAGAGGTCAGTGACTGATGGATCAGTAACCACTGGGGTCATTGATTGGATCAAGGACACATGGGGAGAGTTTGTTCAATACACAAAAAGGACACTTCTCCAAGTCTAGAAAGAGCAGAAATAGGAAGAAGAGGGGCTCTGGGTAGAAGAATCAGGATGCTTTTGTGCATTGGAGAAAAAGCATGACTCACGAGAGCTATTTTTATCTAGTGAAAAGTGCATGGTTGTGTGAGACTTTTATACTGGGTGATTAGAGGTAGATAAGCCCCGAATATCTCCTTTTCCATAGCTTTCTAAGATTAGAGAGATGCTAACTACACAGCTGACATAGAACTCTATACTCTCCAAGTTCAACAGCGAATGGATAGGTTTACAACAGAGAGACCAGGTCTGGATTAAACCCACAGAGGAATGGGCCACTGTGCATACTTTCATTCATTCACTTTTCCACTCATTTTTCACAGACTTGTTCAGTTATTCAGTTATGAAATTGTCGTGCTGGGTACTGAGGATAGAAACTCCTCACAGCTGGGAGAGGGGACCGTAAGACATGTACATACACAATTGTGATCCAAGGTAGGATGTCTGTGGATGTGGCCAGAGCAAAAAGATGAAGAGTTCAGGAGTTAGGGGCAGAAGCATCTGGGGAAAGGAGGCAACTGAGTTGAACCCCTCAGGATGGAGAGAATTTGTATCCTCATGCATACATGGCACTCCCATCTTACTTTATGGCTGGAAGAGTCTAAACATGTCCGCTCTCCAACAGGCACCTCTTGCCATTGAATTTCATCAGTGGCTCCTGCCTGCGAGGCAGTCAGTCATTAATGTGGAGCTTAGGAGGACATTTCTACAGCAGTGCTCGATGCTTTGCCTCCCAGCCGGATTAGCTTTCTCTTCCCTTTCTCTTTGCTCCTTTTTAGACCAGAGCTGTCCAGTAGAACTTTCCGTAATGGTGAAACTCTTCCGTATTTCCACTATACAATATGGTAACCATTAGGCATATGTGATGGATAAGTACTTGAAATTTGGCCAGCGCAACTAAGAAACTGGATTTTAAATTTGATTTTATTGTAATAAACTGAAATTTAAATAACCACACGTAGCTAGTGGCTAGTGTATCGGACAGCACGGTTCTAGATTGAGGACTCCTTCCAGTTTTATGTATCCATGCGGCCATTTAGCTCAGCTCTTGGTGTGTGGTCAGGGGTTCAACATATGTGCAGTGAAGGAAACTATATATCTTGCTGCTTAAAATCTAGACTGTTGCTCTAGAAGAGAGAATATCTTATTTTTTAAAGTCTTTCTGTTTTAATTCCAGTATAGTTAAGATAGTGTTATGTTAGTTTCAGGTGCACAACATAGTGATTCAACACTTCTGTACATCACACAGAGCTCATCATGGTTAAGTGTGCTTTTTAATCCCTATCTCTTATTTCCCCCAACCTCCACCCACCTGCCCTCCAGTAACCTTCAGTTTGTTCCCTAGCATTAAGATTCTGTCCTTTGGGTTGTCTCCTTTTTCCTTTGTTGATTTGTTTTGTTTCTGAAAGTCCACATATGAATGAAATCATATGGTGTTTGTCTTTCTCTGACTGACTTATTTTGCTTAGCATTATACTCCTCACCTCCATCCATGTCATTGCAAATGGCAAGATTTCGTTCTTTTTTAGGACTGAATAATATTTCATTATGTATATGTATATACCTCATCTTCTTTATCCTTCATCTCTTGATGGACCTTTGGACTGCTTTCATAATCTGACTATTGTAAATAATGCTGAAATAAACATAGGGGTACATATATCCTTTTGAATTAATGTTCCTGCATTTTGGGGGTAAATACTCAGTAGTGAAAATCTTTGGGTAGTTCTATTTTTAACTTTTTGAGGAACTCCCATACTGTTCTCCAGAGTGGTTGCACCAGTTTGCATTCCTACCAGCAGAGCAAGAGGGCTCCCCTTTCTCTACATCCTTGCCAGCATCTGTTGTTTCTTGTGCTGTTGACTTTGCCCATTCTGACTGGTGTGAGGTGATATCTCATTGCAGCTCTAATTTGCATTTCCCTGATGATGAGTGATGATGAGCATCTTTTCATGTGTCTGTTGGCCATCTGGATGTCTTCTTTGGGGAACTGTCTGTTCATATATTTTGCCCATTTTTAATCCAATTGTTTATTTTTGGGGATTTTTTTTTTTTTTTTTTCATGGGCTGTGTTGAATTGTAAAAGTTCTTTATAGATTTTAGATACCAACCCTTAATCGGATATGTCATTTGCGAATATCTTCTCCCATTCCATAAGTTGCCTTTTAGTTTTGTTGATTGTTTCCTTTGCAGTGCAGAAGCTTTTTAGCTTGATGTATTCCCAGTCGTTCATTTTGCTTTTATTTCCCTTGCCTCTGGAGACATGTCTAGAATAGCACTGCTATGGCCAGTATCAGAGATATTGCTGCCTGTGTTGTAGAAGACAGGATATCTATTGAGAAGACCTTTTTATCTCTGAGCATGTCCCCTCCCATGGATTTGATTTTGTAAGTTTGCCAGTAGAAGGTACCCCGTCTATGTTCTCAAGGTCAGCGTGTAACAGGAGACTCAGGCTTTGGGGGAAGGGGAGTTGGGGGAAGGGCAGGCTATTCTGCCCGAGGAGGTAGAAAAATTGGAGCTTATGGTCAGGCTAAGAACCCTAGAGAGAATGGACAGGGTGGAGTCAGGAGACAAAGGCCATGTTCTTGTCACATCCCCATAACCTGCCCCAACCAATCTTAACGATCCAACCTCATAACATGTTCCTTGTGAGTAATATTTGGAAGAAACCGGTGAAGAGGCTGACTCTTGTCCCTGGGGGTGCAAAGCAAAACAGACACCCCACCCAGCAGGAAATCCTGGGATTAACAGGTTCTTTCTGGCAGCAAAACAGAGCACTATAAACTCGATAGGTTATTAACAGAAAGTTATTCCTCAAGTTTGGAGGCTGGAAGTTCAAGATCAGGTGAGGAGAGGCCCCCCCCCGCCCCCACTCCAGTCCTCTGTCTTCTTGCCGTGTCCTCTCCTAGCAGCAGGGAAGGAATTGCTCTGGGGTTTCTTATAAAGGCACCTGGCCCTTGCATAAGGACTCCATCTCATGACCTGAGCGCCTTCCAAAGGCCCCACGTCTTAACACTGACACATGCAGGTTAGGATTCCAACATGTGAATTCTGGGGGGACACAAACATTCAGGCCATTACAGCGGGTACCTGAGGGAACGCAATGCCCTCCCAGGCATTTAGAATTGCTCAGGACACACTGGCTCCGTTTAGAGTTTTGAGGGCCGAGGGGGTCTCCAGGTCCCCTAGTTTGACTTGGTGGGATGGATGGATACAGGAGGAAGGACATAGAGGAAGAGAAAGAGTTAATAGATCATAAACTACGTAGACTCCTGTTCCCTTAAAAAAGTCATTAGTCCTCCCTGTGAGGGCCCTGGTCCAGCTCTGGTCGAGCCCCTGCCTTGTTCACAGCAGGTGCCTGGGCCCCAGCAAGTGTCAAAGACTGGCCTGTGGCCACATGGCTCCCTGATGGACGGTGGGACAGGAACTGGTTCCGTGCCCCCCCACCTCTGATTCTGATGGGTTTTCCATTGTATTCCAGGAGCTCTTATGCTGTGGGAAATGGGATTTCTTCAGTGCGCAGCTCCTTTCATGGCTTTGCTGAGGCTCCCTCCCCGTGCTCTGCCCTGGCTTCTCCCGAGCTTCGCCGAGCCAGCTGACCCCACATTACATATGCTCGATTAAGAGACAGACTCCTTGAGGAGGGGCCAAGGAAGCCTCGGAGCTCACATCACTGGGAGGTCTCCACATCCATTCTCCCCCCGCCACCGTCGCTCACCCCCAGAGCCGCTGTTCTGCCTGCCTGTGTCCTGCCCCAAGCAGCTCGCTTTTCTCGGTGTCGACATCTCACCAGGAAAGGGCATTGCTGACAAACATGAGGCGTGTTTCTGAGAGCACAGATGGGAATTCTGGGCGGGCGCCATTTGGGGCTGATGATANCCCACTGTCGAACCACTGACTCCCAAAGAGCAGTGATAAAAATAACAGCCGTGATAGTGAAACGAACCGTCCCCAAGTGCCAGGCACCCTTGTGAGCACTGTCAGAGATGAACCCTCCAGCAGCCCCCTGAAATGGATCCCACAGTTATCCCCACTTTACGCAGGGGGCTTGTCCAAACTCACCCAGTTGGGAAACGGCAGAGCTGGAATTGGAACCCAGCCGATCTGACTCGCATGGACCCCGGGATCTCTGCCCTGAGCTGAGTAGGGGGAGTCCCGGAGAGCTGGGGAGCCCTGGTCAGGCTCTGTCTTACACATTAGCATGTGACCTTGGGACCACGCAGAAGCCCTGACCTTCAGGGTCTGTCAGTGTGGTAACACCTGCTCTTACAACGTCACCGTGAGGACTGGAAGGAGCACCGTGTGCCTAGTGATCCCTCCACACTCTGCCCAGCACCCCACAGGTCCTCAGTACACAGAAGAGGGAAAATTACAGAAGTCATCTGTCTCTCTAGTGCTTTGGCCATCTGAGGCTCGCCACTGCGTGTTCCCTCTTACTCAGCTCACCCCTGCGAAGCCCCGATTGGCTCCCATCTTTCCTCGGTCAGGTTGATTTGAAAGAGTATTTGGATGATAGGAATATTTCATGCATTTTATGGGGTTTCTCTCTGGACTGGTGTTTTGCAGAGCTCATTTCTATCCTGTCAGACTTCCAAGTTCAGCTTCATAGCACAGAATCAACCCTCCAAAGGGCCAGGGGCAGGGGAGAGTATAAGGGTATATTGAGGATTTATTATATGCCGGGCGCAGGCTAAGGCACGTTGGTTTTTAGCCTCACACTCAGTCAAACGCGTGTACCCACAGCTATGATTTCTGCATCGTGATCCCTCCACTGCAGAGTCTACAGCTTCAGGGCTTGTGCCGAGCCCTTGACACTCTGTGAATTCTGTGTCTATAGAATGTTTTCTGAGTCCCAAGCTATTGACCAACTCAGAGCATGCTGGTACCAGCCCATGATTCATAAATGGGAGCTGACTCTGTGTCACTCGACCTGAGGAATAGTTATGTTGCTGGTCAGTCCATGGACAGGCTTCGGGGCCTCTGCTCCCCTTGAATTATATGTACATGTCATTGCCAAGACTAGCTCATAAAGGAGCTTTATACAAATTAGAAAAAGGTGGATCCCAGCAACTTAAGGAGGAATAATTGCAAAAGGGGTCCTCATCTTGGGTAAATTCATTACCAAACTGGAATTCCTGCCCCAGGAGACTCAGGGCTGGCTTAGTGGCATGTGAGCTGGATTTCAGCCTCTGCTGGAGGACTTGTGTGCCCTTACGCAGTGCACAACCTGAACAGCCCTGCAGGAAGCTGTGTGAATTGTTGCCCGTGCATATGATTATTTTGGAGAGAGGGCTGCATTGGGGCATCTCTGATCCAAAAAAAAAGGTTTTATAATCAGTAGTGATAAGATGAAGGGTGCTTAATACTGAGAATAACTATGAGGAGGCGGAAGGAGAGCTGGGAGGAAGGGGTGACAGGTCAAGGGCAGAGAGGATTTGGCCATGCAGAGGGAGGTGGAGGACACAGGGTTTTGGCTCAGGACCCAGAGGGAAAGTGCTGCCATGTTTCAGATCCTTGTATCCTCCTGGCCATGCTCCTTAATTGTTATCTGTAAAGCAGGGATGATAAATCCTGCCTCCCAGGTGTTTCTGAGATTTAAACAAAGGAGAAGGGGTACCAAGTTGAGCCAGACAAGGGCAATTCCAGGTGGAGGGTACATCTCAAGCCAAGGCTTGTTGTCCTGGAAAAAGACCGCATAAATCTTTTAGTATTATGGCGACATAAGTGGATGCTGGGAGCAGGAAAGTCAAGGATAGAGAGGGATTCGGGAACCAGCAGGAAAACATGGCCTAGAGCAAAGTAACTAGGGGAGTAAGGAAAGCCTCTACTAGATCACCTACTTCAGACCGGTGAAGGGCTGGTGTGGGCCTTCACAATGAATCAAGGGGCTGATTCATTGTGTCTCCAAAAGATAGAAGCATAGCCCAAGGGTGAGGATGCCACACGCTGTGGCAGAGCTCTCCAGCCATGGCCAGGTGCCCCTGAAGGCAGGAGCATGCCGCTTCCAGACACAGTAATGCACCGCCAGCCGGCCTCTCTGATGGGACTCTCTGGAACTCTGGCTTAAGGTCCTGGCATGTCACCGTGGGGAAGTTGGGTGATCTTTGGTGAGCCCCACCAACCTCTCTGAGCTCGGTCTGTCACTGCTGAGAAAATTGGCCCAATCACAGTGCCTGCCCCACAGAACTTGGTAGACTGTGAGGCATGTCCGTAGCCATTGGGCTCACCGGGTCTTCAGATATCCCGAGAACGATCCAGGCACCATTTCCACTCCACGTGTGTGGAAAGTGAGGCTCAGAAAAGTTAAATGACTTGCCCACCTTCCATAGCTAAGTAGCAGTTGGAGAGACTATCTTTATTAGTCCTCCCACTTTCTCTCCCATGCTGACCTTGACCTCAACTTGTTTCTGCTGAGATTATTTCAGGGCATTAGCCAGGTGGGTGGTAGGCAGTAGGAAGGTTGGGAATGCAAACCAGTGACTATGTCAATGCCACTCTGAACTGCATTTGTTATCTATGTTATGTTCCGCTGTTCAATAAATAGTTCAAAGATTTAGTAGTTTAAAGCAAAAAGTATTGATTGCCTTACAGTTTTTCTGGATCAGGAACCTTGCTGCAGCTTATCTGGGGGCCTCTGAATCAAGATCTCTCACCTATTGCTGTCAGGCTGTCTGGTGGCGCTGCATTCTTATCTGACGGCTAGTGTGTGTGGGAGGTGTGCTTCCAGGCTTACCCTCGTGAGCATCTTTGGCAGGCTTCTGTCCCTCCTCACATGGACCTCTCCATGGTCTATCTCACAATAGACTTCCCCCAGGGCTAGTGATGCAAGTAAGAATGTGACAGTGACAGAATTCATGAGAGGGTCTTCAAGAAGGATGTCATAGTCTTCTTATCGTCTCATCTCGGAAGTAACATCCCATCACTTCTGCCCTGTAATGTGCATTTGAAGCAAGCCACTAGGTCCAGGTGACACCCTCAGGGCGGAGCATGTATGAATGTGTGATTACCAGGAGGCAGGGACAGTGGGGGCATCTTAAAGACTTCCTCCTCCATGACCATTGACCGGCTTGCCCTGACCATCTGGACTCCTCAGGAGAAGGCAGCTAATGAATCTGGCACATTCTCCAGTGCTTTGTCAATGGGCCACTGACCTGACTGTGGCACAGGAGTTGTTCTGCATGGCCACTCTGATCTCCTTTCTCTCTCTTACCATGTCAACTGCGTTCTCAACACAGGGCCTTTGCACTTGCTATGCCAACTGCTTGGAGAGGTGGCATTCTCTGGGGAGAATTTGTTTGGGGTCATCCTCTCTAAAGCACTGTCCCCTCCTTCCCACCCGGCCCAACTACTCTGAAGGACTGGTTGTACTCTATAGTAACTACACATATGATTTCTTTGTCAGTAACTTGAATAATAATATATTATACATTGTTAATCATTTACTATTACTCTTTGCCCCAAGTAGAATACGGGGGGCTTTATTTCCCTTGCTGGCTACCATCCCTTAGCAAATCCTCACTGAGAACCTACGGTGCTCTGGATTTGGAGGTGTGGTTTTTAGCTCTTACCTTCCCAGGAGCTCACCAACTAATGAGGAAACGGACCATCTAAAAACAGTTATAGGGAAGGTTCACATCTTCTCCTCTCCTTTCGTGTGAACCATTCATTGGTTCCCAGGGGTGGGTAAATAAAATAGACTCCATGCCTTTGCTTTAAATAGAGCCAGGGAAATTGGATTTTTTAATCTCTTAAACAAAAACAAGTCCAATTTCAAGAAGTTCAGGGTTATTACCCCCATTTACAGATGAAGAGAGTGTGGCTCAGAAAAGTCAAGCTTTGCCCCCTCCTTTCATAATTAGAAGTGGAATTTTGAACCCAGGTCAACAAAGACAGTGGCTGTCCCACCTGCATGGGCTCGCCTGCACCCCCATCCCTCAAGGCCCCACCCCATGGACGCACCGACACCCACAGACCCACCCAGCCCCCACCCGCAGCAGCTTCAGATCACATTCCCTCCTGTCGCCACTCGCTGGAAGTTACCTGTTCCCTTCTCTTCCCTGTTTTTTTTCTTGGCTCCTCTTTTCTGTAACTTTTTTTTTTAATTTTTAAAATATTTTTTAACATTTATTCATTTTTGAGAGATGCAGAGAGACAGAGGATGAGCAAGGGAGGGGCAGAGAGAGGGAGACACAGAATCTGAAGCAGGCTCCAGGCTCTGAGCTGTCAGCGCAGAGCATGATGCAAGGCTCGAACTCACGAACCATGAGATCATGACCTGAGCTGAAGTCGGACACCTAACCGACTGAGCCACCCAGGCGCCCCAAGTAACATTTTAAAAATTGGACATGTTTCCACTTACAGGATTAAAAATTCCAATTCCCTGGGTCTTTTTCAGGCAAAGATGGAGAATCTGTTCTTTTCGCCAACCCATGGAAACCGGTCAACGCTTCGTACTGAAGAGATGAGCCGCTTAGGTTTATAGGGATACCTCTATAAAGAAAAGAACATGAAATCCTAAAGACCCTTGAATTGGTAAAATTTCATTCCCTGCAAAGTGGCTGGAAAGGAAAGTCGCAGTTCTGACTTCCAGTTTACACAACCCAGCAAAGCCAAGAGAAGGTGGATATGACAGAGCCCACAGCCCACCACCCAGACCCATCCAACCCAGCGTGTTTCCCTCCTGTCATTTTCCTGTGCAGTTGGGTATCCTCATTAGCACTTTATGTTATTTTGAAATCACCAGATTTCGATTAAGATGTGGAATATATGGTTTTATTTAAGAGACGAAGCAAATGTTTTTTAAAAGTCTCTTAGTTATGTGGAAGGCGCAAGGCAGCGACGAGGGAGGGAGACAGACAGCTGGACAGAACCGCCAGCCTGCGGAGGGGGGAGGGTTTGGTCCTCCTTCACGTAGCATCAGGGTCCGTTGCCCAAGCTGTCCACTCCCAGGCAGCCCGACTGTGACGCCAGGCTAGTGCCATCCCCTGGGGCAGGAGGCTGGGCGGGCTGGGAGGGGCAGATGGGAAGGCGTGGGGGCGAAGGACAGAAGCCTGTGCCTTATGTCACTTCCCCTTCTGAGCGTTTGCTTTGGTCCTGCAGGCTCATCCTCACGGCCTTCCGAGATCAACCTTTTCCCCTCCCTGGTGCAGGTGAGCACGAGAGGTCAAGCCCTGCTTGTCCTGTAGAAGCTTCCAGAACAAGCATCCCGCTTGCCTTCCCCCCAGTCTGGCTCTTGGTGGGGTAGGGTATCTTCATGGGATGCAGCCTGGAGATTAAGGGCCCGGGCCTGGAGTCCCACAGACAGGCCTTCCCCCTCCCCCTCCCCCCAGCATTTGTGAGGCAGGGGTTGGGGTACAAATGGGGCCTTCCAGACCATGGGCTTCCTGCTCCCATCCCCCCCCAACCCCGCACCATCAAGGCCTTTGTGTGCATGTCTGTGGATCCCCAGCTGAACAAGTCCACGCTCCGCCACTGCGTGTCCCCTCCATGTAGCGTCCCCTCCAATGCTCTCCTCGACCTCCTCATCTCCCCACGGGCCTGGGCTGCCCCGGAGAACACAGAGCCCAGGGGAGCCTCAACCAGCCTCTGAAACGTGGGCAGAGGATTTGCATAGTCCTGGGTGCAGAACCGTAGGACCAAAGGGAGAATGTGGACTCCAAATTGGCAGACTCCCTTGGTCTGGGAGACTCTTCCTCCTTGCAGGGACGGGGGGCACACAACAGAGGAAGGACCCCAGGAGGGCCGCTGAAGTTAGAGCCGGGGCAGATCTGGGTTCAAGCCCCACTGCTGCCTATTACCATGCAGTTTAGAGCAAGTCACTTCATCTCTCTGAACCTCAGTGTACGTCTCTGTACCATGGGGATAATCACAGCGTGTAACTTCGCAGAGACTACGGGGATCCACAGAAACAAGGTATGGAAGGAGTTAGAGTGCCTGGCACGCAGAAAGTCCCCGTATCAGCTCTTGCTCTTTTCCCAATGTCCTTTGGTCGGTGTGTTTTTTGGCCATAAAAACATGGACCGGATTTGTCAAGTTCAGCACCTGCCTCGTACCTGTGCCCAGAGTCTGGCTCAACCGTAATTTGCTGACTTTTTGGGTTCCGGGTAGAGCAGTGAATAAACCAGTAAAACGATCAAATCCCCTTTGTCTGGTGCATTCATCTTAGTGAGGGAGTTGGAAAAACAAATAAGCACCAAATATAGACTATGACTGGAGGGTATACGTGAGCAGGTAAAACATAAAATAGGGAAAGGGGCCTGGGAGGTGCTATTTTAGAAGACATCATCAGGAAAGACTCTTTGATGAGGTGAATGAATGAGTGAGTGAATGAATGAGTAAATGCGTGAATATTAAGGGCAGGGACTGGTTCTGTTCTCTGCTGTGTCACGAGAGGACAGAAGATGGTCACGTACCGACCAGAAAGCAGCGCTCAGCAAGAACTGAATCTGCCTTGATCTTGGACTCTCAGCCTCCGGAGCTGTGTGAAACAAACCTTGGTTGTTTGAGCCACAGTCAGTGGTAGTTTTGTTCAGCAACTGGAGCTGACTAAGACCAGTTTCTTCCCATGGGGCCCAACCATGGTCATCTTTGTTACACGGGACGTGTGAAGGAAGGGTTGTGGTTCCCTGAGCCTTCTCTCCTCCAAACAAAAGAGTCCCAGTTCCATATCTGGCTACCTTTTCTGACCTTATAATCCTGGTTCCCTTGATTGGGACCACGTGTCAGTGGCGGAGGAACTGGATGTCGATTATGTTCAAGTGTATTAGTCTCCTGCAGCCGCCATAACACATACCACATGCTGTGGGGCTTACACATTAAACACTTATTTTCTTACCATTCCGGAGGCTAGGAATCCAATATTAAGGTTCCAGTAGGATTGGTTCCTTCTCTTCTTGGTTTATAGGTGGTTATTTCCTAGCTGTGTCTCCAGCTATCTTCTCTCTGTATGTGTCTGTGCCCTAATTTCCTTTTCTTATAAGGTCATTAGTCATATTGGATTAGGTTGTACCCATATGACTTCATTTTAATGTAATTACCTCCTTAAAGACACTGTATCCAAATAAGGTCACACTCCGAGGTGCCGGGGTTAGGACGTCAACATATGAATTTGAAGGGGGACACGGTTCACCCCATATCAACCAAGTGTCTCCTTTCTCAAATGGGGAGACTGAGTCCCTGAGTAGAGAAAGGTCTTGGCCAAGGGCCCAAGTCTGTGTGGGGTTGGAGCCTAGAAGGGATCCAGTGCCTGCATTCCCAGCACACTGTTTATCTGTTCCATCCATGTGACTGACATTTTCTGAAACCCATCTGCTGCCCTCACAATTAGCCACTCCCTCCCTTCATTGCTGCCGGAGTACCCATCCCCCCACCCCTCACCCGCCCCTCCAGGGGCCTCAGCAAAAGGCAGGAGAAAGCCAGTCTGTCCCTGTGTGGGCGGTGGCTCCGCCTACTCCCAGCTCCTACTGAGCTATGGTGTGGGGCAATCCTGGAAACAGCCTGATGAAGGCCAGGGAACATGCTGGCCTGATTTTTTTTTTTTTAAGGAAAAAAAAAAATTAACTAGGACAGTGAATACAGCGTTATTCTCGGTTTGTGCAGGCTGGGAAGCCTCGAAGTTTGCTTCACAAAACAATGAAAGAACGGTAGAGCTGAATCCCAGGAACATGGCAGGTTATAGCAGCCAAAACTGGGTTCTGGAATCTTCTGTGCCTTCACCTGCCAGCTCAGAGTCCCTCCGAAGGTCACTGTCTGGCCTCAGTTTTCTCATCCGATAAAAATGGAGCTGATGACCCATCTTCCTTTTACTGCCAGCGGGATGATTTGAGGTTATCTGTATGTAAAGAAGTTCATCTATGCCTGGTACCTAGTAGGTGCTCAGAAAATGGCCCTTTAATAAAAAAAGAAATTCATGTTAAACTGCGATCACTTCCCTTTCCCTCGAGAATGGCCTTTCCCTAGAGGCCCAGTTAATGATATCAGGAAAGGGAAGTGAGGCCTGAAGACTGTCTGGATGCCTCCCTTCATTCATTCATGCATTTGTTCACATAATCCGATTAACAGGTATCTGCTGATTCTAAGACGCTGTGTTTAGGGATTAGGGGTACGGATGTAAGTAAATAAAGGCCCTCCTCTCAAGCATTGTAGACATCTGCACAATGCAGTGCAGTGAAGGGCATTATCATGAGTGAGGCATGTCCATACCGCACAGAGGGAAGGCTAGCTGGACTGGCCGTGCACTTGGGGCCATCACAGAGAGGGCTTCCTGGGGTTGTTGACCTTTGAACACGGCATTGGTAGGTGTGTAAGGTATTTCAGGTGGAACGTGTCAAGGAGAGTGTTGCAGACTGAGGGAGTGGCACCAGGAGCCTAGAGAGGGATGAAGGTAACTGGACGACAGTTTCAGAGAAAGCACGAGCATACAGTGCACCTGCCAGACCATCAACGGTGATGCAGAAGTGGACGTGGGGGAGGGGGATGGAGAGAGTGTCTGGGATCAGATTGTGGGAGACTCAGAGGCTGCGGTCAGGAGCTTTGGCTTCCGTGGGTAAGTGATGCGAGCATATTAAGTGTCAGGGAGGAAAGGACACAATCGGATGTGGTTTTTTAAAAAAATTTTTTTTAATGTTTTATTTATTTTTGAGAGAGAAATAGAGATAGCATGAGCAGGGGAGGGTCAGAGAGAGAGGCAGACACAGAATCTGAAGACAGGGTCCAGGCTCTGACCTGTCAGCACAGAGCCTGATGCAGGGGCTCAAACCCATGAACCGTGAGATCATGACCTGAGCTGAAGTCAGATGCTCAACAGACTGAGCCACCCAGGTGCCCCGGATGTTTTAAATAGACCAGTTGGGCAGGGTGGTGGTGAGGTTGCAGGTGGGTAGGGCTGAGAGTAATGCTTGTCTCCGTGGCTCAGCTGACCACGTGATAGGATTCAACTCACCTAGTGCAGGGACATGGCTCAAAACGTGGAGGTGAAAGCAGTAGATGTGGAGACTTGAATTAGGGGAGAGATGAGAGAGAGTTTTGAAGAATAAACCCAAGTTTTGATTCAGACGGCAAACTCAGTGATGCTGCCATTTCCTAAAAAAAAAAAAAAGGCTAGGAGCAGATTTGGTGGGGGTATACAATAAAGTTTGGGAGGGATCAAGTTTAGGGGGGTCTATGAGACTCCCCTAAGATTCCCCAGAATGGAGGAGCCGGGAGAAAGGAGATGTGGGCCAGGTCTGGTGAGTTCAGGCACGCACACGATCAGATTTGGTGCCCGTGGACTATCCAGGTGGGGGAGTCTGGTAGGTGGTTGGGTTTAGGAGTGTGGAGCTCAGCAGAGTGATCAAGGCTAACAAGAGGGATTGGGAGTCATCAATATAAGGAGGGGAAGGCATGAGAGAGAAGGAAGATGTTCAGGACTGTGAAGGCTGAGAGCACTCAGGAAACTCAGTTACTTGTAGTTCATGGAGTGGAAGGGAATCCTGGTCTTGGGTGATGATGCCCCAGGGTGTCCATTCTATGAGTATGAGATGCTGTGGGGCCTAGGTTGGGGTGGCGCCTCTGGGGTACCATGGTTACAGGTGGCCAGTTCCTCCAGTGCGGTACCCTTGTAGTATTTGCCCCTTAGAAAAAGGCCTCTGCCTGGGGCAGGGCCTGGTTCAAGCCAGCCTCAGGTAGTATCAGGTTGGGGTCATAGCAGATAGGTTAGTGACAAGGGATTGAGTAAATCTTGGGGCAGGAGCCCCACAGTTAGGATCAGGAGCATCACCCCTCATGAGATGGCCCAAAGCTCATCTCAGACCCAAGGAACTAGGCAGCCAACACAACTTACTTTTAGAGCCTTCAGTCTGATGGGCTGGGGACTCCTGGGTGTTCAGTGTCCTGACTGGAATTGGCTGGTAAGTCGGGAAGGACTGAGCCCACCGGAGAAACCAAGCACAGCTCCAGCTGAGTGGGCCTAGCAAAGGCAAGGTGCACACACTTCATCTGGGCCTTGGCATCTCCATCGGAAGGTGACGAGATTGGCCCAGGGTGACCTCAGGGACCTGACCTCTTGTAGCTCCAGCTCTCAATGGACTGTGTTCTCTTTCCCTAAGGAGGGTGTGAGTGTGGAGGGCAGAGGCAGTCATGGGTATTTTTGTAACTCTACTGTTGATCCGAGCTTAAATCCCGGCTCCAACTCTTGAAGCTGTGTGACTCTGGACAAATAACTCTTATGGGGACAATCATGTTTACCACTGGCTGTTGGGAGGATTAAGTGAGAAGTATCTGGATGCGCCCATAGCAGGATGGTTTTGGCTAACCAGAGGTCAACGATCTTCTTCTCTAAAGGGCCAGATAGTAAGTAAATAGGCTACTCTGTGGGCCACAAGCAATTTCTGTCACAGTTGCTCAACTTTGCCTCTGTAGCATGAAAGGAGCCACAGACAATCCATAAGTGAATGGGCATGGCTGTCTTCTGAGAAAGTATGTGGCAGGCTGGATTTGCAAGATTTGACTCATGGGATGAAGTTTATGGACCCCTGACTTAGATCCCTCAGCCTCCTGTTGCCTCTCCTGAGGCCATGGGATCCCTTCCCCACACTCCTCCTGTCTTTATGTGAACAAAAGCAGGATCTGGTTTGGGAGGAAGAAGGCAGTGTGAGGCTCAATACCGAGCAGAAAGTCTGGTACAAATGGAAAATGCCTTTCTTGCTTCCTCGAGGAAGAGGAAGCATCACTGAAGGCATGTCCAGGAGAGGGATGCCGGGAACACTGTGTGTCCTGCAAACATAATCACTGCTCAACTCCACCCCAACCTAATAAACTTGAAAGTGGCACATTCTGTGCTTTTCCTTGGGCTGCATGGCGAAATGTAATTATTTTGGGAAGCTCCATTCCCCCAGATGGGTCATCACCAACTGTGTCCAAAGGCCTTCACAACATGCCTGTTCTTCCTTGGTTATATAGAGGTTGGAAGCCGGCACAGTTCAGAGCTGGCATCTGAGGGGTGAGAAGAAGTCACCTTTCCCAGGATTCCTAGGCACATGGATCTGAGCTTAACAAGTGAAGGTAGAAACCACTTGTCGGCTATCTGAAGGCTTGGCCTGGGTGGGACTCATGCTTTGACACATTCAAGTATTTATTGGGGTCACCCCATCTTTGAGATTTAAATGAAATGTAGGTCCTACCTACCTCTCTTCCACATATGCAGATATGTGGAGAACACCAAATGAGCTATTCTTCATTCTCCCAACATCCCTGCCACATGGTAGTGGGGGACAGGATTCCCTTCTCCAGCAAACACTCCATCTCAGTCTTGCCTTGCCTACCACACCCATTTGCCTCTCCCCTCTGAGCTAACAGAGATGACTGACTCAGCCCTTTGCCTTGATTTCTCTCCAAATTTCTCTCTTGAAGCATGTGTCTGTAGAGTTGACTTTGCTTAGAGCTCAGGATACCAGCAGAGACAGGAGAAGCAAATTAAGCACTAAGCAGCAAATAAAACTGTATTAAAGATTTCTGTTACTCCATTAATGTGTCCCCAAGAATTGCCCATTTGCCAGAATGTCTTTGTTAGGCCCGCCCTTCCCAGGCCCACGGTGTGACTCTGACTTCCCATCCATCTTCCCCATCTTCTTCCACTCCCCTCTGGGCTCTCTCACTCCCACCAAACCATGCCCTGAGGCCACATCCAAGCCATTTTCCAGAAAATCTGCTCTAAAAAACCTTCTCTGTGTTGGTCCTCCACCTGCCATGTGGGTACAATAACAGTGCCCATCCCCCAGGGCTCAGGGGGACCACCAGCACAGGTGAGGGGTGGGCCGGTCAGAGGGCTGCCTGCCCAGGACTCCTTATATGAGGCTAGATTCTTCCTCCATAAGGACTAGATTGTGAAGAACAAGGAGGATTTCACCTGGCACACTGATGGGGATGACTTTCCTAGCGAAAGGAACAGCCCGGGCCAAACCACAGAGGTATGGTAGTGAATGATGTGTTCTAGAAATGGAACAGGGAAGAGTTTGGCTCAAGTGTAAATGACATGGGGAAGCCACAAAACAATGTGATTGGGAAATAGGGGGCAATTGTGAAGGCCTTGCTGAGACTGTGAGTCATGCTGAGAAGTTTGCCTTTTATCCCGTAGGAATCCGAGTCCAGCCCGGAAGTGACACAGTCAGATTTTCTGCTTAGATGCAGCTTTCTGTGTCTATGTAGAGGGAGAGCAAATGAAGGCAGGGAGACAAACAATGGCACAAGAAAGGGAGATGAGGAGGGCCTCAAGGAGGAATTAGCAGATGGAGAAGACTGTGTTTTTGGTAAACCAAGATGGCGGTACCACGGCCAACCAAGATGGTGGTGCCAGAGCTGGGTTTTTGCTGGGCAAGATGGTGGCCCACGGCCAGGGTTTTAGCAGAGCAAGATGGTGGTGCCTAGGCAGATTTTCACAGGATGAAAAGGAGGGCTCTACCACGTGTTAGTAGTAGTAGTAGGGTGATAAGAAGCTGGTGGGACCTAGAAGGAGATGGGAGACAGTTTGTATGCATCGAGCATCGTGAGTTTCTGTGGCTGACTGACCCTCTACAACTCTGCAACATGGGACAACTTTATGTCCCAATAACCGACCACTCGGTAACTATGACCCAGTTTGGTGGTTCCCACCCCCCAGCTGCATGTTTCATTCGTCTGAGAGCTTTAAAAATGCAAAGATCAAGTCCCACCTTAGACCATTTGAATCTGACATCTCTGTAGGTAGGTCTCGAGCACATGTGCTTATTTATTATCTTTCACATGCCACCCAGGTAATTCTAATGTGTGGCCATGGTTGAGAACCACTTACGAGTGGAAATGTGGGTGAAAGGAAGTTCTCACGTTTGCAAGTGGATAGAGTGGCTTCAGCAGGTGCGGATGGAGGAGCTGATAAGTTGCGAATGTTCTGAAGCTTCCCCAGGCACGAACATTCATTTGTTTTCTCATCTGCTGTAAATAACAGAGGCTCGTGGATTCATTAAGGCTTCCCTCTTCCACTTGGTGCTGAATATAATTTCAGGAGCCCTGGCTCAGAGCGAGTGCTGCTGTCAGGATGTATTTATTAGATTTCCTTCTGAAAGATCAAGTTCTGGCTTCTCCTCAGAGTCGAGCGTGAGTTGCTTTTTGCCCTCAGAATTAGGTGGGATGAGAAGGTCAGAGAGATTTACCAGGATCACAAACAATTTGGGTAGATTTCAGGCTGGAAGGGGGCTCTGGCTAGTGTACAGTGGTGAGCCAGATGTCCTGGGTAACCCTGTGACTTTGTTGCATCACCTAGTCTCCCTGAGCCTCAGTTGCTTTGTCTTTCCAAAGGGCAGGAAACGCTATTCCCACTATACAAGGCCAGCGTTCCAATGAGATGGTGACCATGGTGCTCTTTACATATGTTTGTCTCAGGTGTTTTTTTACATCAGCCCCGTGCACCCAGGCACTATCATCCCCATTTTAATAGACAAATAAACTGAGGTCTGAGAGTCTTATAACTTGACCAAAGTCATATATCTGATAAATGGTAATACCAAGAATATGACCTTGGCCTTCAGGCTTCAGAGCCCATAGTGTAAATCACCAGATAAAATGATCTGTGCTGTGGAACCTGGCAACTATATATAAACCCAACCATATATTAATTCTTGAAGGGTAATACTTTCAAGATTGACCACTTTACTGTTTGCTGGAAGTAAAATCTTGTGGATTCGATAGACATCATGGTGGGCGTTTATTCACGTTTTATTTCGTTCATTCATGCAACATGCAGTTCAGGAAGGGAGCTAAGTTTGTCCAAGGCTGGCCATCATGGGTGCCGTGGGAATGAGGGGGTGGTCATTTCTGAGGACCTGAGAAGGTAGGAAGAAGGTTGGCCTAAGTAAGCTCTTCATTTTGCCAAAAGTCTCCCATCTCAGAGTCCTGAGCAGGCCCCGGTGTGCCTGTTTATGGAGTGATAAATCCACACTGACAGGCCAGACCATTAGAGCAATGGAAAGCCCATTACATCATGCTGTGCCAGTGACCCAGGCATTATAGATGAACGTGTGAGCAAGAAGGAGCCCAGAGGGTCGTGTGGCCACCATCCATCACCCCCAGGCGGTGCTGCCGGTTCATACTAGACGTCCGGTGGCTCTTCAGTTCACAGACCCGCAGCCCGGGGTCAGACAGACCATGGGGGCCAGTCTGGCTCCGATCAGCGAGGAGCCTGCCTCTGTTCTCTGTCCTGATCTCAGGCATGTTCTTAAGGCGCCTGTGTTGATTTATTCTTTCAGCTCACTCAACCAAAAAGTACTGAGCCTGCTGGGTGCTTGCTGGGAGGGGAGATGAGTGAGACCGGGGCGCCTGTCCTCATGGAGGCCACGCACGACTCAGGATGAAAAGGAGCCCGCCGGCAGACAGGCGTCGCTGTGCTGGCCATGGCCTCACGGGCAGAGCTGCATTGAGGAAGACATCTCCCTGGTCGTCTTGAGCATCTCCTTAGGGAGGGGACCCAATCCTGTGAGCTCACAGTGTTAGTTTCCCAGGATTCTGGAGAAACATGGCTAGCCGACCCAGGCGGACCTAGGGTCCAATTCCCATCCCATTGGCTGTGTGATCTGGAGCTTGAACAACCTCCTCAATCTCTAAAGCCTCAGTTTCCCCAAACGTCTGCTGTCTGTGTGATCTGATGTGCCTCTGGCCTCTGTAGTATTTCCTAACATGGGGACACGTGAAGACATATTATCATCGTTTTAGGACGCCTTTTGCTCCCCCAGCGTGCCCTATCATTACTTTCCCTGGTTCTGGATTACCTCGGTTTACCCCACTGCTCTGTGTGTCAAGGGCATTTGGGGATCGTAATCTTGTTATAATTCAGCCTTCCCCAAACCTTCCTCCCTTGCTTTTAATATTTATCTCTTTTTGCATCTCCAACCCCTGGCAGCTTCCTGTGCTCACACCTTAATACTTCTCTCGCCAATCTAAGTCACTGCACCAAGGTCATGGGGTCTAAGTTTCCTTAAAGAGAAGGACCCAGGATTCCTTGGGGCAATGGATTCAGGCCCAGTTGATGCTTCTGCGGCACCCAGCAGTGTCTCGCATAGAATAGGCACTCGGAAAATAAGTTTAGTGACTGCCTGCATCACATCCATTCCCTCAGTTTGCCGTCTCGAAATGGTTGTAACAGATTCAGAGAGGGCGGGCAACTCACCCTGGGTCACACAGCTAAGTGTCCAGCAGAACTCAGTCTCAGGCTGCACAATGTCGTGGGATGCCACGTGTAGAGTACAGAGCATTTACCCTGGGCTGGGTGCTAGACCAATACTTCTCCAGGATCACACACTGAGCCTCACAGTGGCCCACAGAGAAGGAACTTATGCCATCCCCACTTTGCAAATGAGGAGTCTGAGTCTCGGGGACATCAGGAGCTTGTCCCCAAATCACAGAGCTAAGGGACTGGCAGAGCCGGGGTTCAAACCAGGTCTGACTTCAGAGACTTTATTCTTTTTTTTTTTCTTTAAATAATTTATTGTCAAGTTGGTCTCTATATAACACCCAGTGCTCATCCCCCAAGTGCCCCTTATTCTTAACTGGTGTTTCTCATCTCCTTCCTAATACCCAGCTCGGCGAGGTGGTGAGTAATTAGTGGCAGTCACAGTGATTCAGAAGAAGAGACAGGAGAAAGTGTTGAAGGCAGACAAGGTGAGTAGAGTATTTAAATATGAGCTTTCAGGACAGGATGATGCCGAGGGAGTTTATGCGGCAACAAACCACTGAAATCAGGGAGTTTGGATAAAAGGTGCCCAATTTATTCACTGCACTTCATCTGGGGACCAATGGGGTCTTTTTTAAAAGGACTACATTCAGGAAAAGGAAATAAGCAGAGAAACAAACAGTAACTGATACGTTCAAAGCCTGAAGCAGATTTCCTGTCCCAGGGTCATTGTTAGTAAAAAAATGTTTCTATGAAAGTTTCCAAAATTATAGACACCTCAAAAATATTCCTTGAGCTACANTGTCTCCCCCGCCCCCCACCCCGCCACTGCCTCTAAAAGATTGAAAACCATTCAGAAGCATGAATCATAGACCAATAACTTCTGATACATGAGAGAGACTACTGATAGTTTATAATTCAATTTCGGCCTGAAATGAAGTTTAATAATACATAGAGCGGCCTCGTTTTCCTCTTATTAAAGTGAAGGATATGGCTTCAGGGAGAAATTAGCTAATCGAATAGAAATATTTCAGCTATAAGAAAAATAAAGGACCCAGATTGCCCTCCTAAAAGGAAAAACAGGAACTGCGCAATCTTGAGAAGTAAATTGTCTTTCAACTTGAAGAAAGTACTCACTGATGAGGACCCGTATGCCAACCCAAAAGATTCCGAAGAAGAATAAGCCAGGGAAAAACCGAACCTTTCTTCTAAGGTAGAACCCGGGAACGTCAAACCCCGTGAGTGTGAGCTTGGACCGTTTCCTACCCCTGAGGTCACAGCTCCGCCCTCTCGGTCTTGTGTCAGATGAACGTGACCTTCTGTACCTTACTGTGTTCCCCTTGCCCTTCTCCCTGCCTTCCCCATATTCCGCCTAGAATCATGCAGTGACTTCCTCATCATGTCCAGTCTTCTACTTCTGCAGTGTCTCCTTCACATTGCCAGCTAAGTCATCTTACTAAAATGCTAGGGGCGCCTGGGTGGCTCAGTCGGTTAAGCATCCGACTTCGGCTCAGGTCATGATCTCACGGTTTCTGGGTTCAATTCGAGCCCCGCCTTGTGCTCGGCACTATCGGTGTTTGGGAATCCCTCTCCCTCCCCCCTTTCTCTGTCCCTCCTCAGCTTGTGCTCTCTCTCTTTCTCAAATAAAGAAACTTAAAAAGCATTATATACTAAAATTTTTTAATAAAATAAAATACCATGTCTCTGATTTTCTGAAAATTATTCTGCAGTTGGATCTCTGTCACTTGTAGGATTGAGTCTAAACTCACGATTTCAGTCCTATTTACCTTCATGGTCTGCTTTTCTTCTGCTCCCCGTTCTGGAACTCTGTCCTCGGTCTAATCAATTTCTTGCAAATGTCGGAACACATTCTGCTCTTTCGGGCCTTCCATTTGCTTTTCTGTCTTCTCTGCCTGCTGTGAACATCATTACCTTCCTTGTTCTTCTGACATGATCCTTCTCATCTTGGACCCTTCTCTCAAACATCATACCCTCTGTTAGGTGCTGTTTTGGTGTTTCGATTAGAGGAAATACCGAATTTTGCTAGCTGCTTGTGAAAACATTCCCTGGATTATTCTTGCTCTGTTTGGTTTCTGACACTGCTATCCCAGAAGCCAAATTTTGCATTACTGGGGCCTCTTCTCATGAAATTTGCTCCGTTGCCTTCACATCATAATTCTGGCACCTTACTATTTTGATTATTAAAGGTACTTAATAACTATCATTTTCTCTTAGGACAAGGCCTCTGCCATTACTCCTGTTTTTCCAAAAATTCTGGCATATTCTCCCATGTGACTTTGGAATCCTTTAGTTTAACCATGTGTCTGTCCCCCACCAAAATCTTTGGGGTTTTGGATGAATTATATTAAACCTAAAGTTAATTGGGAAATAATCAAACTCTTTACAGCTACGTCTTTTCTTCCAGAAGCATTTTCTTTTTCTTTATGTCTTCCTACAGATCTGAATCTTCGCTGTTAAGATTTTCTTCCCCTCATTATATGGGTCTTGGAGTTCTTGCTGTTGGTTACGTTAATTTAAATGGAATTATTTTAAAACTTTTATTGTTTCTGTTTATGTGTAGGCAATGTATTATTTTGGGCATGGGCATTTATTTTTGGATCCAGCCACTTTTCACTCTTGTTTCTTATTAGTTATAATGCTTGGTTTGGCTACAATTTGTTTCGTTTTGTTTTCGGTCGGTTTGCTTGGGAGGGCTTCTTCAGAGATGGATTTTAGAGCCCACACAGCTGGTTCCCCAGGGACCATGGTGCGATCTGGAGCAAATTAACTTCGCGGTTTTTCAGCTTCCTCATCTGCTCATTGAGTCTACGGAGAGCACTTCCCTCCTAAGGTTATGGTGGAGATTCAGTTAGGAACTTTATGTAAAGTGTTAACCAATGTCAAGTCCTCACCAGGACTCAATAAACCGTTACCTCTTCCTGTTTCTGGAGATAGACAATCATGATACTAAAACCAATGGTATGTTGCTCTCCCTTTTTGCAGAATCCAGAACTCTTATTTCTGATTTCTAATTCTTCCGATTATTCTTCCTTAAATGATACTATAAAATTACTTTGATGATAATGTGGGTTCTTGTCTTGTGCATGACATTAGCTGGATCCCACATCATAGCTCACAATCAAGATATTTTTTTCTTTTTAATTCTTTTTTAACATTTATTTATTTTTTTGAGAGATAGAGACAGCAGGAGCCGCGGAGGGGCAGAGAGAGAGGCAGACACAGAATCTGAAGCAGGCTCCAGGCTCTGAGCTGTCAGCACAGAGCCCGGCAAGGGGCTCAAACCCATGAACCATGAGATCATGACCTGAGCCAAAGTCGGNATGATACTATAAAATTACTTTGATGATAATGTGGGTTCTTGTCTTGTGCATGACATTAGCTGGATCCCACATCATAGCTCAAGATATTTTTTCTTTTTAATTTTTTTTAACATTTATTCATTTTTTTGAGAGATAGAGACAGCAGGAGCCGCGGAGGGGCAGAGAGAGAGGCAGACACAGAATCTGAAGCAGGCTCCAGGCTCTGAGCTGTCAGCACAGAGCCCGGCAAGGGGCTCAAACCCATGAACCATGAGATCATGACCTGAGCCAAAGTCGGACGCTTAACCAACTGAGCCACCCCGTCGCCCCTCAAGTGAACAAAATACTCTTCCAGTTTCAGTTTACAAGATTCCACCCCCCCGCCACAAGAATGGATAATAAAGTTGATCGCTCATTCTGTTGCTACAGTTGAGTGATTTGCTGATTTTAAACCCTGTAGCACTTCTGAGATAAACCTTATTTAATGGTTGCAGGTCATCCCTTTAAACTGCAGTCCATGCACCAGCATTTTCATGGACTTTTGCACTCAGCTCCTTCCTGTAGATATTTTCTCCCTTCTGTCAGGCTCTCTTCTTATAAGTCTCTATTCTTGTTTCACAAACACCAGGTTCTCTCGAATCCTACTGCAAAAGCGCTTCCTGCTTTTCTAAAATATTCTTTGGGCTCCTGGAGCACATCTCCGTCAGAGGCATCTTCTTGCCTTTGAAGCTTCGGGATCATATTTTCCTCCACTCCTATCACAGAGCTCTGTTCATAGACTCCACGTTTCTTATCCTCTTCCCTTTGTCATCTATAGATAAGGGGTTTCTTTCCAGACCAGAGCTTGGCAGCAGGCCAACTTCTGGGGACCGCCTGTGGCCTTGCTCACTGCCACATCAGGGAGGGTCACAGCCTTTTGCCAGGTGTACATCGAGGAGCTCGGTGGGCACTGCCCCTGCTGGCCGGGTCCCGGGGGGCCCCAGGCATTTGCTTCGTGCAGATGTGATGGGCTGTGATGGGGGCTGCTGTTCTCCAGCAGCCAGTCGGGGTTTCTATCGGTCTGTGGCACCTGAAGGACCCCTTGCTCAAGCTCTTCCTGTCTCCGGTCCCTGCGGATGTGTCTCCTGCAGTGAGCCCAGCCCCCAGGACACAGTGAGTGCCCTGATGCTCTCTGCCTTGGCTTTTCCCTGGAGAGGAAAAGACCGGAGGAAGGAAGCTACTGAACGCAGTGCCGGCTGATTCATAGAGCAGCCCTCGCAAGCAGAAAGATGTCCGCTAACTTTCCTGGTGAGTTCAGACCCTGGTTTTCCACCAGTAGAGGCAGGAAGGCACATGCCTCCTGTGTGAGCTCCCGAGGGCTCCCATAACAAAGTACCACAAAGTGGGTGGCTGAAAACAACAGAAGTTTTATTCTCTTGCAGTTCTGGAGGCCAAAGGTCTGAAATCAAGGTGTCCCCAGGGCCACCTCTGAAGGCTCAAAGGAAGAATCCTTCCTGGTTGGTCTCGCTGAGCTTCGGTGAGCTGCCGGCCATCCGTGGTGACCCTCTTCCTTGCGGGCTCCGCCTCCATCCTCACCTGGACTTCTTCCTTATGTCTGTCTGTATGTCTTCTCCTCTAGTCATTGGATTTTGGGCCCACTCCACTCCTGGATGACTTTGTCTTAACTAATTACACCTGCAGGTTCTCAGGTTCTAGATGGACTTACGTTCTGAGGGGACACCATTCAACCCACCATATGGCAGCACCTTGCAGCCTGGCTGGGCCTCTCGCTTCCAGAAGATACAGTCTTCAGAGGTCACTGAGTCTTTCCTGAGTCTAGCTCCTCAGAGTTAAATTAATATTAGTTAACAATTTCTTAGTATTTCCATGTGTCGGGCACTTTACACGTGTGCATTCGTCAAAGAGAGTTAATGAAAGTTAGCATTAACTCTGTCAGCACAGAGCCCGACGTGAGGCTCTAACTCATGAACCAAGAGATCATGGCGTGAGCGGAAGTCGGACCCTTAACCCACTGAGCAACCCAGGCGCCCCTGCCCTGCTATTTCTTAGACCATTCTTTTGTTCACTTTTTTTGTTTGCAGCATCCCTATCATGCAGGTTCATTCCTTTAGCTAGAATATAGTGAGAGTCAGATTTCTTGCATATGATCCTCCCTATTTGATGTTACGGATTGTTTGGCAACAACGCTGGCACCGGCTTCATTTTCTGAGGCGCGCCTGTCCCTACGGGCCCGTGTTCAGCCGAGTCAGTCCTGCAGGTGAGCTGACCCATCATTCGCACACGCATCTCTTCCAGTGTGCACAGTGCTCCACACGGTAGCCGTGTGCCTGCAAATCTGCCCCTAAATCAAATACCAAGAATCACCAGCAGAAAATACAGAACTGTGGCTGGCATACAGTAGATGCTTAATAAATATTCATGGAATCAATAAGCAGCAGGAGATGATAATTGTTAACGATTCAGACTCTGGAGTCAAATAGACCTGGACCTTGGTTCTGCCACTTCCTAGTGCTGGGATTTACTGAACCCGTCTGAGCCTCAGTCCCTCTGCTCTGTAAAGTGGGGATGACAACATTCTTATGGCATGGGAGTATTGTGAGACTTCCATGATTTCCATGAGCAAGCAAACCATGTCAGTCTCTGGGCCTTCCCCACTGCATGCAGTCAGTTACTATTACGCTCATTGCTGATAATAATGATTATAAAAATAAATACAGGCGGTTCTCACTGATTCCCACATCTGCCTTATGTATGTCCCTTGCATGCATCCTTAATGATTTAGCATTGGGAACCCCATTTTTCTCCCTGCTGCTGTATTCTTTCTGGAAATGCCTTCCCTGTTTGTATCTCCAGTTCTCCAGAGCCAGGTGCCCTTCCCCGCTAGCTGAGTCCTTCTCTCTGGGCTCCTGCGACCCTCCCCTCCCCTTCTCGCCAGGGGTGTTTGTCACTGTGGATGCTGAGTTCCTCCTTATCTGCTCTCCTCCTCATGGACCAGCTTGTCCAAGGCAGGATTGCAGCTGGAGATTCTGATGAGGAAGGAGGCCATGGAGGAAGAGAGGGAGCCAGGCTGAAAGTCAAGTGGAGTTGCAGAGCCCAGCTCTATTTTTATTCAGCCTAACGCCTGGGACCGCCTCTCCTCTGAGGCTCCTGGAGATACCTTGCCTTTCTTTGTTCTCCGCCTTCCTGCCTGTGGCTCCCTGCAGGCCCAGCACTGACAATTCTCTGGAAGCCCCAGGAAGCCTTAGTGCTTGTTTCTAGCACAGGAAGCAAGCTTGTCGTCCTCAGGGGGCCAGAGGAGGAGACAGCCTCTCACGGGAGAAACCAGCTGGCCCAGGGAGAAAAGAAGCTGGCGGACGCATTTTTGTCACCGGGGACCATAAAGAGAATCATAAGGGAGCTTTGTGACTCCTCAAGAGTCACATAACCCTTCCGAGCTTCTGTTTCCTCAGCTCTAAGACTTAGAGCTTGATTAGAAGAGCAGTTTTCCAACTGCGATCAGCACCGTGCAAAGCATTCTTCAGGCTGATTGAGCCCTCATGTCAGTCCTCAGTTGGGGAAGAAGGGGGAGGGCTATGGCCGCGGCCCCTCCCCTTGCCCCCCTGTCAATCACAGAGGCCCCTCCTCCGCAGGCGCCTCCAAGCACAGAGACTCCGCCCTTCTTACACCCACCGATCAGAGTAGCTCTGACTAAAGTGATTTACATATTGGGCTTTCCTCTGTGCTTTTCTTTTATATACCATTATTTGGCTTTTAAAAGCCTAAAATGCCCCGGAACGAGATCATTTGCATATCTTTTCCCACGCCCAAGAATGTACGACACCGAAAAGTACACTGAAGTCCACAGAGACAGGAAGAAGAAGGACAAAATGAAGTGATGGGCATTTATGGACTGTCTTCGGTATCCTCAGCACTCCCGTGACTCCTTTAGTGACCAATATCCTGGCCCGAAGCTAAATCTTCTTTTGCATTTAGCTCAAGACTAAGTTTACTGAGCAAAGAATCATGCCTGAGATCATCAATTCCTTTCAATGAAACAAGTATGTATGAGGAGTGCTCTGTGCCATCCTCTGGGCTTTAGGGATTCTGCATTGGGAAAAAACAAACAAACAAATAAACATTGGTTTTGTTGTTACAGAGCTTACAGTCCTCTGAGGAGTCTTGGAAATGGGAAAGTATGTGTGTTTGTTTTTTTAAGTTTTTAATGTTTATTTTTTGAAAGAGAGAGACATAGTGCTAGCGAAGGAGGGCAAAGAGAGAGGGAGACAAGCATCTGAAGCAGGCTCCACACTCTGCGCTGTCGGCACAGAACCCCACGCAGGGCTTGAACCCATGAACCGTGAGATCAAGACCTAAGCGGAAGTCGGTTGCTTAACCGACTGGGCCACCCAGGCATCCCAGGGAAAGAATGCTTTAAAGATAAGCGGATTAAGCCCAGTCCAGTGAGGTGACCTGGTCCTCGTCTCACACAGCAAGCAATATCCTAGAACTCAGCTGTAGGTTTCCAGTGATTTCTATAAACTGCTTCACTTTTGCCTTAACAGTTTATTACTTATTAGCAGGAAGACTAGAAGCTGCCCCTTGAATTAGCCACAATCTCGAGGGGCTTATGTGGCTCACAAAAGAACCAGTCTTGCTCTTAATGATCCCGGTGGGGGGCAAAAATAGGGAAGTCTTCTCATTCCAGTTTTGTTATGGTTCCTCACTGCCACGTGGTGTCGCTGTGGAACAGAGGCCCTGCGCAGCCCAGTGGCTGCCTGCTCACCCTGCACAGGAGCTACTGCCTGCCCGATCCTACACTTGTTTCCAAGGTGCTGCGAACTTGGGTTCCAAGATTTCACCTCTTGGATTCCATGCTGTTATGCTGATCCACCGGCTGGTAAAGAATATTTTCATGGCGAGGGTGCTGGATCTGCTTTAGCTACGAATAATACTGGAATCAACTTTCCCCATAGATTCTGTGGTCCATGTATTAAATCAGGGTCACTGACCAAGACCTTCCCAACCTCGGAGCCATTTTTGTATCCCGTCTTGGTTTATTTCTATGTAGAACCCCATGGACTCTCCCACCTCCCAGCTCAAGATAGAAAGGGATGCACAGATGCTCTGTCTGTTCTTTGTTAAACCAGGTAATAGTCCCTGATCCTCCCCCTGCAGAGCAGTTTGTGTGTGGATACAATGAGGGCCATCACTCATGACACTTTGCCCTAAACAACAGTCTTTCTAAGGTTCCCTGTTGCATCTCTCTACAAAGATGTTGCTCTCTGTTATATTAACTTACAATTGGCACAAACTCTTCCTCAGTTGTCTGATCCCTGTAGTAATTCCTTTTTTTAATGAGTTCAAATGGGCATATCTGGGTGTGATTTAGCCATGTCACACCTATGCACACTCAGCTGGAGATGGATTTGAGCGTCTTTTTGAGAGTCACGTATGGCCTCCGCTGTTGTGAGAGGCTTTAATGGGAAGGATTACCAGGATAGGGAATGAGAGGAAAACAAAAACAAACATGCTGAGAACAACTTCTGGGAGCCAAGAAAATGCTCATCTGGGGAAAGGAGAAGGAGAGGCATTTTTCAAACGCCCACACCTGGGTGCAGTGCAGGGTAATACAAAGGATAGGGACATTGGAATTGGAAAGGTGCGTGTCCCTGTGCTGCGCTTTGATCGTTGTGGCCTTGGGTGAGTCACCCAACCTTATGAGTCCCTTTCCCTCTATAAAGAGTCGAGTACTACTGTGCAGATTTAAGGAGCAACCAATCCAGGGGAGGGAGCTTAGCACGTTGCCTCACAATAAGTAGAAGCTTGCACTGTCATCAAGAAACAGTTAGCGCATAATAAAGACTGTTTAGTGAACAGATCTCGTGTAGCTCATGGGCAGGGCTGAGGCAAGGGTAGGCTAGTGAGGCTCCCAGAGGCCAGCAACTTCAAAAGCCGTTACCACCCCAGGTTGAAGGGCCAGGAATGAAGAAAGATACTGGGTCACTGTGGCTGTAGTTTATAAAGTGGAGGCCACCAAACACAGAAGCTTTAGTTGGGGGTGTGGGGCATTACAACTACTGCCAAGGTTGGTGCTAAAATTGGGTGGAGGGTGGGGGCTCGCCTTGCTCCCCAGCCCCCTGGCTTCTCCCTGCCAGCTCGTGTTGCTGTCCTCGCCACCGGGGAGAACGGGTTTAGTAAACACAACGAGCAAAGAAGACCACCCCAAGAACCTCAAGAGTATCTCAAAGGAGAAGCATTAGGGAACATATTTGTAAGGTTGTGGGGCTCGTGGGAGGGTTTTAGGGCAGTAGTTAGTAAGCACGGCATGGGCAGAGATTGGCCATCGAACCAGGGAAGTCACTGGAACAGTCAGTGGTCTCATCGCTGGAACTTATGAGTTCATACAGAGCTGTTGCTGAATCAGTTTGCCGACTTCTGGTCTTATCTCAGAACATACAGGAGTGTAGGAGCTTAATTGGTGTTGTATGTCATGATTCATTTTATCCCTTCTTCCGGCCCGTGTTCCTTTTGAAAATTGGTGTCTGTTTTTCTCTCATTTCCATTAGCAAAACCCTATCAGAAGGTAGCCAGCAAGGGAGCCCAGACAAGAGGGTCAGGAAAGGCAGAAATGGTTCTGGGGCACAAAGAGCCAGCACCCAGACCTGCCTGTCTGTCCCTTTCCTGCCCCCCTTCCCTTCTTTGTACTTTCCCCCACTGCTTCGTTTCCTGCTACTAACTCTTCCTCGTTTGTATCACAGCAACTTGGCACTTTTCTCTATTCATTGTCACACTTTGAGAATTAGTGCTCTAAGCCTTTGCAAATTATAATCATATATATTACATAGATATAATATAACATGATATAATGTATTGAAAATATATGTTGTTGTTGAACATTTTTATGTGCCAAACACTTATGCAAGGTGTCTTATATACCCAGACCTCTTCTTTTCTACGTCTGCACTGCCCACCAGAACTTTCTGGAAAAGTTTTGTAATCTGTATTGGCAAATATGGTAGCCATTTGGCACGTGTGACTATTGCACATTTTTGCCATCACTATTATACATAATAAGGAGCTAGATTTTTTTTTTTTTTAGTGCATTTTAGTGAATTTGCATTTAAATGGCCACCAGCAGCCAGGGTCACTGTATTAGACAGTGCTGGTCTATTTCATGATCTACATTATAGACACGAGAAAACTAAGTCCTGGTGAGGTTTAGTAACATGCCATTATGACCCGGCTGTGAACGATGTGGCCAGGACAGGGGCTCTTTGTTCTCCCCAAAACACTCAGCTCTGTAACATAACTACCTCCTCGGCCTGAATCCCTTCTTCTCAGCCTCTTGGCCAACTCTTACTCATCCCTCAACATCCAGCTCCACTGTCTCTTCCGTGAAGACTCCATAATTCTCAAGCACAGTCTTCAGTACACATCACCATCATATCTAGTAAATATCTCACTCCATGTACATTTCAACTTGCATTGAAGTTATTTGTTTAATCATGTACATTTCTTAGCAGAGTGTGAGGTCTTTAAGGAGGAGAACTGAGTCACCGTGGGAGGCACACAGTAGGTACAAAGAAACAGTTTCATAAACCAGCGTTTTATCATCATTGCTGCCTTCCGCAGGCTGAAGCGATAATGTTGTACCGCGGGCTTGTTGGTGCTAATTTCATCCATTTCCTTCATGGGTTTAAATTCTATAGATCAACAAGATCTCTGCTGAGAGAAAAATTCAGGCCTGCCTGCCTCCCGCTTGGATTCTGTGCACACTCCTGTTCTTGGGCGATCAATAGCTGTGGCTTAGGAGTATTTTAAGCCTGCTGTCTTTTGACTTAAGCCTTTCTTCCCCCAAGCATCACACATTTGCCAGCATGCCTCCCCAGCAGGGTGGCGGGTCAGCGGTGCCTGAAGATTGTGCTGTAAGGCAGGAGGTTCTCCTGAGTGGTGTGCAAAAGTGGCCAGCTACCTTCCGGACGGATACATACATCTCTGGGTGTCCAGGATAGCCGTGGGCCAAAGACCCACCCTGCTGAGGGGCCCTGGGAAGCGTGAATTTCCTGGCAAAATAGGCTAAAGGCGTTCCGACTCAAAATCTGGGACACAGCATTGTTACAAATGGATATGAGAGAGCAGAAGAGGGAGGAAAGCTAAATCCCAAGAACATGACTCTGTAGCCCAGAGAACATTCTGGTGGCGTCTGTTCAGGACTAGTCTGTGGTCAACCCTTTCGGGTGAAAGGACTCAAATGAAGACACCTTGTTCCCGTGTCTTCAGTGTTTTGTCCACCGTGACCATTTGTGCTTCAGCAGCTTTGCATTGCCCTCAGAAATCCGTCCAAATTCCTGAGCGTTGCTTTCCAGCCATGGGAACAGGTCGAGTCTCAGATGCCAATGAGGGCCGGGTGGATAATGTCAACAGTGAAGTAGCCGTGTGGGGGATTTGACAAACTGGAAAGCTCATAGCTGTTCAAAGGGAGGAGCCCCTGCTCCATCTGACCATTGTTACATGTAAGAATGAGAAGCCCAGGCTCTCCTTTTTCTTTCAGTAGAAGAGGGAAATCTGGATTGTGATGTAAAATAGCTGATTTCTCACTTTGTAAGACCAAGTAAAGCATATCTCTGGTTTGGTCCAAGGGCTATTATTTTGCAGCTCTGTCATCTGTCATCTGCCCCATGGCCCCCAGTTCCCTCACGCACTCTACTCTTCTGCCATTTTGACCTGCTTCCGGAGTATCCCATCCCCCTCCATACCTCGGTACATTTGCATATGCCTTTCCTTCATCCCCAGATCCTTTCCTGCCCGTTCAGTTGCTAAGCCTATACTAGTCCTTCAAGGACCATCTCAAGTGTCACCTTTTCCGGAAGACTCCACATAGCCTGGCATTTGCTCCTTCCCCTGGGCCCTTGTAGCTGTTTCCACCTTGTCTATTGCATTTATTCTTTTAATGCTAATTTGCAGGCTCACTGTGGGTTTTCTCAACTTGACAGAGTGCTTTGGAGCTCACGAACTGTATGGTCGACGTAGCCAGCCTCCTGCTGAACACGCTCCTCTCAGTGTCCCAGTTGGAACTGAGCTGCACTCCCTCCCACCAGGCTGATTCCACCCCAGTGTTACCATCTTAGTGAGTGGCAGCTCCCCCACCCAGTCATCAGGCCAGGAACTGGGGAGTCATCTTGGGTGCCTTCCTTACCTTCACCTCCTTAATCCTGTCAGTCACCAAGCAAGACCTCCTTTCAATTTTTCCACTTAATTCTCACCCCCCTCAGTGGGCCTTTATTGTCACTTGGTAGATGGTCAGTAAATAGTGCTTGCATGAACTGTTTAAGGGCAGTCTTGTTATCATGTAGGATTTCAGAGTCCATTGCACAGTGACAACCGCAGCCATCAGGGATGGCTCCCTGAGGAAAGTGGAATGGAGTGGGACCTTCCTGGCCGGGCAGGCTGAGGGCAGGTACACGGTGGAAGAGTTGAACAGTCAGGGTGGATGGGTTAGTGGCTGGAATGAGCAGGGACCATTTTACAGCAAGAAGGGCATGCTGGCCTGACCAGAGTGGAGTATTCTGGGATGGAAAGACAGAGGGGAATGAGGTGGGATGGGTGAGCCAGACGGTCAATTCCTGAGGGCCTGGATGCCTGGAGAACACACCCAGAGCCTGTACGTTGGAAAACGAGGAGGCTTTGCTGCTCTTTGAGCAGGAGATCTGTGTTTACGTGTTCCAGAGAGGAAGGGACAGTGCATAATAGAAACAAAGGATGAGGACAGGGACTTGGAGCTTGGGGTTCCTGGGAACGTGGGGCCACCACAAGACATCTGGCCACTGGGTGATGTCTGAGCAAGGGCCGTGAAGGAGGGAGAGTCTGCACATCGGAGGGGCATGATGTACATAGAGAGGAAGAGAGAGACCCAGAAGCCCATTGCCTCTTAGTCTGACTTGCTCAGCAGGGACGAATGTGGGCCTTCTCTCTACCAAAGTTGGAAGGAAAAATGGCCAAGCTGGCAATGTGTCTCACTCTTCACTGGCTGGTGTAATCCTTGTGTTCCAAGTTAATGNCCAGTCATCAGGCCAGGAACTGGGGAGTCATCTTGGGTGCCTTCCTTACCTTCACCTCCTTAATCCTGTCAGTCACCAAGCAAGACCTCCTTTCAATTTTTCCACTTAATTCTCACCCCCCTCAGTGGGCCTTTATTGTCACTTGGTAGATGGTCAGTAAATAGTGCTTGCATGAACTGTTTAAGGGCAGTCTTGTTATCATGTAGGATTTCAGAGTCCATTGCACAGTGACAACCGCAGCCATCAGGGATGGCTCCCTGAGGAAAGTGGAATGGAGTGGGACCTTCCTGGCCGGGCAGGCTGAGGGCAGGTACACGGTGGAAGAGTTGAACAGTCAGGGTGGATGGGTTAGTGGCTGGAATGAGCAGGGACCATTTTACAGCAAGAAGGGCATGCTGGCCTGACCAGAGTGGAGTATTCTGGGATGGAAAGACAGAGGGGAATGAGGTGGGATGGGTGAGCCAGACGGTCAATTCCTGAGGGCCTGGATGCCTGGAGAACACACCCAGAGCCTGTACGTTGGAAAACGAGGAGGCTTTGCTGCTCTTTGAGCAGGAGATCTGTGTTTACGTGTTCCAGAGAGGAAGGGACAGTGCATAATAGAAACAAAGGATGAGGACAGGGACTTGGAGCTTGGGGTTCCTGGGAACGTGGGGCCACCACAAGACATCTGGCCACTGGGTGATGTCTGAGCAAGGGCCGTGAAGGAGGGAGAGTCTGCACATCGGAGGGGCATGATGTACATAGAGAGGAAGAGAGAGACCCAGAAGCCCATTGCCTCTTAGTCTGACTTGCTCAGCAGGGACGAATGTGGGCCTTCTCTCTACCAAAGTTGGAAGGAAAAATGGCCAAGCTGGCAATGTGTCTCACTCTTCACTGGCTGGTGTAATCCTTGTGTTCCAAGTTAATGAGAATACTTATCACCATCCTGATGCTAGGGGACCCTTCCTAGCGCTTTCCAGATGACAAAGTGCTTGTCCATCATCTTTTCTGGTTCCCACACCGAGCCTACCAAGTCACTGGTGGTGCCAGTCGTAACCTTCTACAGATGAGGCAGCTGGGGTCCTGGAAGAGAGAGAATTAACACACCAGAGGTCAGGCGGGTGGAGTCCTGTCTGCTGAGTGTTACTTGAGATTCAGGGCAAAACCTAGTTCTTTGGGGGGGGAGTTCCTCCAAGATTCTGTTTTAGTGCTTGTTGTGGGGTTACTGACGTTCCCAAGGTAGTTTTGGAAACCACAGTGCTCCGCCGCCACCCCGCCTGGCTCTGATGTACCAGTCGTGGGGTCACAGGTCACGGTGCCAAGCGCTGATGTGTCCCCGAGTTTCAGACTTCCCCCTGCCGTCTCCAGCCCCTGAAAGACCTCTGGGGCATCTCCCAGCGGGGACCCGTTTTTACAAACTGCCGCTTTCTGACAGCCTGTGAACACGAGGGTGCGCCTGCCTTCGGCACCCCCTCGGAGCCGAGACAGAAATAGCCCTTCCTACGGGGAACCAAAATAGAGATCGTGAAACAAATCCGTGTATTCTTATCTTTGTGTAGGGCACTCCTGTCATATGGGCAGCCGCCACTTCAACATTCTGCCACGTGACATGGCAGCGAAGGGCTTTCCCTGTCGGGAAGGGAAAATGCGGAAAATGCAGCAAATGTGCCACTCTCCATGATGGAATAATGATCTCTGATCTTGTCTTTTTCTTTTTCTCTTTCCCTCCCTTCCTTTTCCTTCCTCCCCTTCCCTCCCTCCTCATCCCTCCTTTCCCTTCCCTTAATAGACACATTCCTTCAATCTGCCTTCATTGCAGTTGGACTCAGGTTACTGTGTGTGTCAATATCGTATGTCAGAGGTGTGTATAGATGGATGAGATGTAATCCTTGCCCGCACAGGGCTTCCCACCAGTCAGGGAAACAGACACATAATAGATATTGACAATCCACGGCTGTAGGTTCTGCCACGGGAGGGTGCCCAGGGAGCTGTGCGAAGGCAGAGCCAAGGGCACACAGCCTCTTTAGATGCCAATGTCCCTCCGCCCGCAAGAAAAGCGTCTCCATCATTGCCTGGCCTTGGGCTCGATTCTGTAACCTTATAAACGGAATTTAAATTGCTTCACTTTTCAGAGAGGCAGGAAAGAATTACTTGGTGAGACTTTACAAAAGTTGTGTGCCCAATTCTGGAGGAAGCAAGGGGACCTGCAGGCTGAAAGCCATGGGCACCTCCCTAATTATATTCCATTTTCCAGAATGATGACATGCCATTTCTTAGATCTTGGAGCCAAATGCCTCCAAGGGATTAAATATTAATAAAATCCTTCCTTCCTCTTTTCCCATCCTTGTTGCATCTTAAAATGCATCTTCCCTTCTCTTACCTCATTCGTTTATTCTCTTATCCATCCAACTGGAACATGCTGTGAATGTTGCTGGCACAGGGGACCCGCATTTAAAATAATGAGCTCCCCCCACGAGTCTTGACCTTGGACGTCCATCGGAACGTCTCAAGAATCCAGCTTTCATAGGAATACAAATGTTCTGGAATGACCTCCGGGTTAGAATTGTAACTGATAAGAGCAAAAATGTAGGAAAATGTGTAGTCTGGTAACATTTGTGTAGGAAATGGTTTGGGGAGGAAAAAAAGGTGCGTGCATATTTCCTTCTGTCTGCACAGAATATGTCTGAAAGAATATGTAAGAAGCTAGAGGCACCGGTTGCCTGTGGAAATGGGAACAGTTGTCTAAATAACAGAGAACGAAGGAGACCTTATTTTGTAGTTTGTTGAACTCTGTGCCGTATAGAATGTATTTCCATTTGGAAATGATTTTAGTTTAAACGTAAAGAAACAGAAATAATAATACTCTACAATCCTCCCTCCAGCGGTTCTGAATTAGTGTGTTCGGATGCCCTCTGTGTCCAGTTGTGCACACCAGCCACCTTTAACTGTTTGCAATTCTCCAAATGGCCCACATTTGGCCTGGCCTCTGTACATTTGCAAATGCAGTTCCCTCCGCTGGTACCCACTTCCCCTCCAGAAACCCATCCCCATGCCCTACCCCCACCACTAACTTCTACAGAGAGAGGCCCATCTCTGAAAATAACCCATACTCTCCATCATGATGGCCTGTTTACTTGCATAACAGCCCATCAAACCTCAGAGAGATCTTGCTTAGCATATTCCCATGGGAGCCCTGAACCCGGCACCCGGACTAA
Organism: Crocuta crocuta; assembly: GCF_008692635.1. Taxonomy (NCBI): domain Eukaryota; kingdom Metazoa; phylum Chordata; class Mammalia; order Carnivora; family Hyaenidae; genus Crocuta; species Crocuta crocuta. The sequence goes on along the minus strand of NW_027551562.1, from coordinate 2,367,924 downwards.
GGCAGGTAGTAAATGAAGATAGAATAATGACAGATCAGTGAGCTCTGTAAAGTATCTACTGGTCCCAATCACGCAGTATCGAAACCCACTTGACCTTTAAGAGTCCAGGAGAGGGGTTGCCAAACTCCGGCACCCAAGCCACCAGCTTTTTGTGGAAACGAAGTTTTTCTGGAACACAGCCAGGCCCGTGTGCGTCTCTATTATCCACGGGTGACTTCTTGCCACAATAACAGATTTGAGTAATTGTGACAGAGACCATATGGTCCACGAAGCCCAAGGTATTTACTATAAGGTCCTTTACAAGAAAGGGTTGCCATCCCCTGATCTAAGGTTCCTTTGGGTCCTGCTATAAGACTCCAGTCCCAGCCGGCTTTAACACTTCAGAGTATCATGTGTTGGGGCGCCTGGGTGGTTCAGTCGATTAAGCGACCAACTCTTGATTTCAGGTCAGGTCACAATCCCAGGATCGTGGGATCAAGCCCCAGGTTGGGCTCCATGCTGAGTGTGGAGCCTGCTTAAGGTTCTTTCTCTCCCTCTCTCTCTGCCTCTCCCCTGCTTGTGCTGTCTCTCTCTAAAATAAAATAATAATAATAACAACAATGAAATAAAATTATTAAAAATAGAGTCTTAGGTCTTAGGAAACCCCTCAGTCCTTTGCAAACTGGGATGGTTGGTCACCCTGTATACCCCCTATGAACCAGTAGACTCCTGTGGACAGAAGGAGCTCATGGCTTCCCGAACACAGGTCTCTCCTAACAGAGCGTGGAATACACAACTATGCAGTCTGCCTCCCCAGGCAACCTCTTAGGGGAACAAAAGCATACATGTTTATGATTTCAGAATCAGAACGTCCCAAGAGCTCTCACAACTTAAAATACGCTTTTAAGAAGAAGAGTTAAATACCAAGACAGGCAGATGCTTGCAGCCGTCATCAGTAACTACACCATTTATTTCTACCCCTCCCCCTCTGAGGTGGCCCATGTCCAGTTTTGGCCAATGAGAATAGTACTGACCCATCGGTTCTGGTTGGGAGTGTCAGGAGCTGGTGTGTCAGAGTAGCTGTGGAAGACCAGATGATAGTACGGTATCCCACACGATAGCTTCCTGCCCAGATGCACGTGGACTTGTAACGTGAGTGAGATGGAAATAGAAACTCAGAGAGTGTGTGTTATTGTAGCATAAATGATCCTATCATGACTGATCTGCTATTCTAAATCATTTAGAACACGTTCCTGGCATAAAGTTAGTTTGTATTTGGGCTGTAATGCAGAAGGCTCTAGGAAAAGCCGTGTTGAACCTTCTTGGACCAGGAAACATATTAGTCAATAATTTGTCCATGAAATCAGAACTGTAGGTAGCATAAGATCATGAAATAAAATGGAAGCTTTGGAGTCAGAAAGACGCAAGTTCAAATCCTGGCCTGGCTACCTGCACGCTCGGCCTTGTGGGGCCAATGACTGGCTGTTTTCAGTCAGTACTGTCCAGTAGAATTTTCCGCAAGATTGGAGGTGTTCTGTCCTTCACTGCCCACTATGGTACTCGCTAGCCATGTGTGACAATTTCAATGTATATGAAATGAAGTTAATTAAATGAAATTTAAAATTCAGTTTCTCAGTCACCATAGCTACATTTCAAGTGCCCAGTAGCTTTGAGGTGTAGAGAAAACACACACAAAATACCTGACCTAGAGTCATTGCTCGATATGCAAATTCTTCCTCTCTCCAGCAGTTGATCTGTTCCACATATTTTCGGACAAGGGTGTATAAATACACCACTCTTTGGGAGATAATGTTTGGTAGTAGTGTGGCCAGCATGGGGCTGTAGGGTCAGCCATAAGTCTGGATGTCTACAGTTCAAGAAATACAAAGGATCTGATCATTCAGACATCCCATGAGTGCTTGTGAAAGTATTTCCTTGGGTTATGAAGTAAGTCTGGAAATCTTAAGAGTTTAGCCCCAGAATGAGAATTTCCCAATGGAGAGGGCTGATAGACCAAGAATCCCAACTCTCCAGTTTCAAACTTCCTACTTCTGTCTGATTCTCCTTTTCATCCTAAGGTGGCTCGCACAGAAGTGCTGTTTCCCTTAGTAATCGCCCACAGAAGCATAACCCCATACCCCTAAATCCTTTTAGCATCACTGAATAAACTCCTCTTTCAAAACTACTGAACTCCAAGGGAGAACTTTAGAGGAATAATCTCAGAGCCTATGAGAAATTTACTTCTAATAATGGCATCTATGAAAGAGAATTCTGGTCCTTTCCAGAGTTCCTCAGCTCTTTCCCAATTGGTATGAGACTTGAAGGGAAGGAGACCCTTGCATGAGTCTTATCACTGAGTCTCTGGAGCATTGTCCTGAATAGCATGACTCTCTCATAATCAGGACCTGGGGACATAGAACCTTCCTCTCCACCCAATGCCATCTCGCCATCTCTTTCATTCCAATGTCCCAGTCTGAAGGCCTGACCCTTCCATGAACTGACACCAAGAAGGACCTCTCTCCAGGTCTGACAAGTCCTCAATCCCAACTGCATGACCATGAGCCTTTCAACACAGAACCCAGTCACCTTGTAATAAGAGGTACAGCATTGCAATAACCAGTTAATCATTTTCTCATGTGAAACTGCATTAAAATCATGCAAACATCAGTGTTAAATCACTAGTGATAGTCCTCTGGGAAGGCCATGGTTTTTACTGAGCCTGAGACAAATGACTAGCCATTTATCCAACTCTCAATCCATCCATCCATCCACCCCTCCATCCTTCTCTCTGTTTGTCTGTCTTACTGTGAATCCATTTATCCATTTGTCCAATCATCTTCACCTGTCTTGTGTCCCTTCCATCCATCCCTCCTTCCCTCCTTCCCTCCTTCCCTCCTCCCTCCCTCCCTCCCTCCCTTCCTTCCTTCCTTCTTCCTTTCCTCCTTTCCCACTTCACTTCCTTCTTCCATCCTTCGACCTACCTGCCCACAAACATTTGTAATGTGGTAGTCAACAGCTTATTCTCTGGGGAGTCAAATTGAATGGGCTTAGCTTCCAGCTGTTAAGTTATTACCTCGTGACTTGACCTCTCTGAACCTCCTTCCCCTCATTTCCAGAGTGGGGATGAATAATAATATTTATTACCTACTTCTTGCGTTGGGTGAGAATTGTCTAAGATATTACAGTCTCAGGAACACTCTCTGAGATATGTGGCTATTATTAGTAATTACCTACTGTAAACAGTGAGGAAACCAAGGTCTAGCCATTTGTGAGGAGCTCCTTACTACAGTGAGAGTCAAACTTTTTCTACTTTTTTGTGTAATTGATTATTTTAATATTTGTCACTTAAAGTAGCAGCAGGCCATTCAAGCATATCATTTGAAAATTATAACCCTTGGGCTTCCTGCGTGGCTCAGTCAGTTGAGCTCCCGACTCTTGATTTTGGGCCAGGTTATGTTCCCAGAGCCGTGGGATTGAGCCCTGAGTCAGACTCTGCACTGAGTGTGAAGCCTGCTTGGAATCCTCCTTCTGTCTTCCTCTGTCCCTCTCCCCCACTCATTTGCATTCCCTCCCGAAAATAAAATAATTAATTAAAATGAAAAAAAGTAAAGAAAATGAGAACTCAGTATGTGAAAAGGAGACTCCATATCCCTCAATTGGTGAGTAATGAACAATTTGGGGCATTTGGATAGGACTAGGGTGGGATCCGGCTTTGGGGGAGCAGTTGGTCTCACAGTCTCCCCAGCAGCAGTCCCTGCTCTGTCTGTATCAGTCGGGCCATAGACCAAGATATTTCCTTTGTTATGTCTCGTCTGTTATCTGCCCATGGAGGCCAAGCGATCTGTTCTAATTTTGTCTTCCAAGACAGGCTTAATGTTGTTGTTGGCCTTTTTAAATTATTTTTTTCCCTTAGGGTCTTCATCTGGTTTCCAGTACTCAGTAATAGATGGTATGAGTGAATGGATCGCCCCAATAATTTGGAGATCCTGGCTCTGGGGTCCTCTCCTTAGTTGGGTCTCAGTATCTGCATCCAATTATGCACGGAGAGCATTTTTCATACCCTTTGTTCAAGAAGTGAAAGCCTTTATTTTCTCCAAGTGAAGCCTCTTGTGGAATTTTTTTTTAGTAAATAAAATAGCATGAATCTTGTAAATAATCACAGACACATTTTGGGGACAGTATTATCTGAACTAAGTGTGGTTACATGTGATCGAGAAACATATCTGAAAAGTCTAGTGGGAGTATAAACATTAATTCACCTCAGTTAATAAATTGTCTTTATCGTGATATTATTTGGATGCCTTAACTTTGGAAATACCCTGGAAAGCAACAACAACAACAATAAATGGTTCCTCTGTGCGTGTTTCCCGTCAGCAGGATAAACTTTGGCAATGGAGAACTAGTTTTATTGATCCTTTCCCAAGCTATGAAAGGAACATTTGTGTTCATCTCTCTCAGTATCCAAAAGGGAAAGTCTATTTGTGTTCAGATAAGAAAGGCAAAGAAATTAACATTTATGGTGCACCTGCTAGGTGTTTGCGCTGTGCCGAGTGCTGGAGAAGCATTACCAGCTCCATGAATCCTTAACACTCTTGTCAGGATTTGCTGCCTCCCCCTTCTCCCCCACCCAACTCCAGTCTGGCTTCTTTCTCCCGCCATTCACCGAGATCGTTCTTGCCAAGGTCTTTAGTGCCAGTGGACATTTTCCAGTCTTCATCATATTTGACACATCAGCAGCCTTTGGCACTTCCGGAAATCTCTTCCTTTATTGTCCATGACCCTATACACCCGGGTTTTCCTTCTCTCTCTCCCTCTCCCTCTGTCTCTGTCTTTCTTATTGTTGGTTCTCTGTTGTCTTAGAAGCACCCATCGCTCCCCAGGCAGAACACTCCACTTCAGAAATCTCACACGCAGGACCCCCCCTTCCATGCACATACCGCTCACAATTACACATCTGTATATCTGTTCTCAGTCAGAACATCCACCTGACAGGGCGCCTGGGTGGCTTAGTCCGTTAAGCATCTGACTTCAGCTCAGGCCATAATCTCTCAGTTCGTGGGTTCAAGCCCCACGTCAGGCTCTGTGCTGACAGCTCAGAGCCTAGAGCATGTTTCAGATTCTGTATCTCCCTCTCTCTCTGACCCTCCCCTGCTCATGCTGTCTCTCTCTCTCTCAGAAAAAAAAAAAAGAACATGCACCTGACTTCTTGTTATCACCACTCAGATAACTTCATCTTTTTCTCTAAACCTTGTTGTTTTCCAGTATTTCCCAGCTCTGTGGGTGACACTTCCATCCATTCTCCAACAGAAACTTACAAAACATCCTTGAAACCTCCCTCTTTCTCATCTTCCATACCCAATGGATCACCAAGCCTTCGTGGCTCTACCTCCAAATTATCCCCTGAGGTCTCTCTCTTCTCTATCTCCAATGCCACCTTTAGTGGCATCCATATCCAATGTCATCTATAGTTCAAACTACCATATTCTCAAGTCTGATCTTTTAGAGCCTCCAGAATGGCTCTCTTGCCAGACATTGTTGCTCCATCCATTTGAATCTCCACCCGGCAACTAGAGGGATCCATGTAAAAATGCAGGTCAGGTTGTGTCTCACCCATTCCCCCCTCCCCCACTCGCCTTCAAATGAAACATACCAGTGTTTTCCATTGTTCTTAGAATAATCACAACATCCTTACCAAGATCTACAAGGACTTTCTGCCTGGAATAGCCACCATCTTCCCCTCCTGCCTCGCTGCCTTTGGTTACTAGATGTAAGCCCTTGGCCAGGTGTAGAGGATGCTAAGATGAGTAACAGTAACATTTTTAATTTAATGACTAGTCAAGATAGTGGCAGGTTTTCTATGTCAGGAGTACAGGTTGTGAATCTTCTACTTCTTACTAGGAGTTTGGATTTGATATCAAAAAGGAGGGGCTAACCTTCACAGATGAACTTTGAGCCTAGCTTCTACATTAGCTGAGTGTATTAAAGCCTACTGCATCCAAAAACCATTTACCATTTTTCTATGCGGGGGGTGGGGGGGAGGACAGGCTGCTTCTACACAGGCAAGGAAGAGTTCTATAAAAGAGAGACAATAGAACCATGGTCGTTGGGACTTAGATGTACTTGGAGATACCGGGATGTTTCTGCTTGCTACTGAGGATGTAGTCACAGATGGAATAAGACAGTTGGGGCTTCAGGTCAGAGGACAGTCGAGACTTTTGCAAAGTCTGTAACTTAACAAGGAGACCAAGGAGGGAGATCATAGAATAGCATTACAAA